>NW_027530368.1:2883813-3092277 GCF_008692635.1 Crocuta crocuta
GAATCTGGCAGTTTCTATACTAATTCCACCATTGTCTGCTCAGGCTCTTTCTGCAACTGAGCTGGTAAAAGATCAGTTAATGGACACTGTAATGCCTTGGATAAAAGGGAACCAAGGCAATATCTTAATTTTTTTCCTCAATGTCATTGTTCCCTGTTTTAAAAAAATAGAAAGATGTAAAGAAACCAAATCATAATTCTACCATAGTTTTGGTCTGCTTCTTTGTAACATATTTGATATACTTCTAATAAAAGTGTAATTATACTATGTGCATTTCTTTATGATTTTGACTTGCTCCTCCCCCCCATTACATATACCATATCACAAATATCTGTTCATGTCAAATGTAGACCCAACATTATTGTTTTTGTTTCCCTTGTATACGTTTACTTAATCTGGTATAGTTGGAATTGATCATGTAATGATGATGATGATGGCTACTATATATTGAGTACTTACTACATACTAGGCATCATATTGTATGACTTACATACGTTGTTTTATTTAAGTCTCATAGCAACCCTGACAAGTATATATATTAATATCCTTATTTTGCAGGCAAGGTAATTGAGACATAGAGTAAGTAAGTTGCTTAAGATCACAAAGTTAGAGGTAAGCCGGGGTTCTAGCCCATACTATTAGAATCTGAATACAAGTTATTTCATCTGTGCATGTTTTAGACATTTTTTTTCATCACTTATCTGATTATCACTTTGGGTAAAATCGTTAAAGTGGATTAAAGGGCATACACATTTTAATTCCTGATACCTAAACTTTGAGAAAAGTCATACCAATTTGCATTTCTTAACATAACAGTATAGAAGTGCAGTTTTACCATATTTTCAGCAGTATCCGGTGTTGTCTTTTTTCTTTTGCTAATTTTGTAGGTTAAAAAATTTACATTGTGAATTACATTTGCATTTTAAAAATCGCTATTGATTGTGGACATATTTCTAATGTTTAGAAGCCACGCATTCCTTTTTTTGTGTGTGCATGGAATGTTTACCTTTTTTTATTCAGATAAATAGGGTTTTTTTAGTCTAATTTGTCTTTATGATATTTTCTTAGTATGCTGTTTGCTTTTTAATTTTGTTTCTTTTATTTTCATTTGTAGAAATTTTTTTTTCCTGTTGCTCGCTCATTTTATTTTATTTTTTAAATTTTTTTGTTTTTTTGTTTTTTTGTTTTGCATGTCCAAGTTTGTTCTTTTTTTTTTTTTTTTACAAATAGTTTATTGTCAAATTAGTTTCCACATAACACTCAGTGCTCATCCCCACAAATGTCCTCCTCCATGCCCATCCCCCCTCCCCCCCACATCCATCAGTCCTCAGTTTTTGTCAGCATTCAAGAGTCTCTCATGGTTTGCCTCTCTCCCTTTCCCCCACCATTTCCGCCCTTCTTCTCCCCCTTGTTCCTCCGTCAAGTTCCTCCTAATCCTCCTATACGTGCAAACATATGATATTTGTCCTTCTCTGCCTGACTTATTTCGCTCAGCATAACACCCTCAAGGTCCATCCATGTTGCTACACATGGCCAGATTTCATTGTTTCTCATTGCCATGTAGTATTCCATGGTATAGATAAACCACATCTTCTTGATCCATTCATCTGTTGATGGACACTTAGGCTCTTTCCATGTTTTAGCTATTGTGGAGAGTGCTGCTATGAACATTGGGGTACATGTGCTCCTATGCATCAGCATTTCTGTATCCTTTGGGTAAATTCCTAGCAGTGCTATTGCTGGGTCATAGGGGAGTTCTATTGTTAGTTTCCTTAGGAACCTCCACACTGTTTTCCAGAGGGGCTGTACCAGTTCATTTGTAGAAATTTTTAAAAAATGTTTAAGTTTAGGAGAGAGAGAGCAGGGCAGAAGCAGAGGGAGAGGTAGACAGAGGATTTGAAGTGGGCTCTATGCTGACAGCAGAGAGCCCAATGTGGGGCTTAAGCTCACAAACCGTGAGATCATGCCCTGAGCTGAAGTTGGTCGCTTAACCAACTGAGCCACCCAGGCGCCCCTGATTTGTAGAAATTTTAAAATTTCTTTGTGAATCAATCTGTCACTTTTCCCTACGTGTTTACATTTATTTATTTATTTTGAGAGCGAGAGCGAGAGAGAGAGACAGAGAGAGGCAGAGAGAGAGAGAGGGAGAGAAAATCCCAAGCAGGCTCTTCACTATTACTGCAGAACCTGATGTGGGCCTTAAATTCATGAAACCAAGAGTCAGATGCTCAACTGACTGAGGTGCCCAGATGCCTCATTCCCTTTGTGTTTTTTTAAAGTGTAAGTTGCATCCATTAAAATGTGTGCAAATTTTCAGTGTGTAACTTAATGGATTTTAACACATGTATATACTTTAGTGTCACCCAGATCATCTCTCAAGGAAGTTTCCTCTTTCCTTTTTTTAGTCATATTAGCCTCTTCTCCCACAAAGTAAACTCTTCTGATTTCTATCATCATAGATTAGTTTTGCCTGCTTCTGAACTTCATACATAGGTAACCATATAGTATATGCTCTTTTGTGTCTAGCTTCTTTTCCTCAACATAATGTTTTTGAGATTCATGCATGTTGCTGCATGCATCGGTTGTTTGTTCCTTTTTATTGTGAGGGAGTTTTTCATTTTATGGATGTTGATGGACACTTGGATTGTTTCTAGTTTGGGACTTATAATGAATCAAGCTATGGTGACATTCTTATGCAAGTAGTTTTTAATGGACCTAGATGCTCTTTTCTCTTGCGAAAATACCTAGGACTGGAATATTATAGTTACCTTTTGTTATCAACTTCTACATTTCCATTGCTGTTAGATAATATATGCTGGCTTCAACACTTTGAAGTATATGGAGATTTTCTTTATGGTTCAGCATATAGTGTAATTTGGTAAGTGTTCAAAGTGCGCTTGAAAAGAATATATATTCTGCACTTGTTAGAGTGATTTTAAATGATAATTTGATTTGCCAGTACTTGCTAACTTGGTTCTAACAGTATGTAGAGAAAATATTTAAGATAATTAAATTATAAATGGAGAAGGGTAGAGACATAAAGGAAAATATGGTTTCTGTAGTTCCCTGGGACTAGTAAAATGACAATATTAGTAGCTAATGGTAAGTTATGTATATGTAAAGTAATTCCTGGAGTAACCATTAAAAATATTGTAAAAAATATTGTAAAAAGGGGACACCTGGTTGGCTCAGTCAGTTGGGTGCCCCAACTTTGGCTCAGGTCATGATCTCATGTATATATACAGACATAGGCCCTAACATATAAATAATTATACTGAATGTAAATTATCCAAATATACCAACAAAAAGGGAGATATTGGCAGAGTGGATTAAGAAACATGACCCAACTATCTGCTCTCTATTAAGAAAGTCACTTCAAATATAATGATATAGGCAGGCTGAAAGTAAAATGGATGAGCAAAAAAGGACATCATGGAAGCATTGATCAAAGAAAAGTGGAATTGGCAATATTAATATTAATGAAGCAGTGGCGCCTGGGGGCCTCAGTTGGTTAAGCGTCTGACTTTGGCTCAGGACATGGTCTCGCACTTCATGAGTTCAAGCCCCGTTTCAGGCTCTGTGATGATAGCTCAGAACCTGGAGCCTGCTTCGGATTCTGTGTCTCCCTCTCTTTGTCCCTCCCCCACTTGCGCTCTCTCTCTCTCTCTCTCTCTCTCTCACACACACACACACACACACACACAAAATAAACAAACAAGCATTTAAAAAAATGTCAATGAAGTAGACATTAGAATGAAAGAAATTACCAGAGACAAGTGTACATTATATGATGATGAAAGGATCAATCCATCAAGAAGACCTATAATCCTAGATGATATTCCAAACAGTAGAGCCACTAAATTGTGAAGCATAAATTATTAGAACTGAAAGGAGAAACTGACAGATTCACAATGAAAATTGGGGACTTCAGATCCCTTTCGCAACTATTGAGAGAACTAGACTGAGAATCATCAAAGATATAGAACTCAGCAACACCGTCAACCAACAAAATGATACTAGACATTCATAGAACACAACAGTGGCAGGATACACATTTTTTTTCCAAGTGTCCACAAAACATGTATTAAGTTAGACTATATCCTGGGCCATAAAATAAACCTCAACAAAATTTGGAATCATATACAGACTTCAGTGATATCAGACTAGAAGTCCATAACAGAAATATAACAGGAAAATCTCCAAACACTTTGAAACTAAGCAATATACTTCTATATAATGCTTGGTCAAAGAAGTCTCAAAGGAAATAAAAATATATGTTGAGCTGAAGGAAAATGAAAATTTATGGGACGCAGCTATAGCAGTGTTGAGAGGGAAATTTATAATACTAACTTGCATACATTAGAAAAAAGGAAGAGTCTCAAACTGGTAGTATATGCGTTTCCTCCTAGAAAAACAAAGGCAAAATAAATGCAAAGCACGCAGAATAAAAGAAATAGTAATAATAATAGTAAGAAGAGCAGAAATCAAGGAAACCGTGAAAAGAAAAAAAAATTTGAGAAAGTCAATGAAACTGCTGGCTTTTTATTTTTTTTTATTTTTTTTTTAATGTTTTATTTATTTCTAGGAGAGAGAGAGAGAGAGAGACAGCATGAGCAGGGGAGGGTCAGAGAGAGAGGGAGTCACAGACTGAAACAGGCTCCAGGCTCTGAGCTGGCAGTCAGCACAGAGCCCGACACGGGGCTCGAACCCACGAACCGCGAGATCATGACCTGAGCGAAAGTCGGACGCTCAACCGACTAAGCCACCCAGGCGCCCCGAAAGTGCTGGCTTTTTAAAGGACTGACAGAATGGAAAAATCTCTAACAAGACTGGTAAAGAAAAAAAGAAAGAAGAAACAGATTACCAATATCAAGACATAAAGGCAAATATCAAGATATTTGGGGGATATCAAGAATACATTGCTATTGACACTACAGATATTGAAAGGTTAATAAGGGAATATAGTGAACAGCTCTCTACACATAAATTTGAGAACTTATACACCTGACCAATTTTTTGAAAAATGTGAACTGTTACAGTTCACCTAAAATGAAATCTGTAATTGGAATAGCCCTGTGACTATGAAGGAAACTGAATTCATAATTTAAAAACTCCTGTGTTAAATCTCTAAGCTCAGGCGATTTCATTGGAGAGTTCATCCAAACATTTAGGGAAGGATTAACACCAAATCAACATAGTCTCTTCATTATATGGAAATAGAGGGAACACTTTCCAAATGATTTTATGAAGCTAGTAGTACTCTGATGCCAAAACAACTCAAAGATATTACAAAAACTGGGCCACTCGGGTGGCTCAGTCAGTTGAGCCTCTAAGTTTGGCTCAGGTCATAATCACACCGCTCATAGGTTTGAGCCCAGCGTCAGTGCAGAGCCCACTTTTGATCCTCTGTCTTCCTTCTTTCTCTCCCCCTTCCCAGCTCGTGCACTTTCTCTCTCAAAAAATATATTTAAAAAATAGTATTAAAAAGATAATAGAAAAAATAAAAATATAGACTGATATCCCTCATATATATAGATATAAAATTTCTTAACAAAGTATTATTAAGCAGAAATTAGTAATATTTAAGGAGAATATATGGCCAAGTAAGGTTTATTTCAGAGTATGTAAGGCTGATTAATATTTAAAAGTCAATCTGTGTAATTACCACATTAACAGTCCAAAGAAGAAAATCACATAATCATATTAATTGATGCAGAAGAAACATTTGACAAAATTGAAGCCCATTCATGCTTAAAAAACAAAAACAAAAACAAAAAAACTTTTCTCAAATGGATATGCAAAAGCCTAGGGCTTAAAGCTTAAGGCTAAGCTAAGGCTTGGGGTGCCTGGGTCGCTCAGTCAGTTGAGCATCTAACTTGGGCTCAGGTCTGCTCTCACTGTTCATGAGTCCGAGCCCCGCATTGGGCTGTGTGCTATTAGCATTGAGCCTGGAGCCCGTCTCAGGTTCTGTGTCTCCCTTTCTCTCTGACCCTCTGCCGCTCATACTCTGTATGTCTCTCTCTCAAAAATAAATAAACATTAAAAAAAAATTAAAAACAAAAAAAAGCTAAGCTAAGCCTTATAGCTATATATTTAAGGGCAAAAGACTGTTTCCCCTTAAGATCAAGAGCAAAACAAGGACGTCTGCTCTCACCATTTGTATTCAACATAGAGTTTTATGTTGAGTAGACATTCTAGTCAGTGCAGTAAGATTGGGAAAGGCAAGAAAGGACATACAGACTGGAAAGGAAGAAATGTAGCTGAACCTTTTTGTAAATACCATGATTATTTCTCATGAAAACCCTAGAGAATCAAAATAAAACCACTTAGTACCAATAATTTAATAACGTGGCAGGATATAAGATCTACAAAAAACAATTGCCTTCCTATATATTAGAAATGAATATATAGATACCAAAATTAAAAATACAGTACTATTTATGATCGCATAAGAGAAGATATACTTATGTGTAAATTTTTAAAAAACATGAAGGACTTGTGTGCTGAAAACTACAAAATGATGATGGTTAAAATCAACAGAGGTAACCAATGGAAAAACATAGTATGCTTATGGATTAGAAGCAACACCGTAAAAACATCAATTTTTCCCAAGTTGATATACGGAGTTAGTGAAATTTCTATCAAAATCCCAGTAAGATTTTTGTTGGTATGGACAAGATTATTCTAAAATTTGGATGGAAAGACAAAGGAACTAGAACAACTGAAACAATTTTGAAAAAGAAAAATAAAGCGGGAGGAATCAATATACTCAGTTTTAAGACTTATTATATGGTTACAGTAATCAAGACTGTGCGGTATTGGCAGAGGCATAGACAGATAGATGAGTGGGATAGAGTAGAGAATCCAGAGATAGGCCCACAAAAGTATTTGACAAAATTGCAAAAGCAATTCAACAAGTGGTGCTGGAACAATTGGACACCCATAGGGGAAAAAAGTGGTCCTTGAGCTATTTCTTACATTTCATACAAAAACTAATTCAAAATAGATCATGACTTAAAGGTGAAGTGCAAAACCAAAACTTTTAGGAAAAAAATAGGAGAAAAATCCTTAGAATCTAGGAGTGGGCAAAGAGTTCTTAAACTTTACTCCAAAAGTGCTCACCATTGAAGAAAAAAAATTGATAAAATTGGACCTCATTTAAATAGAACACTTTTGCCCTGCAAAATACCCTGTTTGGAGGATGAAAAGACAAAGGACAGAGTGGGAGACAATATCTGCAAACCACATACCCAACAAAGGAGTAGTATCTAGAGGATAACAAAGGCTTTTTAAAAACTTACCAGTTTAAAACCAAACAACCAGTTAGAATATGGGCAAAAGACATGAAGACACCATTCACCGAGGCAGATATACACATGGCAAATGAATACACGAAACACTGTTCAGCATCATTAGTCATTAGAGGAATTCAAGTTGAAGCCACAGTGAGCTATCACTGCATTCCTATCAGAATAGCAATGATACCAAATGGCAGTGAGGCTGCTAGTGGGAATGTAAAATAGTGCAGTCACTCTGGAAAACAGTTTGGCAGTTTCTTAAAAAACTGAACATGTAATTCCCGTGTGATCCAGCAGTTGCACTCCTGGGCATTTATACCAGAGAAATGCAAATTTAGTTTAGGTATTTACTGTACATGAATGTCGATAGCTTTATTTATAGCAGCCCCAAACTGGAAGCAACCCTGATTTCCTTCAGTAAGTGAATGGTTAGACAAATGTGGTACATTTATATCTTCCCATGGAATATTACTTAGCAATATAAAGGAAAGAATTACTGATAGAGACAACAAGCTGCATGAATCTCTAGAGATTTATGCTGAGTGCAGTAAACTGATCTCTAAAGGTTACATACTGTAAAATTCTTAAAGTGACAAAATTAAAGAAATGGAAAATAGATTAGTGCTTACCAAAAGTTAAGTAGATGATAGGGATGGAGGCAAATGGAGATGGCACTACAAAGGAAACTTTGAGCTATCTTTATAGTTTTGGAAATGTGTACCTTGACCGTGTCAATGTCCCTATCCTGGTCGTGATAGAGTATTACACTTTTCTAAGATGTTTACCATTGGAGACATTGGGTAAATGCACGTGAGATCTGTCTCTATTATTTCTTATAACTATGGATGAATCTATAATTCTCTAATAATGAAATGTAATTTTAAAAAATGGTATTGAAGCAAATTTTATTCAACTCTTAGGTTCCTTATTTTCTCTTGACCTATTTCCTTCTTGTTCTTTTTTCCTTTTTTCTGTTTTGTTTTGTTTTTTACCAAGTGTCAGTTTAATATTTGTCCACTTTGTTTATATATATTCTCCCTGTTTTCCTGAGCATCTCAAGTTCAATATGATAGGTTTCTGTATTCTTAGATTTTGAATTTGTCTATTTCTTTACCGCATCTGTTAATGGGGAGGAAAGCATAGATTTATTTATACAAAATTCCCCCAATCTTCACTTCACTATATAAAGGACTGTTTTTTCTGGGTATGTGGCAAATTTGATTTTGAAATGCAGAGAGCAGCCATGTGTCTTTAATAAAACAGCCATTACATACATTTATATATCATAAAAATAATGTGTATAGCTCTTTCAATTTATAAAGTACTTCAACTGAACCTCAGAATTTTTTGCTTTTCCTGGTGTTGGCTTCCTTTATGTACATGAGAAGTCACTTAAAAGCTGCATGCCTAGTTCTTTTTATATAAAATCTTACACCATACCTTCTGTTAGGCCAGTACCCCCATCATGAGGGCAGTTAACAGTGTCTCATGTGTAACCACTGTGACACGATGGTCCTATTTTCATTTCCAGTTTTAGACACCACATTTTCCTATTAGCTCTTTAGTAATTGTTAAGAGGCCCCATACATTTTGGCAACATGACACAGATTAAGAGATTTGTCTGGGAAATTTTAAACTTCCAAATATTGGATTACCTTAGCAGTTTAAAGGATTGACAGGTGTGAGTTAGAAAAGACTTTCATTAAATATTGGCAAGTGTGAAACTGGGCAGTTGAACAGTATCTTTGGAACGCTACCAACTTTGGGGATCATTCTTGGGAGAAAATGCAGACAACCTCATTACTTCACTCTAATGAAAGGAATGACTCTCCTTGCTTGTCATGTGTAGGTAACCAATTCTCTAAGAATTTTTGGTGTCCCGTTGTTGAGTAGTTAATTTGGTTTTTGTCTTTGCTCACATATTCTTAATTGTCCCTGGTATTACAAAGGTACTACTCAATAAAATGATGGGACTGGGGAGATATGATTTAAATGATAGTGTTTTTTTAAAACTAGTGAAATAACTTGCATTTCAATTATTTTATATTAGAAGCTATGTCATGTATTAAAATTTACTTGCTAATTTCCTCCAACTGATTAAATCATATTATAATCTACAATAAGGACATTATGGTACAGAGTTATAGCAGGTAATTTTAGTTTGGGTTTCCCTAACAAAAAGGACACTTATCTTAAAAGTGAAATCCAAATCTTTTCCTGATCAATTACCTTAATCACGGAGGAAGTCTGGGTTTTTGTTCTAACCAGGTAGGTAGGTTGTAATTTTAAGCAGTTTGGTTTGCTAAGCATGATTAAGACACCGTTCCCTTTGAGGTTTACCCTTTCGCTTCTGAGGTACAACTGTTTATCATCTTGGGTCAAAGGTTATAAAAAGTAGTCATCAATTAAAGCTTTATTGGTTGTAATTGGTAATGCTATGAAAGGAGCCAGCCAAACTGAATCTGATAATAAAAGACTCTTTGTTAAAATATTTAATAAATTAACACTCTCTCTTGGAAGGGGGAAGCTAATTACAAAGCCCAAGATTGTTAATCATAATGTTTACTTTCTTCAAAAGCACAGACTCAACTACTCCATAATCATTAGACATCAGATTTCTTTCTTTTTCTTTTTTTTAAATCCAGCAGACTCTGCCATTCCCGGAGGGGATGTTCTTTTCTATGGCGCAGGCTTGGGATATGGCAGAAGGAGGAAATGCCAAGACAAACACAAGTTATAAGGGCCATCTTAAAAATAAACAGGACTCTGTTAGACCGTCAGACTGCTTATGCTCTCTTCAGAAAGGGTCAAAAGTTTATGTAGATTTATTTTGCAGGCTAACAAATGATATCAAGAATTGGGGCATTCGGAAAGTAATGTTTTTGTTTTGTTTTTTTGTAATAATAAATTATCTACTGAACCTATCATCCTATCTGTACATGTGTTTTTTTTTTTTTTGAGGTGTTCTGACAGTTTTGTGGCTTTTGAATTTTAGACATTTCCAAATCCCTAACGTAGGTAAATAGAACCGTGAACAGTATCACCTCTCCGACTCTTGAATGACCTTGCCATGGGAATTCTCTGAATGGACTTTTACATCTGGGAATCGAATGTTTCTAGATTTAAGCAATAGGGGGCATCTTGGGTTTGTTCTTTACACATGTTTCTGTAGTCTGATCTTTAGGGCAGTTCTAATGAAAGAAAATCCTGCTTTGGGCCTGCTGTGCAAATTAGCCATATGGCAAAGTGTAATATCCCGCTGAACGTCATTATGGGGCCCTATGAAAAGTGCTCCCCTTTTCACATGGAAGCAAATTAAAATGGCTCTTTCAGGTTTTTGGTTTTTTTAAAACTCTGAATAAACCTGTCTTCACTTGGATGCCGGGACAGTTGAAAGGGAGTTCTCCAGCTGCAGTCAGGGTGGTGAAATTACAGGCTTTGCCCAAGACCAAATGGAAATATTGCTTCCTGTAGGCAAAGCCGGAAGAACAATGGTGTGTGCTTCCATCCTTCCATTTCCCTCCCTTGTTCTTTGTGTACTTGTCCTTGGCTGCTTCTCAAACCGGGAGTTAGTTTTCTGTTATTGTGATGGATGAGAGGGACTCAGCCCACTCTCCAGTGGACCCTGTATCAATCTCTACCAGGAAAGGTCCACAGATGAAGGGCTGTTTGGCCAAATAATGGCACAGTAAATATTTAATGAAGAAGACGGGTCTGTCCCATGTTGTCTGTTGTTTGGACATCCTGCCCATATGAAAGAGTATCATCCCAGCATAAGTTTTTATTTTTCTTCTGCAACACTAGACATGTAGATCCCACTAATGTTTGGAGGCATGGGGCTAAGTGACCATATGAAATGTTCAAGGTGTCTGTGTGCATGGTATACATTGGCACCTTTTATGAAGAAAAAGAAATCCATGGAAAGGCCTTTCATCTGTTCTTACATTTCCCCCCTGCTCAAGGGGAGGGATCACACAGCCATGACTTACTTGATTACTAGAGTACATTTATAAACCAACAGCAGCTAACATTTGCCTTTGAACTTTGTTAGCAGTATTTTTTGCCACTCTTACAGACAAAAACAAAAGACCTCCCTCATTTGCCCACACTGAATGGCAATACTGTGTGTGTTTCCTACGTTTATATCCCACATGGGGAATTCAGAGTTATCGTTTGTGTCTCTATTTTTGTTTTCAAGCATTTATTGAAAGCCCATGTTTAGTTCCAGCATTTGTATGATGACAATTTATAGCACGTGTTTGAGGAAAGAAAGTTGGCAGAGTGTTGTGCAAGGAGAGTGGATCACACTAAATTACGATGTTTTAAGAGAAGATGTTTCCATGCAAAATGAAAAGAGTGAAAAGACTACGTACCATATTGTCCTATATATGTGTGTAGATGTACATGTGTATGTGAAATACTTGTTAAGAATAGATGAAATTGGTAAGGGAGTACACCAAAAAGTAAACAGTGGTTATCTCCAGGTGGTGGGATTATGAATGACTTTTGTTTTTTCTCTTTGCCTCATCTGTACTGTCTGATTTTTCTAGAAGTCACAAATCTTACTTTTGTAATTAGTAATTTACAAAGAGACACTATTAAAAACACAGCTAAAAGCAAAAGATTGAAACAAAACAAAACCAACCAAGCAACTGTTTTCAGCATAGCCTGAAGAGAAGTGGGTTACTTCCTGGTTAATTCTGGTGCCAGGATTAATGACTAGACTTAAATTGAGAATGGCTTTGGGGGCATTGGACCATTAACGACCTTCTCCAAGTTTATCATAGGATGTGATGAAATATTTACATTAAATATGAATTTAGAAAACAAAGCACCCAGTGAATTGAAGAAGAGGTTAAGAGAACCTGTAGAATATTTCCTTCTTTGTTTTAGCAGTAAGTAAAAATAGAGTATGTTCTGTGGTCATTTAGCTTTTCTTATGCAGTTGCCCTAGAAGTGAATGATAAGAAGTTTGTTGTGGAGAATTCTTTATAATAGCATAAGCTCCTGTATTTAGGTTAAATTTCAGATGGAATACATAACACTTAACAGAAAAAGCTAAGCAAGGTCTTGTTTGGTTTCTAAACCTTTCTTAACTTCCACTAAAATTCTTTAAATGCATAAAAGTCTGAAAAGTTATAACACCGTTGTTAAAGAAGACTTATAACTAACATTACATTGCCTGAATTTGAATAAAATTTTCTCCAACTTTTAAGGCTGGCTGAATGAATTGAGAAATCTAGTTGTTGAGTGATGTGTTTTATTGCCATAAACAGACCAAACCTTAAAAGTCAGAAGGTACTTTATGCCTTTTCTACTCTGTGCCATCTGGCTTGAGAATACAGTACTGAACTGATGAATATATTGGTTGTCTCTCCCCATACTGTTTAGATTCTCCTTTATAAGGCTGTCAGCGTGTGGGGTGAGGGGGCAAGTGGGACTTTTGGTGGCAGCACAGTTTATCTTGTGCTGGAGAGTACTTAATAGTGCTGTATAAGAGCACAGATAGGAAGGCCCTGTATTGTGGTTTTCATTCACTTAAGAAGTTCAGGGAGTTAAACACTGGCAACTGCACGGTAGGAAATTGTTTGACCATATTTTATATGAACTTAGTTGGCCAATTGCTTGCTAAGACACTGGAATCAGTTTGTGAATTTCCTTTGAAACAACTTTGGACCTGGGCACATCAATCTGCTGTGAATTGTAGCATCCCTAAAGATATTAGATCTATAGCCAGATGATGGCGAGTGGGCCAAGGCAAACCACGAAACAAGCCTGGAAGCAAGTCCTGGTCCAGAAAGAGGTCCTACAGTTCAAAACAGAGCAATTGAGAAAATGGAACAATACAAAACAAAATATGAGATCTGCAAACACAGCCTGAATAAAATGGAACAAGGAACACCATCCTAAAAATTCAGAGGAAACATGATTCTAAGCATGATTTTCTGCAGGAGCCAAAGGAAATTTTACAAAATTATTTGGCATGAAGAAGGCATAACTCCTATGAAACAGGAACAAAAATCTTCAAGAATAAATGGAGATGGAAAAGCAGCAGGCTGAGATAAGTAGGAATAATTACAAAGCCATGATTATTGCAATAGCAGATAAAGCGTAAATATAAAAATGGAGCCTTGAAAGAAAATAGTGATTAATATTCTACTAGTATTTTTAACCAGTTATTCAAACAGATGTATATTGAGTACCATTTATACCAGCCATTGCTCTAGGGGTTGGGAACAGGATAGTAAATAAGACAAAGAACTTGTTCTTGTGGAGTTTACATTCCTAGTTAGAGGACACAGACGATAAACAAACAGCATGTCAGATGGAGATACGTGCTATGCAGAGAATTAAAAGGGGGTTATGTATTCGGCCAAACTTTCTATTTTAAATTAAGTAATAGAAAAGTCTTCTCTTAGTAGTTGACATTTAAAGTTACATATATATGTGTGTGTGTGTGTGTGTATTTTAAATATATGTTTATTTTTGATAGAGAGACAGAGAAACAGAGAGACAGAGTGTGAGTGGGGGAGCGGCAGAGAGAGAGAGAGGGAGACAGAATCTGAAGCAGGCTCCAGGCTCTGAGCTGTGAGCACAGAGCCTGATGCAGGGCTCAAACTCAAGAATCTTGAGATCATGACCTGAGCTGAAGTCGTACGCTTAATTGACTAAGCCACCCAGGTGCCCCTAAAGTTATATTTTAGTTATTAGAAAGAGCCAGACTTTCCCTAATTTTTGGTGTCATTTAGGGTTTCTGTGCTAGGTCCTTTTGTACTTTCGTTCTACAGATATTCCTTAGATTATCTTATTTTCTCCTAGCCTTAGATTACCATCTCTCTGCTAGTGATTCTTGATTCTGAAAACTATTGTCTTTAGCTTAACCCTTTCTCCTGAGCTCCAGACCCAAATAGACCTGCTCCTGAACACTTAGCACTTGGAAGTCACCAATTAAACATGTTTGGTACAGAGGTCGTTATCATCAGTCTCCTCAAATACAAACAATTCTAGTTACTCATGATAGTTATATTTAATAAAGTCACTGTAAACACTGAGTGAATGAATACTGGAGCATTGCTTCTAGAGGAAATACAGGGTTAGGTTCCTGTGAACTTCTGGTCACATTTCCTCAGTCAGTTCACAGCCATGTTTTATGTGTGTTTCTCTTTAAAGATGTCTTATTTAATGTATTTTGTTGGCTTATTAACGTTGAATTCATGAGTAACGGCACTGGAAGTCATGCCCAAACAAAGCTTATCGAAATGTGTTTTCTCTGAAAGGCACATTTTGTTTTCTTGAGCTTAGGAATACTAGACAGCACTTCAGCAGTATGTTTGGGAGCCTTTTTACATAGCAAAATCACCAGGGGCACCTGGGGGACTCAGTCAGCTAAGCATCTGACTGTTGATTTCAGCTCAGCTCATGATCTCATGGTTTGTGAGATGGAGCCCTACGTCAGGTTCTTCACTGACAGAGGGGAACCTGCTTGGGATTCTTTCACTCTCTCCCTGCCCCTCCCCCACTTGTGCACTCTCTGTCTCTCGCTCTCTCTCTTTCTCTCTCTCTTTCTCTCAAAATACATAAATAATAAGCTTTAAATAACAAAAATCACCAACAAGAAGCACAAAAATGCAAGACATACAGATGGCCAGCAGGTACATGAAAAGGTGCTCAACATCATTGATCATCAAGGAAATGCAAATTAAAACCGCAATGAGATATCACCCACACCTGTTAGAATGACAATTCTCAAAAAAGACAAGAAAGAACAAGTGTTGGTGAGGATTTTGAGAAAGTAGAACCCTTGTTTTGTTGGTGGGAATGTAAATTGATGTAGCCACTATGGAAAACAGTGTGGAGGTTTCTCAGAAAATTAAAAAAAGAACTACCGTATGTTCCAGCAATTTCATTTCTGGGTGTTTATCTGAAGGAAATGAAAACACTGAAAAGATGGGTACACCCCTATGTTCATTGCAGCATAATTTATAATAGCCATGACATAGAAACAACCTAAATGTTCATTGAGGGATGATGAAGGATAAAGAAGATGTGGAATCTATATATACAAAGGAGTATTAATCAGCTATAAAGAAGAATGAAATCCTGCTATTTGCAACAACATTGTTAGACCTTAAGGGAATTGTTCAATGAAATAGAGAAAGACAAATACTGTATGATCTCACTTATATGTGGAATTTAAACAAACAAAAAACCCAACTGAATGCATAGATTTGTGGTTGTCAAAAGTGGGGACTGGGGAAATTGGGTGAAGGTGGTGAAGAGGAATAGACTTTCAGTTATAAAATAAGTAAGTCCTGGGGTGCCTGGGTGGCTCAGTTGGTTAAGCGTTTGACTTAGGCTTAGGTCATGAACTCACCGTTTGTGAGTTCGAGCCCTGCGTTGGGCTCTGGGCTGATGGCTCAGAGCCTGGAGCCCGTTTCAGATTCTGTCTTCCTTTCTCTGTGTTCCTCCTCGCTCGCACGGTCTGTCTCTCTCTCTCTCTCAAAAATAAATAAAGATGAAAAATATTTAAAATAAATAAGTCCTGGGGATGTAATGTACAGTGTGGTGACTGTAGCAAATGATACTTTAGTGGATAATTGAAATTTTTTGAGAGAGTAGATCTTAAAAGTTCTCCTCACAAAGAAAAAAAATGCATGTGGTGATAGGTGTTAACTGGCTTTGTGGCAATGGTCATTTTGCAATATATATAAATATTGAACCATTATGTGTATACCTGAAAATAATGTTTTATGTCAATTATAATGTCTTGATTTTTAAAAATATCAGAAAAATGCAAAAAGTGGGGCACTGGTTGACTGTGAAGAGCAGAATTTTCCTTGAACCTCTGTGTCTCTTTGAGGAGTATTTTTTCCCTTTATTTTTACCTGTATTATTCTCACTCATTTGTCAATTATGAATATAAACGGTATTTTTTTTTCTGGGAAACTTTCTCTGACATTCCTTCCATTCACCACACACATCCACGAGTGCGTGCGCGTGCACACACACACACACACACACACACACACACATCGATCAGTCCAATCCAGAGGATTCTGTAGTATTTTTTTGTTTTTTTTTTTAATTGCTAGTTTTCCACCATAGACTATAAATTCACCATAGACTATAAAGGACGACAAGGGCCATTCTTTATTGCATGTCAAGCACTTTATATAGATTAAGTGACTTGTTTTTCTGTGATGTTATATGTATTAGTTAATTAATTATTACAAAGTCTTTGGGCCACTGTAATACTAATGACATAAAATGAAAACAAACTAAAACAACTTTTCACTTGGATACTATTTTATACCTGTTTATTTATACCTTCACTAGCTTTTGAGGTTTTTTAAAAAATATTAATGAATGGAGGAGTTTGAAACTGAAGTGGCTAACTTTTATAGTTAATCTCTTGATCTATTTGTGAAAAGACAGGCACTCAGCTGGACTGGTGAGCTATCTACTTCTGAAATTCCACCTGTAAGCATTGAGTTGACAAAACTGACAGAGGAAATAGAATAATCAGAGGTGAATTTCTTTAGCCACCACCAGAGAAAATCTAACTCATTTTTGTAAATGAAGAAGCCAGAATTATTAGATAAATTGATATTTTCTTGTGTTTTTATTTTATTGAATGAATATTTAAAAGGCAAAGCTGTATATAGTTAAGAATTAAGTATAGGTCTATGATAGGTTTTCACCTTGCATACTTTCTACCATTTACAACAAATAATTAAATTATTATAAAAGGTCTAATTTGAGAGAATACTTTCCCTAAATTCTCAGCTAAGTGTACCTTGGCTCCAAAGCATGTTGAATGTGTAATGTCACACAAGAATAATAAAGGGACTTTAGGGCTGTTAACTTTAAAACGAAAAGCCCTTCAGAGTGTACAGAATGTAATTGACATTTAATAATGCCACTATGCTGTGAAATGGTGACAAGTGGGGAATAAGTTTAACAAACCAATGGGCAGTTTCCACTTCTTATTTCTTAAATAGAATCATTTGCTACTTCATTAACTTATGGACTTAGAAATAAGAAAGCCTTGAAATAGCTGCTTTAGTGTTTGATTTCATTTTATAGCAGGAAAAACGCAGGTGTCTATAGTTATAATCACATTAGCATTGAAAACCTTTTGTTTTTAAGTTACACCAGAGGTCAGCAAACCATGGGGCCAAGTCCACCCTGCTGCTTGTTTCTATGTGACCCAGGAACTAAAAACAGCTTTTGCATTTTTAGATGGTAGGTAAAAAATAAAAAGAAGAATATTTCATGGCAGATGAAAATTATATGAAATTCTTATTTCTGTTTCCACAAATAACATTTTATTGGAACTCGGTCGGCCACATGCATTTATGTACTGTGTATGGTTGCTTTTGAATTTCAACAGCAGAGGTGACTAGTCACAACAGACACTGTATGTATGGCTCACCGAGCCTAAAACGTTTACTATCCTGCCCTTTAGAGGAAATGTTTGCCAACTCCTGAGATTACACTATTGAATTAGTGTGATTTAGCACTTTAAATCAACTTCTTCGATTTAGGGATCTAGCAAAGAAGTCATGTTCAGTAAGATTCTTCAGACTTTAGGGAAGGTGAAGGAAACCAAACTTATGTATTGCATAGAGTTTATACTTTCTCCCACGGGCAAGGCTTTCATTTTCATTATTGACTTAATCTTCTTTTTCAAAACATAAGCACTTGCATAGTGGTGATTATTTACCAGACACTGTTCTAAAAGGCTTCTGACTCATCTGGATCTTCATGACAATGTGAGCGTGACCTCTCTACAAATGAGACACCATAGCACATCTGAGTGAAAGTTAAATAGCTAAATGGTGGAAGTTAAATTAGTGAAAGTTCTGCAGCTGGTTGTACATCTCAAAAGGGGTAGACTCATAATTTGAAAGAAATCATCTGGTTCTAAAATCAATGCTCTTAACCACTGTGCATACTCCCTCTCCATTTCTGCTCTTGTTTATTTAGAAATGTCTTGGATCAAGAGTAGATCTTANTTAAAAGCTTTGAGTTAATATTGGTTTCCTAGGCTGATGTAACGAAGTACCACACGTCGGGTAGCTACACAAGAGAAATTTATTCTGACCCAGTTTTGGAGACTGAAATCCAAAACCAGGTGTCAGAAGGCCGTCCTTCCTCTGAGGTTGTGGGTGGGAGACTTGCCTCTCCCTAGCTTCTGCTGGTGGTCATCCTACCATCTATCCTTGGCTTGTAGCTATATTGCTCCAGTCTCTGCCTGTGTCGCCACATGATGTTCTCCCAATGTGGCTGTGTCTTTTTTCCCTTTTCTTTCTTTCTCTTTTCCTTCTCTTTTCCATTTCCTTTCCTTTCCTTTCCTTTCCTTTCCTTTCCTTTCCTTTCCTTTCCTTTCCTTTCCTTTCCTTTCCTCCTTCCTTAATTCCTTCCTTCCTTTCTCTCTCTCTTCTCTCTTCTCTCTCTCTCTTCTGTCTGTATTTATTTTGAGAGAGAGCACCCGTTAACCAGGGAGGGGCAAAGAGAAAGGGAGAGAGAGAATCCTAAGCAGGCTCTGTGCTGTAAGCACTGTGACATGGGATTTGATCTATCGTGATACCGTAACCTGAGGCAAAACCAACATTTGGATGCTTGACCGATTGAGCCACCCAGGCACCCCTTTTCTTTTAAGGACACCAGTTATATCAGATTAAGGGACACCTACTCTAGTACAACTGCATCTTAATTTAAATACATCTGCAGGACCCTATTTATAATTAAGGTCCTATTGTGACATCCCAGGAAGGACACGAATTTTGAAAGGATGTTGTTCAACCCAGTTATGGAGCTCATGAACCAGCTCTTGCTCTCTAGAGCACCTTTCATTTTAAGAAACCATGTACCAAGAATTTCCAGGGGTTTGTTTCTTCTTTTTTGGTGTTATTTCTGTTCTTGATTATATTCTAGCTGGGAAGACTGATTCCACTGTTCTCTGCTCCTGCCTTTTTCCTGCCTTGCTCTGGCCCTTTGCTCATGATTCATTTGTGACTGGTTTTCATTCTGAACATTTCTCTTCTGGAATGTTCTGTGAGGTTTTTAAGGAACATTTCCTGAACTACTCTTAGGAGAATGTTGGTTTGTCTTCATACTAGTGAATTTATGATAGTTGATTCAGCAACCAGCTTTGGTGTGTTGGTGGTTGAGTTCTGGTAGCATCCTCTTAAGAATCTTTTGTATCCATTATTATGGGATTTGTAAGTAAGGTTCAATAAATGGTAATCATTATTTTTATTTTTTCTATGATTATGATCACTGTTAAAATAGCACATTTTGAGAAATTTGGGGTTGCCTCAATTCCAGACCTGAGAGCTTCTCTTTTCCCATGAAACACTAGAATAATTGGTCAAATTGCGTCAACACATTTCCTTTTGTTTATTTTACAGGGTGCCCGAGAAACATTTGAGAACTACTACCGAAAACAGAGGCGAAAACAGGCCCGTTTGGTGCTCCAGCCTCCATCTAACATGGTAAGATCACCAACTTAACTTTTCTTACCTTTTCACTTTTCTTCTCTGGCATCATGTCATTTTTTTCCATATGTGCTTTTTTTTTTTTTTTTTTAAATCACTCAGATCCTTTTTGGTGGGTGTGACTTCTAGTAAGAAAATAGCAACTAACATCTATTGATTGCTACGTGTCAGGCATTGTTTAAAGTACTGGGTATGAATTATTTCATTTCATCCTCCTTATAACCCTATAAGGTAGGAAGGGTTCTATTGTTATATTTACCTTAGAGTCTTAGGAACTGAGCCCTAAGAAATGAAGTAACTGATTTTAACTTTGTCTTACTGTATCAAAACAGAAAAAATAACTTTTTTCTTCTTTGTTGCAGCATGAAACTTTAGATGGCTACAGGAAGTATTTTAATCAAATTGTAGGGTAGGTATATGTATGTATATGCCTTGAATTTATCCACTTTCCATACCTAGATTCATAAGACTTGGAAAAATAATTTTTCCTTTGGGAAATTATTTTTCTTTTTTTATTTTAAATTCCTGAGATTTGTCTTTGAATAAATATCATTTCAAAGGAATGTGTAATTAGTTTCAGCATTATTATATTGCTGAAGACTAGTTTTTAAGACTAAAGGAAGAAAAACTTTGAATTGTAATTTTATTATATTTGATGTTTTGTTTCTCCATTCTTGGTAAGAGGGAACCAAATAATCAGCAAAAGTTGGCAAACTTTTTTAAAAGGGCCAGATAATAGTAAAGTATTTTAGACTTTGTAGGCCATACGTTTTCCGTCACAACTATTCAGCTCTGTCGTTGCAGCGGGAAGGCAGCTATAGACGGTACATAAATGAGTAAGTGTGGCTGTGTTCCAGTAAAACAATATTTATAAAAATAGGCAGTGGGCCAGATTCGTCCCATGGGCTATATAGTTTGCCACCATCATCTAGAGTATACGTACTAGGATGGAATTACATTTCCCAAATAAACACCCCAAATATAGATAGCTTATTCTAATTGTGAGAGAATGACTTTGCAGTTAAAAGAAAGGGAAATGACTTGAATTGTACTGTGAAATTTCTTTTTATTTCAAGTTGAGATTTTTTAAATGTAACTCGTAGTTTTGATTAAAATATATCATAAAAGTTCCCTATTTAAGAATTATTTTATTTAGTTAGGAACATTTAGCCAAGGTAGCTAAATATACGTTTTAAATGTATAACACTAACGCTATATAGCAGAGTGTTAAAAAATAAGTTTGCATTTTTTTTTTACCTTAATGAGGAAGTCCACATAAAGGGAATTATTTTGATATTTTGTATGTTGGGCTCTTAAAAAAATGTGTATTGCAGCTTTCATTGTCTGTTTGAAATGGGTTAGTTTTTTTAAATGTCTTAATGGCCTGGTGTTTTTAATATAGTGAAATTATCTTCCCTTACCTGTAAACATTTTCTTCCCTTTTACATGGCTGAGTAAGATAGTTAAGATTTAATAGAAATGTGACTCCAATTTCTGTAAAGTGGTTGGACGGACTAAGTCCAAGAAATGTGATTCTGTTTATGACACCAGGTAGCTTTCTTTAGGGAAAAAAAAATGACTATTCAAATTTGATGGCAGCTCTTGTTTGTCTGATGCTGGAGATAGTCAAACTGTAAGTTCTGACAGCCGTACTGTCTTTTTCCCTCAATTGTAGCTTTTTTGTGGTTGAAGATCACATTTTACATACAACCCAGGGGTTGGTAAATAGAGCCTACATTGATGAACTCTGGGAAATGGCACTTTCCAAAACCATCGCAGCACTCCGCACCCACTCGGTATGTAAGAAGCCCGCCAGAAGTTCTGACTTACTGCTGATTATCCGTATACTAGTCAGTGTTGTACTGCTTAAAATCATACGTGTATTATGTGGAATCACCTACCTGGAGCTATCTCTTTCAAAGACATATGGAAGTAGCCACTTCAGATTTGCCATGTTCTCTAACTCTGAGCCCACTTTTGTGGATGCTTATGCAAGAAGAAAAAGTAAAAAACAGCTGACATATATTGGAATCCTTTCTTTGTGTCAGGCATTGTTATGTGTACTTCATATATATTTCATAAGGTAGGTATCGTTATTATGTTTACCTTGTAGTCTAAGGAACTGACCCTCAGGGAGGTTAAGTAACCAGCCTCGTGTTATGCAGTAAATGGTAGAGCTTGGATTCAAATCCAGACAAGTGACTGCAAAAGGCTCAGATACCGAAGGCTCAGCATTGCCTTCTAAGGCCATTACTACTGATTTGGAGTTCACAGTTTTATTCTTATTTTTTGAAAAAAATGTTTACAGTATATCAATGTTACTAATTATGAGTTCCCACAGTTTTGATATATTTTATCAAAGCATGAATTTTTAAATATATTTTTTAAGTTTATTTATCTATCTGGAGAGAGAGAACATGAGCAGGGGAAGGGCAGAGAGAGAGGGAGAAAGGGAATCCAAAGTAGGTCTGTCAGTGCAGATCCTGACATGGGGCTCAGTCTCCAGAAAAGGAGATCATGACCCGAGCTGAGATCAAGAGTTGGTCGCTCAACTGACTGACCACCCAGGTGTCCCCAAAGCATGAATTTTTGATGATAATTCACTTTATTTCAGATACTTAATGTTGGCTCTGAATTAATTATTTATTCAATGTATCTTGAATGTTGATTATGTTTTGGCCCTGGCAGTATAGCATTGAACAAGGCAGATGAAGTCTTTGCTCTCAAAAAGTTTTATTTTATTTTACTTTATTATTTATTTATTTATTTTAAGAGAGAATGTGTGAAAGGGAGAATGGCAGAGAGAGAGGAAGACAGAGGATCTGAAGTGGACTCTGTGCTGACAGCAGAGAGCACGATGCGGGACTCAAACCCACGAACTGTGAGATCATGACCTGAGCTGAAGTCAGCTGCTTAACCAACTGAGGCACCCAGGTGCCCCTCAGAAAGTTATATTTTAATTGGGCGGGGGAGTCCCAATAAATAAATAAGAATATCAGATAGTCATAATACAGTACAATTAAAACAGTGATAGATTAGGACAACCTGGTGCCTGCTTTTGATTAGTTGATCAGAAGTGGCATTCTGAGATCTGAATATCAAGGAGTCATTATTTATGAAAAGATTAAAGAGAATTCTAGGTATAAGGAATGGTAGTACAAGGGCTTTGGGGGTACTTTTCTACCTGAACTGTTCGAGAAATTATAGTGAGGACCTAATAATAGAAGATAATGTCATATTTAGAATATTTCAGTAAATGGCTCTAATCTCCATCCGGTACCACCTAGAAACAAGTCATCCATGACCCTTCAGCACTCTTATCTCTTCATCAGCAAGTATTCCAGGGTAAATACCAAGTGTAAAATCTGTAATTGAAGGGATTGTAGCTGTTTTAGGGAATTGAAAAATGTTGAGAGTGGGTAGAGCATAGAATGCAGAAAGTTAAGCAAGTGTGGTATGAAGTATAAATAAGCAAGTAGACAGGTGTCATACTATCTATGACCTATTTGATGCTTAAAGCACTGGGTTGAGTGGAGTGTGTGTGTTCAGTGCCGGGGGAGGATAAATTGGAATGAGAAGATCAGATTTCCATTTTGGCTAAATTATGAGTGAGGGATGAGAATAATATGGGTTGAACAATTAGTAGGCTAGTCTGGTATTCAGGAAGAGGTGATGATTAGCTGGACCAAGGGATAAGAGTAGATATGGAAATATGTAGATGAATTGGAGAGACTTTTAGGAGGTAAGATTAACTATATTTTCTGATGGATTAGACATCAAAGGTAAGTTAAAAAGCCTATCAAGGTAATGCTTAGGTTTATGGTTTCTTTGCCTATGATGGTTGGAAGTGATCAGTCACGTTTGGATATGATTACTTTGCCTTTGTGGCATCTAAGTAGTAAGGTGGGGGAGTTTGTTTATATGAATTTGAGGGGCACCTGGGTGACTCAGTTGGTTAAGCGTCCAACTCTTTCATTTCAGCTCAGGTCACGATCTCATGGTTTGTGAGCCTGAGCCCCGTGTCAGGTTTGTGCTGGCTGAGTGGAGCCTCCTTGGGATTGTCTCTCTCACTGTCTCTGACACTCCCCTGCTTACTTTTTCTCTCTCTCAAAATAAATAAATAAAAATTAAAAAAATATTAATTTGAAATCAAAGAGGGTACGTCCCTGAATGCATTGCAAAGATTTTCTCCTTTTATTTTTATTTATGACTTCTTTTTTGGTATTTAGAAATGTTAAATGTTTGCCTGTTTATAAATCCAGCTTATTTTAAAATTTCCCTCATCATTTATATGTGGCATAGGACTTCATCTGACATTTTTACCATTTTGTCCTTTTGTCATAATAAAGTTTGGCAAATTTAAAAATATTTTTTAAAAGTTCCTGCCTGTTCTGAGACTAAAAACAGTCTCATAACTATGTTATGGCTTCAGTTTTATACATTTTTGTATATACTACCACTTGTTATTTATTTCTATTTAAATAATGGTTAAGGGTTTCATTTTATTTTTTTGCAACAGTGTATCTGTTGTCCTAAGATTTGTCATGTCTTATCTTCTCCCTTAGTATGGTGTGTTCTTATATGTAAATGTTTATTTTACAAAGATAACATGTTTACTCCAGCATAGAAAATATTGATTATCACAGTAACAAATTTTGGCCATGATCCTTGGCATGATTATTATTAGCTTTCTAATATATAAATTTAAAGATTCTTTTTCTGGGTGATTCAGTGGCTCAGTTGGTTAAGCATCTGACTGTTGGTTTCGGCTCAGGTCATGATCTCACAGTTTGGATTTGAGCCCTACATCAGGGTCTGCACTGACAGTACTGACCCTGCTTGGGATTCTCTGTCACCCTCTGCCCTCTCCTCTCTCCCTCTCTCTATAAATAAATAAATAAATAAATATCTTAAAAAATTATATGCTTGTGTATGAAAGTACAATATACAACATATATTTTTTCAAAAAGCTATGTCTTTCACTTAATGTCTAATCAATCTATATTAGTTTTAATATATATTTGCAGAATATTCTATTATAGGTATATAGCTTTTTTTAGCTCTTACAAACACTGCAGTGAATATTTTTATGAAAATATTGATTTTTCATGTTTATTTATGTACCTTGAGAGAGAGAAAGAGAGAGCAGGGGAGGGGCAGAGAGAAAGGGAGACACAGAATCCCAAGCGGGCTCCACACTGTCAGCACAGAGCCCAACGCGGGGCTCAAACCCACCAACCTGAGCTGAAACTGAGTCACACACTTAACCAGCTGAGCCACCCAGGCACCCCTTTTATAAAAATATTCTTGCACAATTGATTATATCTAGAATAATTCTTTTTTTTTTTTTGAGAGAGAGGGAGACAGAGAGAGAGAGAGAGAGAGGGAGAGAATCTTAACTAGGCTCCATGGCCAGTGTGGATCCTGGTGCAGGGCTTGATCACGCAATTGTGAGATCATGACCTGAGGAGAAATCAAAAGTTGTACGCCTAACTGACTGAGCCACCCAGGTGCCCGTACAATAAATTCTTAGATGTGAAATTAGTGAGTTAAAGGATCTGTACATTTCTTAGCCTCTGATGCATATTGCTAATTTGCTTTGCAAAAATATTGTACCATTTAGTACCACTCTGAGCATCATCTTTTAGAATGCCTATTTCTAAAAGGCCTATTCTTTTTATTTCACAGAAAAGTATTTTTAAACACAAAAAATCATTCCTAATCTAATATGTCAGAAATTATATCTTAATTTAACATATTTTTCTTTGATTAACCTGATATTGAAAATTTCTTCAGATGTTTTCTCTCTCAAAAATAATAAACTTAAAAAAAAAGGGGTGCATGAATGGTTCAGTTGGTTGAGTCAGTTGAGCGTCCAACTTAGGTTCAGGTCATGATCTCACGGTTCTTAGATTTGAGCCTTGTGTCGAGCTCTGTTCTGACAGCTCTGAGCCTGAAGCCTGCTTTGGATTCTGTGTCTCCTCTCTCTCTGTCCCTCCCCTGCTTGCACTCTGTCTCTCTTTCTAAAATAATAAACATTAAAAAAATTTAAAAAACAATCTCTTCAGATGTTTTTAGTTATTTCTATATCTTCTTAAAAATGTCCTGTTCATATGCATTGCATTTGTACTTTAATAGCTTTATAATATTTTATTATGTATTATTTATTCAAAATATGCACACTAACCTTTAATCTGAATGTTAATCTCTAGTCTGATATATATGTTGCAGTTTTTTTTCTTTTTTAGTTTTATGTGTCTCTGATTTTGCTTTTCTTTTCCATGACATTACAGAAGTTTAAAATTTTTTTGTGTAAATATATTGAATTTTAACTTTATCATTTATGTCTTCCTTATTCGAAAGAATATATAATGATTTGTTTATATTTGATTTTGGTATTTCTGTAGTTACTTTTTAAATATACATCTCACAAACATATAAAAGTTTATTTTAATAAAGAGTGTGAAGTTGGATTTTATCTTTATTTTTTAAAACTACACATCACTTCCAGTAACATTATTATGTTAGTCTTTTAATTTATTTAGTTCAGATTGCCATAATAAAATGCCATAGACTGGTACCTTCCACGACAGACATGTATTTTCTCACGGCTCTAGGGGCTGGAAGTGTGAGCATGCTTCTGGTTGGGTTCTGGTGAGAACTCTCTTGCTGATTTGCAGATGGCTTTGTTCTCATCCTCACATGGCTTTTCCTCAGGGTGCATTCTACCGTAGCCTACTCCTTTTATGAGGACACTGATCCCATCAGATCAATACCCTTCCTCGTTTAACCTTAATGATCTAAGTTTTATCTCCAGATACAGCTACACTGTGGGTTATGGCCTTAACATATGAATTGTGTGGGGACATCATCGTTCTTTAATATCCTTCTTTTCCCAACATATTTTGGAGGCGACTTTTATCATGTAATAATACATTTTATAGGGGCGTCTGGGTGGCTTAGTCAGTCAAGCATTCAACTCTTGATTGCAGCTCAGGTCATGTTCTCAGGGTTCGGGAGATGGAATCCTGAGTTGGGCTCCGTGCTGACAGCAGGGAGCCTGCTTGGGATTGTCTCTCCCTCTCTCTCTGCCCCTTCCCCTCTCATGCTCTTCCCCTGCACCCCCCGCCATGTCAAAATAAATAAATGAACTTAAAAAAATAATATATTTTGTAAGTACTAAGCTCTGTTGCTAGTCTCTATGATTTCCACTCCCCTTTTTTCTCTCTGTCTTCAACCAATACAACATTATTTTGATTATTATATTTGATATAGTATGGTATAATTTCTGATAGGACATGTACATTCTCTAAAATCCTCTTTTTAGTACATGCTGTTTATGTTCTTTTTTTTTAATTTTTTTAATGTTTTATTTATTTCTAGGAGAGAGAGAGAGAGAGACAGCATGAGCAGGGGAGGGTCAGAGAGAGAGGGAGTCACAGACTGAAACAGGCTCCAGGCTCTGAGCTGGCTGTCAGCACAGAGCCCGACGCGGGGCTCAAACCCACGAACCGCAAGATCATGACCCAAGCGAAAGTCGGACGCTTAACCGACTAAGCCACCCAGGCGCCCTCATGCTATTTATGTTCTTATTCTTCCAGGTTATTTTGAGAATCACTTTGTCACATCCCTCTTACCACTTATAATATTCCCTCCTGCAACAGATGAACTATAATGTTACTATACAGTGAATCTGTAAATTAAAATGGAGTTAATTTTATTTCAGTATCTGGTATTTTTCACCAGGAATATTTATGTTTTTCTTAATTATTTGCTTTCATGGTGTTTTGGAAAAGTATTTTATATGCTTTCCATCTAAGTCCTGTTCTTGGTGTTTTATGGCTTTGTCAGGTAATATTTTGAGGAACGTTTTATGCCCCCAATCACATTTATTAGCTAACATTAATGTATTCTATGGAGAGGAGTCCTTGATTTTGGTTGTTTATTTTAGATCTGTTCATGTCAATGATCTTACCAATTTGGTTATTTTCCTGGGAAAAGCTTTTTCTTGTAGGAAACTTAGATTCCTTGCAAGCAATTTCTTTTTTGTAAAGCAGTGGTTCTTAACTTTTTCCCTGTGACTGATACATTTAAGAACAGATCTATATCCCTCAGCAGGGAACTGTATTTGGTATCAGTGAAAGAGGACACTTTCCAAGCAGATTGATTGAAATGTGAATCTCTGGGGAACATTAGTCTTCATGGAGCCTTTCTTTGTGGATCTACCGTACATTCTTTTGAGTTAAAGAACAAATAACAAAATACCTTTTTTCTTTCCAGTAGTTCAGCATCAATCTGGAGAGGCAGAAAGTAGATTCATGGGTGCTTTGGGCTGGGGGTAGCTGGGAGGATAATTTAAGTGACATGGATCTTCTTTTTGAGGTGAAAAAATGTTCTAAAATTGACAGTGGTTATATTTGCACATGTCTGTGAATATACAAAAACTAAAAACCGTTAATTATATATTTCAGGTGGAGAGTTGTGTGGTATGGGAAACAGATCTCAACAAGACTATTAAAACATAACTCCGTGCCACATACATTTACAATCATTTCATTTATTGTGAGACAGAGTAGTTGACGTTACAGGTGTTAATTCTGTTTATAGTATTAGATTACCCAGCAAAGCGAACCAAAATAAGAACAACCCAGACAGCAAAACAAATCACAAAAAGAAACACTGTATCTGACTGATCATGTTACTTGTTCATCAAAAATCTATGTATCTTTCTCACTTTCTATGTCACATCTAACACAGCTCTTTCCTTATTGAATTATTAGTCAGTGCATAAATTGGAAACATTTTGAAAGATATGATATTTCAGGTATTAATATGTGTAGTATTCTCAGTGCTGATTTCAAAATATGGTAGAGCTCTTACACGATTCATTTCACTTGGAATTCAAATTTAGCAATATATTGGAAAAATAATATGCTAATACAAAGGAGAGTTTGTATCAGGAATGATTCTGTATCAGATCTGCTACTATAGTTGTTAATAATATAAATAGATCATCTGATAATACTGAAAAGGTATTTAAGATTCAAAATTATAGAACAATGTAATTAATAATGTATGGCAAAAACCTCATGTTTTATGGATATTAAATATTGGACATTTTAGTTTGTTATGTGTTGGGTGGACAAGAGTGTGTACTGTGGTAGTGTTTTTTTTTTGTTTGTTTTTGTTTTGTGTTTTTTAGTTTGTTTATTCATTTTGAGAGAGAGAAGGAGGGAGAGAGAGAGAGAATGCAGGGGAGGGCCAGAGAGAGAAGGAGATAGAGAATCCCAACCAGGCTCCGTGCCGTAAGCCCAGAGCCTGATTTTAAAAAAAATGTAGTAAGGAGGAAGCAAACAAGCTGAAGATGAACGTTGCTTTCTTGGAAATCCCTGATTACCTGAACACAGAAATGTAATTCATAGATTAAACAGATAAAATTGTATCATTTGGCCACCAAGAAGACAAAGTCAAATATGTATCCCCAAATATGGAGGAAGTAAAGAGATGGAAGATATGAAAGGAAAGTTAAGAAACATGATGGATAGCTGATACTAATTTTTGATTTTATCTAATTGAGATTTAGAAAGAAAGGATAGGCACAAAGGAGAGGACTTTAGTAATTAAATAATAAAAGAAGGAAATTTCCCTGCAGTGAAGACTAGAGTCCCATAGTTGAAAGGCTGCATTGAGTATCAAGCAGGGTAAATGATTGGAGACAATTCTTTCATATCAGAAATGCTGTATTTTAGTTTGAGGACAAACCAAAGGCCTTTTCAAACATATGAGGACTCAGAGTTTATGCTTTACCTATCCTATTTTATTGGTATTGTACAAAAAATGAAAAATCCAAAATACAAGGAGGGATAGGATTAAAATAAAATGTGTGCAAAAAATGAGTAAAACTCATTGATAAATCTAGCTATTTGATTGTTTGTAAAGTTTAATGCTATAAAGAATCCGTATGGAAGGGGAGAGACTTAATGTTTAATAAATTTTTTATGAAAACTCCAGATTATTTCATATAAACAGTGGGAAGAAAGTATATAACCTTATTAATAACCACTTTAAGACACTTAAAAAGAACTAGGATCCAGTGAAAAACATGAAATAAAAAAGAAGAAATCATTGTAAATAGAAAACTTAACATGGAATAGGTTCATGGGGCACCTGGGTGGTTAGTTGGTTAAGCGTCCAACTTCAGCTCAGGTCATGGTCTCATGGTTCGTGAGTTCGAGCCCCGCATTGGGCTCTGTGCTGACAGCTCAGTCTGGAGCCTGGTTCGTATTCTGTGTTGCCCTCTTTCTCTCTCTACCCCTTGCCTGCTCCACTCTGTTTCTCTCTCTCTCTCTCTCTTTCTCTCAAAGAAAAGATGGAATGTATTCAAATATGACAGTAATCACAGGAAATGTCAAAGAATTAGGAAGTGTTATAGTCTGGTTACTGAGATATACTCATATATTATGATGACCTAAAAAGAATGAAATAAGAGCAGCAGAAATGCCAATATTCTCGAAGGCAAACAGGATTGAATTTGAAGACCATTAAATGGGGGAAGAAAGGAGTATTTTGTATTATTCTAGTTTTAACCCACCAAAAAGACCATAGCCTTTTTATAGAGCACAAGCAAGCATCAATATGTATAGAACAAAAACTATTAGTAATAAGGAGAGAAATTGATGAACTGTACATTGTGGGAGAATTCAACATGCCTCTTTCAGGAATTGAGAGATAGGAAGAGGAAGTAACCAAATTGTAATTAAGAGAATTTGGATATCAAAATTACTGAACTTTCACATAGTGACATATATACATCTTTGAATGGTGCCCATAGAACCTATCTTCCATGTCATTTCAGTTTTCAGTTTTACTGATAAGAGATTATGTATGGACTTCATTTGTAACTTTTATTTTCCTCTGTATTTAGGCTTATTTTCTCTTTGTATTCCTTGTATTGTTGTTTAGTTTCAGGTTTTCCTTTTTAATCAGGCTTACCTAAGATTTGTCTGTTTTATTGATGTTTTTAATGAGCTTTTGTTTTCACAGATCAGATCTATCATGCCTTCTCTGTTATTTCTGCTTTTAATTTGATCAATTTTGATCTCTCCTGTACTTATGATTCATTTTGACTTTTTGAGTTAGCTTTGTAGGTTGAATGCTTAGTAACTTTTTAATCTTTTGTGTTTTCTGCTTGCATATAAAAATATAAATTTTATTTTGGAATTGCTTTAGCCACATTGTATAGGCTTTGATATCAAGTATTACATTGTTGTTCATTTAAAAATAATATGCAATGTCAATTTTGATTTCTGTTTTGAGTGAAGAATTATTTAGAAGTATGTTTTTAAATTTCCAACTGTTAAAAATAAAGATCATGGCTTATTGGAATCTCTACTCAGCTCTTCCCTGGCTCAATCTGGTGTTACCTTGAGCCAGGAAAGGGTTAGACACTTTCTAGACTACTTCACCAGGGGAAGCATCAAACAATTAAATAAACTAAAATTTTAGTCTTATTTTTAATAATTACAATGTTTTTCCTCATTGTCTTTTATTTCCTTTAGTCTTACTGCTCTGATCCAAACCTCGTGTTAGATTTGAAGAACCTCATTGTGCTTTTTGCTGACACACTTCAGGTTTGTGACTGCTGTTTACATAAAGTTTTCTAGATTAGTATTCATCCGATGTAAACCTTTTTATCATCTATCTAAGCTTGAATAAATGCCTTTTAGTTTCAGTTATGTTTCTTCTTTCCTAAACTAGATCTTTTGATCTTTTTATAATAGTAACCTTGACCAATTTATATCCTCATCAATATTTCCAATCCCCATTTTTTGCTTAGAGCAAGTCAATTAATTGAATCGGCTTCCATGTCATTCCAGTTTTCAGTTTCATTGATAAGAGATTATGTAGGGAATTCATTTGCAGCTTTTATTTTCACTACCTTAGTTTTTTAAAATGTCCTTAATTCAGATACAGTGCCTGAGTGACTTGGGAGTTTCTTTCTTTTTTTTTTTTTTTTTTAGTTTATTTATTTATTTTTGAAGACAGAAACAGTATGAGTGGGGAGGGGCAGAGAGAGAGGGAGGCACAGAATCCCAAGCAGGCTTCACACTGTCAACACAGAGCCTGATGCAGAGCTCAAACTCATGAACCATGAGATCATGACCTGAGCTGAAACCAAGAGTTGGACGCTTAACTGACTGAGCCACCCAGGCGCCCCGATTTTGGAGTTAACTACCATCTTGAGTGACAGTTGTTGATTTGAAGCACGTTCATTATCCAATAGCATTAGAAGTGGGTGATCTATCAAATTTCTCTCCCTACTCCTGAAGTTTGCTAAAGGTATAGGAGTAGTTTCAGGGAGAACTTAGCTGACATTGTACCAGTATATATTGATTTTAATTTTCATCTTTTTAATTTTTTTCTGACTGGCTTAAATATTTTGGTATGTATCTTTTAATTCTTGAGATAATGTCCCTAGACATTAAATGGGAAGGAAACAGGCTGCTGTCTTGTTTTCATTTAAATCTTTGACCAGAGAATAATATCTTTCAGTGGCTGATTTCTTTCATGTTGCTAAAAAAAAATCACCTTATAAAATGAAGCTGTTTTCTTATTTTGTTTCAGGTGTATGGTTTTCCTGTGAATCAGCTGTTTGACATGCTGTTAGAAATCAGAGATCAATATAGTGAAACTCTGCTGAAGAAGTGGGCAGGTATTTTCAGGTGAGAAATTATGTGTAGTCATGTGTGTGTGCGTGCGTGTGCTAGTGTATGTACACACGTGTTTATACATAAGACTTCTCGATACACTAAGCAACGAGTATGTGTGGCTTATTTTATCATAGCTGTGATCCAGGTTATGATTCAGAATTCAAGCAAATTGAAGAGATGTCCCAAATAAAGTTCCCAAGATACCTGGTCTCAGTGTATTATGTCTAGTGTGTAGAGAGCCCCTGAACCCCATATTGGCTTCCCCCCTCCCCTTGAATACCATCCAAATCATCTTGAGTCTTCTTAATTTATTTTTTGGTTTTCCCTTTGAGAAATTTTCTTTCTCTTTGAGGTTTTTCTCATGCCTACTATATAGCTCACTTGTATGGTGGTAGCTATTGAACCCCTTTGAATAATTTAGGCTTTTTTGGAACCCTTTTTGATGACTTATTCAGGTGGTTCCTCAAATTCTTCCTTCTCTGCATAAAGAGATGAGGTGTGTTACAATCCAGTGTTTGAAACATGTTATTTAAATAGTTACTGCATCATGAATACACCTTGCATTCACAAATATCTCCTTGGACTATTTTCTTGGCACACAACTCACATCAGATCACTTGAATTTCTTCTTGTTTTGAACTTTTATTCCCTTATTTAATGTGCTCTTCCAGCTTATTGCAATACTCTGTTCCCAGATATGCTTACCCTGTTTTTAAATGTTTCTAGCTTTAAGAAATTACATTTTCCCTTTAATCTTACTAATGGTACAATTGTATTTAGGGGAGGATTATGTCTCTATGAACCTTGAAAATTAATAACGTGTGATATATCCATGGTATTAAGTGTCTGATCTGATCCCTTTAGTAAATTTGGTTTTGATTTTTGTAGTTTGGTTTCTGCTTTTAGAGAACTTCCAGTCTAGTTAAGGAATCAGTTCCTCTGGATGAAGTTCGTCCTTAATACAGAATAGTAGATGAGGTAAATGAACATAATTTGGATTTAGAAGAAGAAGAAGTTACTTTTGTTTATCTGCCAGTTTTGAACGTTAGACTAGAAGATCTAATACAGGATTAAATACCATAATCAAGTGTATTTGTTTTAAAAAAAAAGAAGAACAAACGAAACCTCTTTCCTTTTTCCAGAGCACACACACCCTTTTGTTGTTTACTACCCACTTGCTCTATAGCTTCTACACGTTGCTGTAAAATTTTGTCTCATCTGTAAATCTCAGATACTGTGAGATCATGTTCATAATGGTGTTCCCTCTGTTTCAGAGTATAGTTTTCTTTCTGTCTTCCGTCAAGGGTATTTTTACCTGAAAGACACTGTTTCATTGTAGAAAGAATAGAATAGGGACAAGAAAACATTCCTTTTGGTGGTTTATGTATACAACTGTTTGAGTTTACCTGAAAATGACGTGTTATTACTACAGTGATTAAGCAGCCCACCTTCCTTCATTTTCTTTCTAGAAGCATACTTGATTCTGACAACTACAGTCCTATACCAGTGACAAGTGAAGACATGTATAAAAAGGTGGTAGGACAGTTCCCGTTCCAAGACCTAGAGCTGGAAAAGGTAAGGAGAACTACAAAATAACATTTGCTGTTTGACCTGGCATACTCTCAGAGTTTTCATTTTATCCGTTTCATTGAAGGCATTACCTCCGATTCAGTGCATCAGAGCTCTAGAAATACCTTCAGAGAATGATACTGTTTGAAAATCAGTAGATGAATTCGGGGTCCAGTCACCTCTGAAGTGTTAAGGGTATTGCTGGACATGTTCCAATCTGGTTTACACTTTGCAATACTTACTGTTATCACACTCTTAGGATGTTTTCTCCCCCACACATACAATAAAAAGTACCCTGTGATATATAATATGTATTTCTATTGGTATATAATTCAACAGTGCATTGAGTCATATATATATTGCCATAATAATGACACCAAAATAGTTCCATCAGCCCCGAGTCCCCTCATGCCGCTCCTTTTTATTATTTTATTAGAAAAAAATGTTTTTTAATGTTTATTTTTAGAGAGAGAGAGAGACTGAACACCAGCAGGGGAGGTGGAGAGAGAGAGAGGGAGACACAGAATCTGAAGCAGGCTCCAGACTCTGAGCTGTGACCACAGAGCCCAACACAGGGCTCAGAATCACAGATTGCGAGATCATGACCTGAGCTGAAGTCAGATGCTTAACCAACTGAGCCACCTAGGTGTCTCATGCTGCTCCTTAAATCAGTTCCTCCCAACCCTAACCACTAGCCTTGGCAACCAATTGGATTGCTGTCCATCTACTTTTGCCTTTTCCAGATTGCCATATAGATGGAATCATGCAGTAGGTAACCTTTGAGTCTGGCTTCTTTCCTTTAGCATGATGCTTTTGAGATGCGTCTAAGTTAGTATATGTAGCAATAATCCATTGCTTTTTATTGCTGAGTATTTACCACAGGTTTTTTTTTTTTTAAGCCCTTCATGTGTTGAAAGACATTTGAATTGTTTTTTAGTTAAATTTATATCTTACTCTTTTTCATGTCAGGAAACTTTTGGAAACACTTTCTTAAATTTGAGGTTGTTAAGTAGACAGTTTGCAATGTGGAAGAAAATTCCTTTTGCATTTTAATTAATTTATGTGTAGCTTCAACATATGTTAGCTTGTGACTTACTTTCATTAATTCTTGCATTTACAGCAACCATTTCCAAAAAAATTTCCTTTCTCTGAATTTGTGCCAAAAGTTTACAACCAAATTAAGGAATTTATCTATGCCTGCCTGAAGTTTTCGGAAGATCTTCACCTTAGGTATGGTATGAAACAGTGGAAATGTTGCAGATACTGAGATTGTGACTCCTATGTGCATAAATATTCTGAAAACCTTTTCAGCTGGTTATGAAAGTCTTAATGTTAGCCCTTCACAGCACGGTACTGCTATATTTATAAAGTCATGGTAAAAGGAAAAGTTGGAAACTTGTGAATGATTTGTTTTTGTTTATATTACTTAGCTTATTTTCTATTTTCATTATAAATTTGCATTTCAGTACTTTTTATTAGTAAGAAGTCACTAGAAAGTAGCATATTAATTGATGAAATTTTAAGGCCGCTAGGGGAGTAGCAAGTAAAATCCTTTGGAATTATCCTTCCTTCCAAGTATCGTCTGGACTTGTTAAAGATATCCATATCTCTTTTAAATTATTTGGCTAACATATTCTGAACCTGTTTATGCAGCAGATATATCCTGTTTACTGAGACTGCAGAAGTAAAAGATACAGTTCTTTGCCCGCAGATATTGTCGGTATCTGCTGAGGATGTTAGGCATGAAAATATACCATGGCGAGTGTTGAAATATGTTTAGTTTATTTGCAAAACACCTGGAAGACTACTTAATTCATCTTAAAGAATTTGAGGGAGAATAATCGTCATGATTGGCTTTCTAAAAGAGCCTCCTCCCCTCAGTGAATGATACCACCATTCGCCCAAACCAGAAATCTAAGAATCATTTCAACTCCTTGTTTTCTATTAAAAACTATTTTACCTAAAAACAGGGTTTCAAGCATTGGTCTAATTTTCGTAAACACTTTACAAATATATTAAAAATGTCTATAAAATTCAAAATAGTACTAAATCTATGAGGTACTAGAAAGTATAATCCATTTTTCAGAGGAAGAAAGTGAGGCAGAGAGAGGTTACGTAGCTTTATCAAGGTCACACAAGATTAAGTGGTTAAGCCATGGTCAAATCTGATCAGCATCAGCTTCAACAAAACAATTATTGCCATGTTTACAATTCTTACCCTTTGGCCTCACTGTGTTAGTATTTTACATGCATAATCTCAGATAATTGTCACAGTGTTTCTTGCAGATAAATGGAAGGCAGTGCCCATTTGTAAATGAGCCTCTGGAAAACTAATTGGTGACAAAATTATATTGATTGTTGTTTGTTTGTTTTCAGCTCTTTTTTCCTTAAAGCTCTCTCTTCCCAGTGTGGCTGCTTTCATTCACACTGTAGTTATAATTGACTCGGGCCATTTTAATAGTCTCATTAATTGTTCTTATCTGTCTAACTTTGCATTCCCAACTATCTGTCCTTTCTCCTCATTCTTTTCTGTATGTTCCCTAGAGGAGTTTTTCTAAAATCAAATCTTATCATTTGATTTACTTTACTCTGCTCACCTTTCCAAGGATTCCTCATGACCTTTAGCGTAAAGCTCAGACTCTAGCCTGAGGGACTTACCTATCTGCCTCCTCCCTCGTCCCTTGACCTAGTCTCCCTGGTAGCCTTCCGGGTTCGTATCTATCCAGTGCTAATTTCTGTGTCACTCTGTGCTTCAGTCCTAACAACCTGTTTGGTGTTTTCTGATCATAATATGCTATTTTAGACTTGACCTTCCTCCTGACTCTGTCTCTACTTAAAGTCATCTTTTCTGTGTTAGTGCTCCCAATTAGCTTCTAACCATCCTTCAAGGTTCATTATAAGCCTTTAATGAATGGAGCCATTCTGACCACCTCCATCCCTAATGGAGTTGGTCTACTCCTGCCTTTGTGCTCTTTCTGTACCTTATGAATACTGTTGATCCAAGCTGCTCACAGATTTGATTGCTCTACTTGTATCTGTGTGTTCCTGTATGCATTAGCCTGTAGGCTCCTTTGTTTATTTACTGGTTTATTCCCCTAAATTATAGGTACTTTGTTATTTGTCAGGTGGTGCTTGGTAGTGAGGACATTAAGATGCTGAAAATCTAGTCCCTGTCTTCAAGGAGTGTGTAATCTGAGGAACTGAACAATTGGTGATAAGCACAATCACGGAGAGACAGAGCAGCAACACAGGATCCAAACATGGAGACTAATTAAGGATGTTAGAAAAGGCCTCTTGAAGGGTAGAAACATTTAATGTTTTGTTCAGCACACCATCTCTTGCACCAGCTCAGTCAATTAAAAAAACAAACAAACAAAAAGAATGACTGGATGGAATGTATGGCATGCCAAGGAATTTTTCAAAATAAACATAATTGGAAAATAGTTTGGGTAACTTGTTTGATAATCATTCTTATTAATTAAAAAATGAAGCATGAAGTTTGCATAGTTCATTTGTTCTTTTCTCTGAAAATGAGGTTGATTTCATGGAAATGAGATTATCTTTGGAAGTTATAAACTAAAAGTTGTTTACCCCTTAAGACCCATCCTCCCTACCACTACCACCAAATGCCTTAATAACGGTATTAGGTATGTTACCATATAGAAAATATTGCAAGTTCATTGCATAGTGATTCTGTCCTGTTTTGGAGGAAAGGCAATATGGTAAAGCGATAACGTTGAGTAAATTGTTCAGAAGTCTTTTTCTTGCTTGAATATATCAAGCTTTTGCCTAAAAACTCCCTTTGTGATGTTTAACATTGACAGTTAAAAATAAATATTCAGAGGCTCCTGGGTGGCTCAGTCAGTTGATCATCCCACTCTTGATTTTGGCTCAGGTCATGATCCCAGGGTCATGGTATTGAACCCCACGTAAGGCTCATTTCTGAGTGTGGAGCCTGCTTGGGATTCTCTCTTTCTCTCTCTCTCCCTGCCCCTCTCCCTTGCTTACATTCTCCCTCCCTCTAAAATAATTTTTAAAAATTCAGTTTGGGAGGATTTTACAGCTGCCTTTATTCTTTGGTTTACATTTTCCTTATTTTCTAGGCTACTTTTACCTTCTAACCTAGAGTGACAGAGACCACTTTGACAATCATAGGTCTAATATGGGATATAAAATAAGATGTAGGGGCACCTGGGTGGCTCAGTTGGTGAAGCATCTGACTCCTGATTTTGGCTCAAGTCATGATCTCACAGTTCATGGGATTGAGATCTGTGCCCACACATAGAGCCTGCTTGGGATTCTCTCTCTCTCCCTCTTTCTCTGGCCCTCCCTCACTCACACATATGCATGCACACACTCTCTTTCTCTCTAAAAATAAATAAATAAACATTAAAAATATTTATAAAAACAGTTCTCTTAAACACAAGGCTCTTAAAACAAGAAAATCTGCTGTACTGACATTTTTATGAAGGTTTAAGGATAATAATTCTCTTAAGTCAAACTTTTTTTTTCCTGTAAGACTTTCTTTCCCCTTTTACATTGGACAGAGGGTGCTGAGTAACATTAGAAATATTGAATTATATGAGTTCTCAGGACACAAAACTCTGTTTAAAAGAAAATTCTTTTTAAAATAAGCAAAGAAATGACATTTCTTTGGTAACATAATGTTCTAGCACTTGCACTGGACTTAAAAAGTGAAATACACACACGTGTGTGGACACACACGCATACAGATTCTTTTAAGTTATAAAATTAGATCTATGTAAAGAATTTAGGAGATAGAGAATAGTCCAAAGAAGAAAAAACTTGACTCAACTTTAGCACATAGTGATAACCACTCTTTATATATGGGAAATCTTTTTCTTTTAGTTGTTCTTCCATGTGAATAGGAATGTGTCTTTCATAGGAATGTCCTATGTGCACATGCATAGTATTTTTTTTTTTTTTTTTAATTTCTAGGAGAGAGAGAGCGTGAGCAGGGGAGGGTCAGAGAGAGAGACAGAGATACAGACTCCGAAACAGCCTCCAGACTCTGAGCTGGCAGTCAGCACAGAGCCCGACGCGGGGCTCGAACCCACGAACCACGAGATCATGACCTAAGCGAAAGTCAGACGCTTAACCGACTAAGCCACCCAGGCGCCCCAGGAATTTTTTTTTTTTTTTTAGGCAAATTACTGTGAGATACTTCTTCTATTTACAGTATAGAAAGCTGGAAAGAGTATTGCTTCCTCCTTAACAATGAACAAAACAAAACAGTTAAACTACAAAATGAAACCTTTTTTGGAACCCATCAGACAGCTGAAGTTACAGGGTGACCAACTGCCCTGAAATGTAAGGTAGGGTAGAGGCTAGCCCCTCTAAGGAGAGTGACAGGATGCACAGATTTCCTTACCTGTGGCAGATCAAGAAAGAAAGGTGTAGATACCGTACAAGTGAGGAGGAAATCAATCAAAGCCTTAATGAATTACTAACACCTTATTGGAGCTAGCATGTTAGTAAAGGACCTCTTGTCCCAGATCCGGAATTTACATTCACTCATGTGTTCTTTTCCATGGACCTCATTTGGGTGCCCGTGAGAATGATCGGGAGTTGAATAAGAGAGAGAACCATCCATGATATTGCAGGTGTGGAGAAACGGGATCAGCCACTGCCGTGAGAATGGCAGGAAGCCCTACCCCCGTGGTTTGGACCCTTCACTTACACAGATCAAGAACTGCATCACTGGAGAAAGGACAAGAAACTCTGTGTCTCTGCAGGGCACAGGAAAGGAGCCATTCTTTGTATAGGAAGGACTGAAGAAAAACAATCTTTTTACCCCTGGAACAGTCCTGTGCCTAGGATCTTATACCGATACTAGCAAAGGGCTTCTACCACTGGGGGGAGGGGGCAGAAAACTGTGGTAGACCCACTGGGGATACAAAGCAGAGTTGGCCGCCACTTAAAGGATGGCAGGGACCTTGAGCAAGCTCCACTTCTGAGCACCAGGCACACAGGGCCTCCCTATGACTGAAGCTGGCCAGGACAACAGAGAAAGTCCATTGATCTCTGTTAACAGTTTAGCAATGACTAAATAACAAATAACTAAATAACAAGTGGCAGCAATCTAGCACTGATTGATGGGCAAGAATGTAGAGAAAGATCCATTCTATATCATAGGCACACAGGTATAACTGAAAGCTGTAGGTGGTACAGAAACTTGAAAAACGTTCTGGGACCCCAGCACCCACAACAGTCCCATGCGATTATGAGGAGTCAAAATCGGTGAAGCACTGAAGGTGACTGTGGGAACAGCAAATCCCAAGCCCAGTTCGACTCCTGCTTATGCAAATGGCCCAACCGGAGGAGAACACGGTCATTTCCAAGTATAAATACTGTTATCTCTGCCACGAATGTTTTACATGATATCCAGTCTTCAATAGAAAAGGTGAAGCATGCAAACAAGCAATTAAAAACAACTCGATTGTCAAGGGACAATGAAATCAACAAACCAGACTCTGATGACCCAGATGATAGAACTTTTAAAGTTAGAGACTTTAAAATACCACATACATGAATAGATAGGGACTTTTGGCAGAGAAATGGACATTTTTAGAAAGAGTCAAAATGCTTGAAATAAGAAACTGATTTAGAGATGAAGACTTCCTTGGAGAGGCTCATCAGTAGACTTGCCACAGCTGAAGTAAGAAGCCAACGAACTTGAAGATAGGTCAACGGAAGACCTGAACTGACACACAAAGAGAAAAAAAGGTGAAAGAAATAAAGTGCCCAAGATCTGTGAGACCGTTACAAATAGTATAATTGAGGGGCCAAGAAGAAGATAAAGAGAACAAGGGAAAAAATATTTTAAGAGATAATGGCTAAGAGCATTCCAAAAATAATAAGACATCCAGAGATTTTGTTCTCAAGATTTTGAGAACCCCATTAAGATAAACAGCAAAACAAGAGCAACAAAGGAAGCAAAGAAAAATACTTAAATGCATCGTAGTCAAATAAGTGAAAGTAAAAACTAACATAATGCCTTAAAGACATTTAGAAAAAGCTGCTATATGTAGGTGTAATGAAAAGCATTACAGCAGACTTGTCCGAAGCTATGCAAACCAGAAACAATGGAGTGACATGCTTAAACTAATCCGAAAAACAAGTCAAGCAAGAATCTATAGACAGCAGAATAACTTTCGGAAACAAAGTGAATTTTTTTTAGCCAGACAAAAACTGAGATAATTCATTGCCAATGGACATGTGTAGTCTTTCTGCAGCCATGAAATTAAAAATTCTTTACATAGAAGGAGTGTATGGGATAGAAACTTATACACATTAAGAGACAAATGACAAAATAAAGGGTGTTGGGAATGGTGAAAACTAATTTTTTTCCTTTGTTTTTTTTTTTTTAAATGTTGTATTTATTTCTAGGAGAGAGAGAGAGACAGCGTGAGCAGGGGAGGGCCAGAGAGAGAGGGAGTCACAGACTGAAACAGGCTTCAGGCTCTGAGCTGGCAGTCAGCACAGAGCCCGACGCGGGGCTCGAACCCAGGAACCGCGAGATCATGACCTAAGCGAAAGTCGGACGCTTAACCGACTAAGCCACCCAGGCACCCCTTTCCTTTGTTTTTAAGTGCTCATTTGTTTAGGTTGTACAACATGATTTTTTTAAGGCAAAGAAGTGTGATAATTTAATATACATGTACGTTATGAAACAATACAATGACTTTTAATTAACATATCTATCACTTTACATAGTTACCATTTTTTGTGTGTTTGCTTTATAATTCCCTTCTTCCCCCTCATCTGTCTCTTTCTCCCTTGTTCTCCCCCTAGTTGTTTCTCTCTATATATGTATCTCTGTGTGTGTGTGTCGTATTGTAAGCCCTGTGGTTTCTATTAATTTTGATTACTTGGTTAGCATATTGTCTGTTCTCCCTCTATAATTATCATCATTTTCTTTTTATAATAAGTAATATTTGCATTTATGTTGAAATACTTTGAGACTATGCATTCTGTTAGTTGTCACATGTTCTTCACTTCTCTCCCTCTTACAGTATCCATTAATAATTCTTGCCTAGGGGTGCTTGGGTGGCTCAGTCAGTTGGGCCTCTGACTTCAGGGTATCCGACTCTGACTCAGGTCATGATCTCGCTGCTCATGAGTTCGAGCCCCGCATCTGGCTCTGTGCTGATAGCTCAGAGCCTGAAGCCTACTTTCAATTCTGTGTCTCCCTTTCTCTCTGCCCTTCTCCCACTCTGTCTCTTTCTTTCAAAAATAAATAAACCTTAAAAAGTTTTTTAAAATAAAAACAATTCTTGCCTGGATAAGTTTTTACTCTGATAATTACTTGTTATGATTTTTAATTAATTTATGATTTCTTACTTCCTTGTATAAGTATTACTTGGCATTCTATTTTAAGAGGACCTTCCTTGCTCCCTATCTTCTATCTGTCTGTCTGTCTGTCTGTCTGTCATCTATAATCAGCTAAGACTCATGGATTCTTACTTAATTCAATTGGTTCACTCCTTTACTATCTTTATTCATTTTGTTGCCAAATTGTCCTAGATGTAGGTAGTGTTAACCATGTCACACTAACATTCCTAGTGCATTTCTGTCACATTTTGGGACATTTCCTTACTTAACCACAGTATCATTGATTTCTCCAGGGAGCCCACTTCCTTTAGTGTTGAGTGGTATCTTGAAAATAAGATCTGGTCATGTGTCTGTTTTAAAATGTGTCATTTTGAATCAACAAACAGTTGCTTATTGACTTTTTATACAATCTAATTGGAGTGTACCTTAATGAATTTAGTGATGTGGCTGAATTTAAGCTTTCCATCTTGCTATTATTTTCCTATTTATCTCATTCATTATTTTGCTCACCTTTTCATGTTTTCCTTCCTTCTTGATTAGTTTCTTTTTTTTAGTATTATGATTTATTTTCCTATGGCTTTACTTGAGTATAGCTTTTTTTTTTTTTTCAATTGTTTATGTGGTTGTTGTGGGGATTATAATGTACACTTTTTTAAAAAATTTTAATGTTTTTTAATTTATTTTTGAGAGAGAGAAGACAGCATGAGCAGGGGAGGGTCAGAGAGAGAGGGAGACCCAGAACCTTACAATGTACACTGTTAATTTATCACAGTTTACCTTGAATAATATTATATCATTCTGCATGTCCACAGTATAAAATAATTTATCTTCTCCCTTCCTTTTTTGGTGCTGTTGCCACATATTTCACTTATACACATGCTTTTAACCCTAAAATATTATGTGTTTGAACATTTAATAGTATTTTAAAATTCAAAGAAAAAAAATCTATATTTGTTTATTTTTACCCACCACATATTTACCATTTTCAGGCCTTCTCATTCTTTCCTACATATCGAGGTTGCCCTTTGACATCATCTTCCTTCAACATGAAAAATTTTCTTTCAGCATTTCATTAGGGTATATCTGCTGGTGTGGCATTTTCTTGGCTTTAAAAAATATTTCTAAACTACTTTAAAATAATTTAAAAATTATTCTAAAAGTATTTTTATCACCTGTGTTTTCAAAATATATTTTCTAAGACATGGACTTCTAGGTTGATAGTCTAAAGAGGTCATACTACTGTCTGCTTCCATTGTTTTCTGAAGAGAAATAGCCCATCATTATTCTTGTTTTTCCTCTGAATGTATTGTCTTTCCACAGTTGTTTTTAAGATTTTCTTTTTATCTTTGGGCTTTACAATTTGACTCTGATATTTTTTTAAACCTTATTCATTATTATTTCTGAGAGAGAGAGAGACAGAGCATAAACGGGAAGGAGCAGAGAGAGAGGGAGACACAGAATTGGAAACAGGCTCCAGGCTCTGAGCTGTCAGCACAGAGGCCAAAGCAGGGCTCGAACTCACAAACTGTGAGATCATGACCAGAGCCAAAGTCGGACGCTTAACTCACTGAATCACCTAGGTGCCCCTTGACTCTGATGTTCTTAAACGCTGTTTTATTTGTGTTAATTTTGTGTGGGAGGCACTAAAGCTCTTGGATCCATGGGTTGAAATATTTTGTCATGTTTGGAGATTATTTTGCCAATATGTCCTTAAATATGCCTCTTTTCTCATTCTTTTTCTTCTCCTGCCATTCCTAGCTGCTTGATAGATCATTCAGATTTCATAATAACTTGAGGGAGCTCATGTGAGTCTCAGTTTTAATTAGTTTCAAATTCCTTCTGATTTCAAATGATATTGCAGAATCTTTGTCCAGAAGACCAACTCTGAAATTCCAGAGCTTATCTCTGATCTTAACAGAATTTGAACTGGGCTGGTTTCTTCATCAGTTAGTTTCTTCTCTCTTTTGGATTGAGTTTCTGTAGCCCTGAAAACAGAATTTGCAAGATCTGTCTCTAATTTCTAGCACTGTCTTCACCATTTCTTTCTTCTTTTCTTTCTTCCTTTCCTTCCTTCCTTTCCTTCCTCCCTCCCTCCCTTCTTTCCTTCCTTCCTTCCTTCCTTCCTTCCTTCCTTCCTTCCTTCCTTCCTTCCTTCCTTCCAACTGCTTATTTTTCTTGGTGGGAAGGGGGGAGATTGAGTGGAGGAGGGGCAGAGACAGAGAAAGGGAAAGAGAGAGAATCCCAAGCAGGCTCCATGCTCAGTGAGGACCCAATAGGGACCTTGGTCTCACGATTATGAGATCATGACCTGAGCCCAAATCAAGAGTGGGATGCTTAATTGACTAAGCTACACAAGTGCCCTTCCCTCACTTTTTTTAGTTTATTTATTTATTTTGAGAGAGAGTGAGAGAGAGCACACATGTGCAGAAGCAGGGGAGGGGCAGAGGGAGATGGGGGAGAGAGAGAATCCCAAGCAGGCCCCTCATCATCAGCATGGAGCCTGACATGGGAACCAAACCCACAAAGTGCGAGACCATGACCTGAGCCGAAATCAAGAGTCAGAAGTACAATTGACCAAGCCACTCAAGCACCCCCTCCCTCACCATTTTTTATGAAGCAGAATTCTTGTAAGGGAGAATTATTGCATCCATTTATTTATTTTTGTTTCGGGGCTCTCCAGGATTCCAAACTGTCATAGCAGCCCATACTCTTAATGGTTTGGCTAATTTCTCTTCATCTCACCAAAGCCTTTCAGCCTCTGACTGTTTCAGTCCTATATCCATCTGTACCCAAGTTAGGCAAATGGCCTCAGGTATGAAAGTAACTGCTACCCTTTGCTCAAAGACTTGTCATGGTATGCAGTTCAGTTCAGGTATACATTTATGTATGTACGTTACTTATACTTTGTTGACATTGAAGGAAAATATAGCTTTTAGATTAGACCTGACTTTTTTGTTGTGATGAAGGTAGTGGTGGTCTTTCTTGATCTTCTAACTCATATCTGAATGTGGAAATTCTGCTAGATCTTCTTTTTGGTTTGTTTCTTTGTTTTTTTAATGTTTATTTCTTTTTCAGAGAGAATGAGAGAGAAGAGAGAGACAGAGAGAGAGAAAACACAAGTGGGCGAGGGGCAGAGAGAGAGAGAGAGAGACACAGAATCTAAAGCAGGCTCCAGGCTCTGAGCTGTCATCACAGACCCCAATGCAAGGCTTGAATTCACGAACTGTGAGATCATAACCTGAGCCAAAATCAGATGCTTATCCGACTGAGCCACCCATGCGCCCCAGTCTTCTTAAACCATAATAGAGATATGTAATAGGTATAGAATATCATGAGAGTGATTAATATCAGGGGTACTAGATTACTTTAGATACCTGTATTAATCATTTTTATAGCAACCTATACTTACTTGTAGCTTGTATTACAATTGACCTGATGTAATTATTAGTTTAATATATGAAGGCAAGAACCATGACTAATTTGTTCATTTACCATTTTGATCTCATTACTCCACCAACACAATGCCCAGCACTTCATATATTTGTAGAATGAAGTATTTCAGTTCAGTTATAATTATGAAAAGGTTAGCAGTGGGCCAGTGGTCAATTAAATGTATCTTTACGTGGACGTTGTGAAAACATTTTGATGTATCATTTTTCCTGATTATGTCCTTTCATTCTATAGTCATATTTAGTTTTGACATTTTTCTGTTTTCCACATAGCATGTTAATATACCTTGCCTATATATTTAGAATTGTAAGATTTTTAATCTGATTATACTAAGCCTCTGATTTTCTTCTCTAGAAAGAGAAATGGATGAGATTAAATTTATGATCATTGTCCACAAGCAATAAATTTACAAAGAAATCACAAATCTCGATTTATACTTATTTCTTGATGTTTATAAAATAGAATTTCTACATTAACCTTATCATTGAAGAAATATTTGTCTTAAAAGCATATCTTTTAGAGAAAGCCATCTTGGGTGATATTTTCAGGGGCTCATGGAGGATGTATAGGTCTAGAATTTAGTTTATTGGTTGCAGGACTGTTTTCTTTTTTCAAACTTTGCATATAAATACAGATAGCTACTGAATCACTTTCTTTATGTTTATTTTCCTTTACTGTGTATAAAATGTCATTATTGGGGTGTGTGACTGGCTCAATTGGTAAAGCATGCGACTCTTGAGCTCAGGGTTGTGAGTTTACTTGGAAAAAAAAACACCACAAAATAAGGACTTAATAATGTTCATTGGATTAAAAATGAGTGAATAAACTCAAAAAAAGGAAAATGTCTTTATTCATCATTTTGGGGATGGTAAGGATTATAAGACATTTATGCATAATTAAACTACTAGCCTAAACACTTATTTTGGAATCAGAGCTAAATAGACTTTATATGAAAGAAGACCATACAGCAGCAGAGATAACTTTTCTTAGGGGCCATTACCAGCAATTAGCTGTACACAATTAGTTCAGGAAGCCAACAGAGGGACCAGTTTGGAAAATTATTAATATTAACAATCTGTGAAGGAATTTGGAAGTATGGGAGAAATAATGGTTTCAGGATGAGGAATCATGCTGGGTAACTATTTATTGACTCTGAGAGACAGTTTATCATAGTGTTTAAAAGCTATGGGCTTTAGCGCTAGATGGCCTGTGTTAAAATCCTTTTTGTGCTGTTTACTTACTGTGTGACCTTGAAGAAGTTACTTAACTTCTCTCAGCCTTCATTTCCTCATCTGTAAAGTAGAAATAATAATAAAAGTACTTTGTATCATTGGTGTGAAGGTTAAAAGAATTTTATTTATTTATTTTAAATGTTTATTTATTTTTGAGAGAGAGAACATGAATGGGGGAGGAGCATAGAGAGGGAGAGAGAGAGAATGTCAAGCAGGCTCCACCCTGTCAACACAAAGCCCAACGAGGAGCTCGATCTCATGAACTGTGAGATGATGACTTGAGCCAAAATCAGGGGTCAGATGCTTACCTGACTGAATCACCCAGGACCCCTGATTATCATCATCAGAAGTGCTACTGATGCCTTGTCTGTCGCCAGAGTAATCCTGCTACCTGGTATGACTTACCCTTGGTAATTCTTTTTCAGCTCAACTGAAGTCGATGACATGATTCGTAAATCTACAAACCTGTTGCTGACCAGGACTCTGAGCAACTCTCTGCAGAATGTCATTAAAAGGAAGAATATTGGACTTACTGAGGTAAAGCTGCTCTTAATGGAGGCAGCCAAGGCACTATGTGAAAAGATGTCCTAAGCTCTGGGGCCTGTGTGTGAGTTAATTATAACTTTCTCTATGGTCCATCCTGTTCCTACTGATGGGTTCCTAATGGTGAAAGTGCAAAACAAATCATTTGTGTTTCTCTTTTGTTCCCTTGGAGAAAATCTATTACATTTTGAAAAGTCACTTTCTGTCTCTCTCTTTCTCATTATTTTCAGTAGCCTAACTGGTTTTCCTTTCTGAGGTCATTGGGATACATTTGTATTATTTGCCATCAATTATATAAAAACAAAATTGTCGTTTGGAGAATACAGTCTATGTCAGGTTCCTCTCTGAATGAAAGACGGTTCGAATACAACATGCAATATGAAACCACGTGTTGTCTGCATCAGTCACGGATGCCAAGGATATTGGCACTTGTGGTCCTTGGTTAGTGTTAGACTTGGATTTTGGTTCACCTCCTCTATGTGAATGGTCCTTACTCTTTATCAGCATGTGAGTCTGGGGATCTGGGACTGAGGAAATGTGGGAGAGAGGCAATCGTCACATTTCTGTGGGAACTTACAGAATCTCACAAAGCAAGGACGGAGATTACACACGTGTTGAGAACAGTATCTTGGCAAACTGAATATTTGGCACATTGGCGTGCAGTCCTAAAATTTAGAAAGATGCGAAGTTTCCTTTCTCTTGGAAACTCAGGATTGCATGGGAGCGTCAACCTGCCGTTTTATGGGAATTATATTGCCAAAACCGAGAGCTTGGAGGAATTTTTTTCACAGGGAAAAGGAAAGGCTGTTGGCCATCTGTTTTACTCGTAGAGGTGGTGTAGTTTGAACGTCCGTTGCTCTAGGAAAAATTGACATTTTCGGATATACACTGTCAAAGATCATGGTGAAAATTCAGCAAATGGTTAATGAAACTGACTCATCGGTAAAGACAGCTGGAAGCCCGGTGAACGTCTCCTGACTTTGGAGCGCTTGCCTCTTTCCCTGTGTGAAGATTTTAAACTGTTATAATGTGGAACTTTGGCAGTTTTTGAGTTCCGCTTATAACAAACTTTTTTTGTAACTGAAAGTTACATTTGACGTTATTTAGGACAGTTCCCTCATTTTGCAGAGCTTCCTTTCTGTTGCTTGGTATAAAATATTGGGTTTTTTCTTTATGTCTGGGCATAGGGTAAGTTCTTTTCATCATCAGGAAGGCTGAGGAACAGAATGTGGGGTGAAGTGGAGTGGAAAGTAGGAAGTCCTCCTCCTTCTGTTCTCCTTATGTGGATCCCAGCTAGGATGGGAAGTTGGTTATTTATTCCTTGAGCTCTCTCTGTGTCCTGACTTTTGATACAGGTTTTCTTATGCCATTTAGCAGTCTCTTAAAACATTTTAAACAGCTTAGAAGGAACATGGTGTGACAGAAACAGCTTTGGCCTCAGAAGTCTCCTGAGTTTAGTTGTGGCCATGCCATTGATTTCCTGTGACATCTTAAGAGAAAGACCTAACTTCTCAGTTCTTCTGTTTTCCTTACTCCATTGTCCTTTGCAAAGGCCCTGCACAGATCAGGTCAGGATAGGAAGAAGCAGCAGAAGATAATCAAAGTAACTATATTTTAGTTTTTGACACTATGTCAGTGAGTACTAAATATTATTCCCAAGTCATTGACTCTTTCTAGGTAATAATGTACTTCCATTATCATTATCTTGGCATAGAAGTGAAGGAACATCTACACACATTTATTTATTTTGGCTATTATGGTCATATGTATACATATAGACAAATACATACCCAGTGATTTTTAGCCCCAGTTATTCTAAGTAAACCTTAGAATAGTTATATTGCTCAACTTTGGAAAGAGAAGATATTATATCCTCCTTAACAGGTAACTAAAGTGAGTTCACAGCTGCACTCATCATGACACTAGGTAACATTTGTCGAACAGTTTGTGTTTTTCAAAGTCTATTCACAAATACCATCTCATTTATAGTGCAATGACATGTGAAGCTGGCTGCGCATGTGTTATTATCCCTATTTTATAGAAAGCATGATTAAAGTTCAGTGAGATTGCCCGAGGTTATATAGTTAACAAAATGATAGAAACGAGACCTAAGTCTGGGTTGTTTTTTCCCAAACTTAATTCACTTTTACCATAATGTACTGCCTTCCATACTGATTTAATTATTTCATCATAACAAAGGGACTTTTATAAGAAGTCCATAGTAATAGCAAAATTGTTCTAGGTGGAGATAATCTTGTGTCAGCGAGCACATATCCATTCAAGCAATAGGCGTGTTATGAAACTAACTGAATCCTATTTCCGGTTGTCAGACAATTCCTTCAGGACTTGAGTTCCTATAAGCTAATGTCTGTCTGCCTGTCTCATTTGAATTTGCATGGTATCTCATTTCTTCTTTTTTCTGTCTATGTGCTCTCTCCTTTCATCTTTTTCCCCCCAGTACACTGGCTTTCTTTCTTATGTCATTGCTTCTTTGCTTCCCCACGTTGACTCCGCTCGACATTACCTTTCAGTTCTCACTGTAACTTGCATGCTTTGCACTCTCAGACCTTATGTGACTATCGCTGTTCAGTGAGCAGGTATAGCTGTCTTCCTCAGGTTGCTTCTTTCTTCCAGGTCTGTAGGAAGAAAGTCAACTGAACAGTGATTAAGAGTGTGCATCCTAAGGCAGACTGCCTGGGTTCCAATTCTCCCTAGGTTCTCTTCCCTTAATAAATGTGTTCTTGGGAACATATGGTTTGTCGGGTTGTTGTGGGAATTGGATGAACATGTGAAGTGCTTGGAACAGTACCTAGTATGTAGTAAATACTCAATGTATGTTACCTGGTGTTGTTGAGAAAGAGGTCTGGGCAGGTAAACAACGATTGTCAAGTTTAGTACAAGAATGCAGTGTTTTCAACCAAGAGAAGTTAGAAGATTATAACAAATGTTCTGTTGAGATACATAACTTGCTTATTGACTTTACGATATTTATTGCATACCTGATGTGTTTAACAGGCACTTATCTAAGCTGTTCAGATAAATAAGTGAACAACAAGAAGAACAACAACAGAGATCCTTGCTTACATTCCCGTGGCAGAAAACATAACAAATAACCAGGAAAATAAACAGTAAATCATCTAGCATGATAGAAGGAAGTGAATTCGATGAAGGGAAAGGAAGGAACCCGTGTTAAGGAAATCAGGAGTCTGCTGGAGGTTCAAGGTTGGTCTTATTAAAAAGAGCAGCATCTTGATGTTGAGTTATTGTTTCAAGGGCAAAGAGCATTGTTGGCAGAGGTTAGAGCAAAGGTCTGAAGATATTTAAGTTCCTGGTTACTTCAGGGAATACTAAGGAAGCTAGGAAGGCTAGAGTGGAGTAAGAAAGGGGAAGAGAAGCAGGAGGTTAGACTACAAAAGTGTCAGGGGGTTGTGATAGGGCCACTGTAGAGAGTTTGGCTTTTATTTTGAGTGAAGAGGGAAGTCATTGCAGGCATTCGATCAGTAGTACTATGTGCCATATTTCAAAGGATATCACATCAAATCATTTCACATTGATTGCTGCATTAGAAATAAACTGGAGGGTGTAAACAGGGAGACTGGTTAGGAAGCTATGACAGTAACGAAGCGACATTTGATGGCCACATGGGTGGTAGCCATGGAGGTAGTAACAGGTGATTGAATTTGGAGTTTAGGGTCAGCACGCTTTCTCGATGGTTGGATGTGAAGGGAGAGAAAAGCAAGGAGTTGAAGATAACTCCAAGATGTCTTAATTTGAGCAGATAGAAGGTTGTATATACCATGCACTATGATGTCAAAACTTTAGGTAGAGCTGGGGTTAGGGTGGAGGATATTGGGAATTTGATTTTAGACAAACTTAATATGTAGTGTTTATTATATGCACAGTTTGTGATATTGAGTAAGCAGTTGTATATATGAGTTTGGTGTTTAAAAAAGAGGTTTGGCCTGGAGATAAAAAAAATGGGAGATTATAGATAATATTTATCGCCACCTAATTGGATAATATGACTAAAGGAACTTGTAAAGATGGAGAAGAGAAGATGAAGGACTGAACCCTTGGGCACTCCATTATTAAGGAGTCAGGAAAAAGAGGAACACACAAATGAGATTGGGAAGGAGTCCCTAGAGAATTGGGGTGGGGGGGGAAGCAAAACAAGAACAGCTACAGGAGTATGGTGTCTTGGACACCAAATGAAAAAAGTGTATCAAGAAGGAGGGAGTGGTCAGTTATGACAAATATTGATGATAATAGATCAGAGTAGATGAAAATTAAGAATTATTATGGGACTTAGCAATCTTGGAGTACGTCAGTAACCTCAGTAAGATCGTTTTTAATAGAGTGATGACAGGAGGCTCCTGACGAAGTAGGTTGAAAAGAGACTGGGTCCTGTACAGAAGAATTTCAAATAATGTATATAGATATTACCCCTTTGAGAAGGTGGAGCTTAGCTCCCAACCTTTGCATGTAGGTTGTGCTTATGACTTAATGTAAAAAGTAGGGTATGGAAGGAGGGGAAAAGTTACTTTACAGTGAAGAAACCTGACATATACTACCTCAGTTAGGTGATCAAGGTTAACATCATCATTGATAAGTGATATTGATAGCATGTACCTTTGATAGGAGGTGATGAGAAGGCATCTGTTATCTTTCTTCCAAAACCCATGACCCCAGTCTAACCATGAAAAAAACATGAAACAAACCCAAATTGAAGGACATTCTACAAAATACCAGACCATTACTCCTCAAAACTGGTAGGATCATCAAAAACAAGTAAAGTCTAAGAAACTGTCACAGACCAGAGGAGGCTAAGTGGACAGGACAGCTTAATGTCATGTGGTATCTTAGACGAGATCCTGAAAAAGACAAAACATGAGGGAGGCAAACTAGGGAAATCTGGATAAAATGTGTTGTTCAGTTCCTGGTAATATACCATCGTTGGTTCTTTAGTTGTGGCAAATGTCCCAAAGGAATGGAAGATGTTAACAGTAGGAGGAACTGGGCATGGCACCCTTGGAAACTCTTTGAAACGATTTTGTAAATATAAAACTGTTTTACAATAAGGTGTTGACTCAAATTGCACCATTTAAAGAATGAGAAGAGTCGAATTGGAGACAATAAGGAGAAGACAGCTCTTGCAGGGAATTTTGTTAGAAAGGTAAGCAAGGAAATGAGGTGGTAATTGGCAGGGGAAGTGAATTAAGCAAACGGTTGTTTTTGTTTTTGCTTTTCATGTTTATTTGTTTTTGAGACAGAGAGAGACAGAGCGTGAGTGGGAGAGGGCCAGAGAGAGAAGGAGACACAGAATCTGAAGCAGGCTCTGGGCTCCAAACTGTCAGCACAGACCCCGATGCGGGGCTTGAACCCAGAACTGTGAGATCATGACCTGAGCTGAAGTCGGATGCTTAACCAACTGAGCCACCCAGGCATCCCTTGTTTTGTTCTTTAATAAGGAGATGTAATAGCCTGTTATTTCTGATGAGGATGTTGCAATGGAAAGCAGAAAGTTGATGATGTAGGAGAAAAGGGGAATATTTGGAGTAATGCCCTCGAGTAGGAGAGAGGATGTAGACGCTGATGCACAAGCAGAGGGATTGGCTTTGGGTGGTGGAAAGGTCATCTCTGGTAACAGATGAGACTCAGAGTATGTGGACGCAGATGGTGGTGGCTGGGTATACTTTGTGGTGGCACACTCCAAATGCTCCATTTGCTCAGTGAAAGATGCATCTTCAGCTGAAAGTGGAGATTAGGGCAAATGTTGGGGTTGAAGCAGAGAGAAACTGTATCTGGGGGTATGGAAAAGAGATTTGGTTGATGCTGGATAATGTTATTTTGTAGCATTAAGTGCCCTCTCTCGCTAATGGATACGAGTTAAGTGAGACTAGTCAGAATGGTTGTAGATTTTCTTAAGCCATATTTAACGGGAGATATGTCAAGTGAGTTCATATCAATAATAGCTCTTAGGAATTTGGTATATATTACATTCAGTACTTTATTATATATATGTGATAATTTGTAATATACTGATTATTTCTTTGGTATGACATTGGTGCTATTATCTCAATTTTAAGACGATGAGAGATCTTAACTTTGCCTAAGGCCACACAACCAGTAAGGAGTTTGGAAATAAGATTTGAGACAGGGTTTGAAATACAAAATTGTCTTTTAAACATAAGATTTGAAATAGCGTTTGAAATAAGATTTTCTTTGTTCTAAACCTTTTCTTTTGTACTATAGTAATTTAAAAACATCAGTATCATGAAGAGAAAGGAAATAAACCACCGGTTAATATTAATCTCAGAATATCAGGGAATTAGTCACATCAGAAAATTTTAAGATAAATCAAAAGACATCTTCTTTATGAAGAATGAATTGATACAAAGGCTTAATATATCAAAAGGATTAAATTATATTTATTATAGATAATATAAATAATATAACTTCACTTTATTTAAATCTCTACTCAAATGTCGTTTCCTTAAGGAACCCTTCCTTGACCACCTATCTGAGCCCTACCATCACCATGACTCTTACTACTTGACATTATGCTGTATGTTTATATGAGTATGTGGTTACTCTAATCTCCACAAGGCCAGGGACCTGGTCTGTCTTATGTATAATTACGTACAGCTATATTCTCATTCCTTGGTACATAGGAGTTCTTAACTGATGAAAGAGAGAAGAAAGAAAAAGAAAGATAGGTAGGTGGGTTCCTATGATTAAGTTAAAGAAATTAAGATTTCCTATTGGTGATACCGTGTTGAATATTTATATATATTTTTAAATGATATTTATAATAGTGCCCCAAGAGACCCAAATAAATGACCAATGCTTTTGCATTCCACCTTTCTTTTTAATCTCATTTAAATTGTTGACCACGTGGCTCTCTCCTGTTATTTATCTCCCACATACCATTGTTCACCATCCCCTATTGTTAACAGCACTGATATTGCTAATATTGACTTATTTTGTAATTAAGTCTTGTTCAATATAAGCTTTGTACGCGACCTTTGAATTTCAAACCACTAGTTCCAAGTACTTCAGTGTTTTAGGTATTTGTTTTGGAGATGGTAAAAAATGAGTAGTTGACCCAGCTTTTTTTTTTATTTTTATTTTTTTTAATCTTTGCCGGGGTGAAATGGAGAAAAAAATTCCTTGAATTCTTAGGGTGAGCTTATTTTTGTGAATGGGAACCAGCGCTGCTGTTTAGTTCTTCATCTTCTTGCCAGTCCAACAGTGGCAAAGCACTGGCAGTGTGGACAGGGACGTGACTTCTCATTTTCTTGCTTTGGGTTCGTCCTTTTGGAGTTTCAGGGTCCTGAATTTTCTGCTTTGGGAAAGGGAAATCGGAGAAGGTAACAGGTGACTTCTGCAGTCTACCCTGCGCTGTCCTCATCATGGTCTCTGCTGCGGGAATGGGAGACAGAAACATTTTCTGCTTCTTAATGGCTTAAAACCTGAGTGACTCCTGTCATTTAGTTGTGAGAGGTGGTTGATTGCTTTATAGTGTTTTCTTTCTTTCCTTTTTTTTTTTTTTCCCCAGACAGTCCTCAGAGAACTCTATATAAGCTATAACAATACTTAATCTATTGCTAATGTCACGTCCTTGAAACAATGTTAAGGACAGTTTGGATTGCTGCAGTGATATATTTATGTAAGAGAGTGGGAAGTGGGGGTTAAAAATACCAAAGGAGCTCAAACTCTGATGGAAGTTGCCATCTGAAATGGCTTCTTTGCATCCTTGAGTTCAGAATTACCCCTAAAGTACCTGGCTTCACATTTGTAAATGCCCTTGTAAGGATTTTGGTTAGCTGTCATTCAGAAGTAGAGATCATTTAGGCCTCATGAACAGACAATATTCCTTTTGAAAATGACATGGTATCTAATGTAATCGTAGAGTGTTTTAATAGTCTATTCTGTGCTAGGCAATGAAACATTTCAAAAGTGAGTGACAGCCAGTTGATGTAATTCATGGTGATCTTTTGTGTTGACAGATCTTTAAAAAGTCAAGGGAAATTACTACTGTCCCCAGTGAAGCCGCCTCCTTTTTTTTTTAAACTGCCAATATCCTGCAAAACAGAACAATTTTCTCTTTGACTGCCACTATTTTTTATTTCGATAACATGACATGATTCCTCCTTATTATTAGGATTTCTTTTGATAGATGGAATGTGTTCCCTCTAGGTAATGCTGACTTTAAAATAGAAATTCTTCAGTTCTCCCAATTAACTCTCTTACTTTTTCTGACTTATACATCAAGACAACCTTGCCAGTAGCCACCCTCCCACTCAGGAAGAGTGATTTAATTTAGACAATTTAAATTTTTTAAATGATTTCAACCTTTCTGTGAGGGAGAAACATGTTGAAAGAGGGTGATGAACTGTTTAATTTGGTAGGTTTTCTTTCCTAGAGCACTCTACGCTTAAAAGTCTAATGTTTTTGGTAATTTTGTAGGAGATAATATCTGTGTCCAAGACTCAGAGTCTCCAAATTCAAACTGTAGAAAGGTGATGAATATGAACTTGTCTGAGTTGTGGGGAATAATACAGAGATCTAGTTGTGTTGCCCTAGCATTTCATTTGTTCTGAATTGCATCTCTGGGTCTCTGCCCTTTGTCCTCATGTTTTAAAAGTAGACATTTGCCTCACATTTTCCAGCTGAGCCTTGGGGAATAGAAGGTACCTTTTTCCTTAGTCTGGTCTATTACTAAAGTGTTGTCATTATGATTTGACATGTATTTTTTGAGAATGAATTGTGCTTTAGCCCTGTGCTGGTAGCTGTTGGGGAGATAAGAGTGTACTTTCTGATTATAATCCTATCAATATTTTTGTCGAGTATTCCACAGTATAATACAATGACTTCTCCTGAGGTGTAATTCACCTTTTATACATTGTTTTGAAGTACATTTGATTGTACTTCATCTTCAGTTCTGATTTCTCTTTGGGTCATCTACCTGCTCTCCCCCAGCTTCCTCTCTCACTGGACTAACGGTAGACCTGAGTTCATCCACAGCCTTATACACCCACATTTCCCCTACCTTCCACAAGCCCACTACCACACACATTCTTATGTGGAAACAAAAAGTTAAACGTGTAGCAAGGAGAGACAAAAAAGATTCTATTCCATTTTCTCTTTGAATTGCTTTTAGACTCTGGGAACTCTCAATACTTTCCAAAGTTGAAGTAAGTAATAGGTACCACTCCTTTTTTAAATTGAAACTCATTTTTTACATAGAGTGAAATCAAAGCATGTCGAGGTCTAGTTGGTGGCAGACCCAGAAACTGGTATTTCTGCCTAATGTATGGTTAATGTGCACCACCCCAGGCTGCCATCTTATGCTTCTGCTAAAAGGCAACGTCAGAAGTCATTTCAGTGAGTCCGTAATGTGAAGGTTGAGGACTTGGATTTGAGTCCTAATTCCATTTAGGTTATGTGAGCTGGAGAAAATAATTTCATTTCTGTTTCTGTTTAGTAAAATAGAAGCAATAATTATGCCCACTTAACTTACTTTTCCAGGTTGCTGGGAACACAGTCTTAAGAAAACGAATTGTGAAGTACTTTACAAACTTTAATCCTCTACAGACAATAAGAGTCATTCTTTCTCATCCTCTTCTCAAAGTTATTTATAAATGACTTTTTATCTTACCAATACTGTCATTTTTAAGGATCTCTCCTGTTAGAAAAAGAAAATGGTATTAACAAAAGGATATTTAATCCTCAAAATAACTGTGTGAGTTAGAAATTACTATTAGCAGTTTACAGATGAAAAAACAGCCATTAGAGAAGTTAAAAAACTTTCTCCAGATTAAGAATTTGTAAATTGTTAATCCACTGGCTTCTCTGACTGTAATGCTCAGGTTATTTCTTCTATAAACTCATGTAGTTTGTTAATATACTGCAGTCTATTCCAACATCTCTCTGTTCATTATGATTAGTTTTGAAACTTCTTGCCATTTCAGTTACTCTTGTTCTTCCAGTGGGGGTTCATTTATTTAATTCATTTAGCAACCATTTATTGCCAGACATTGTGCTAAACACTAGCAGTTTTTGTTCTCAGTCTAATCTCTTAAACAGAAGAAGATACACATTTAAAATAGAATGACACGTGCTTTTATATAGCAGGGGAAATACATGATGCTTTGGGAAGTCAGGGAAGGCTTCATAGAGGAAGTACTACCTAAGCCATGCACTTACAAACACTTTGTGGAATATAGATGGCCTCTGCCATTATGACTTTTGTTTTTCTTCTTCCAACTCTTGTTTTACTTCCTGTTGAGTAATTGGTTGTGGGGTGAATAGTCAAATGACTCTCACATGTGCTTGTTATTTTCTAGCTTGTCCAGATTATTATCAATACGACACACTTGGAGAAATCCTGTAAGTACTTGGAAGAATTCATTACCAACATCACTAATGTGCTTCCAGAGACAGTCCACACCACCAAGCTGTATGGCACCACGACTTTTAAGGTGAGAAGGCCCAATAGTAGTGTAAAGCTGCCTCTGGGGTATATAGTCTGGGCCGTTGTACCCAACGTGGCTTTGTTTCTCCTAGGATGCATAGTAACATGATTCATAATATGGTTTTGAGAATAAGTGCCCGTAATTTCATTAGAAAAACAAATACTGATGCTAATTTCTGGATTTTTCAATTTAAAAATGCCTACAGCTCTGTCCACTGAATCTTCCCTATATTTTGTACTTGAAAATAGCTGTTTTCTCAGTTGGCCCCCATCTTAGTCAGGAATTCTTAAGGATGGTCTGGTTAATAGTGGTTGTAACTAAAATCAACATCAATTAACTTTGTTAAATGAGCTGTTCTTGCTTCTCTGTGTCCTGTGTCCCGTTTTTTTAACTTTTTTAGTGAGGAATTTCTGCCCTTTACTATTGTAGTTAGTAATTTTATAATCATTTCGCAAGGCCACAGCACTAGTTTTGATCCTGAGTTTGATCAAATGGGAAGAATGACACTCTTGTAGAGCAAAAAGTAGATTGATGGAAAGTTTCTAGAGAGTAAATGACTTAATTTAAAGAGGCCTTAAGAAACTCCTTTATATTGCCATGTGAGCTTTAAATAAATATTAAGCAGAAAAAGTAGGGCAACATCTTAAGCACTAAAATGGTAGACTCTGATATAAAATCCAACCTGTTGTTTTGGGTTTTTGATATTATTTGATTATTTCGTTTTGAATCAAATCTGTTTCATCCTTTAGAGGTTGTATTAATAAGATACAAAGTTGTAGAGTTGAAATCATGATGTGTGTCCACTGGTGTCAACTTTTTCCTATCCTTTTATCCTCTTTCCCTATTTATTGGCACATTCCCTTGAGAGTAGATTTAAGACAAAAAAATCAAATTTGATTCATAACTGCTTAGTTTATGAGATGAAACTGTTAGTAAGATCTCTTTTTCTGTTACAAGAAAAAGAATGAGAATCTCAATAGCCAATGCAATCTTAGGAAAGAACAAAGCTGGAAGCATCACGTGTCCTGATTTTAAATTATATTACAAAGCTTTAGTAATCAATAATAGTATTAGTATAAACACATACACATAGATCAATGGAACAGAACAGACAGCCCAGAAATAAACCCATGTGTGTATGTGTGTGTGTGTGTGTGTGTGTATATATATGTATATATATATATATATATGGTCAAACAATTTACAATAAAGGTGTATACACAAGAACACACAGTGAAGAAAGAATAGTCTCTTCAATAAATGGACAACCACATGCAAAAGAATGGAACTGGACCCCCGTTTATACACTGTACACAAAAATCAACTCAAAATAAGGATTTGAATGTAAGATCTGAAATTATAAAACTTCTAGAAGAAAACATAAGCTCCTTGACACTGGTCTTGGCATTGATTTTTTAATTTAATACCAGAGCAAAGGTGACAAAAGCAAAAATAAATAAGTGGGACTATATTCATCAAAAAGCTTCTGAGCAGCAAAGGAAACCATCAGCAAAACACAAAAGCAACTGATGGAATGTGAGAAAATACTTCCACATCATATAACTGAGAAGGGGTTAATATCCAAAGTGTGTAAATTACGCATACAACTCAATAGCAAAACCCCAAATAATCCAACTAAAAGGGGGCAGAGGAATTGAGTAGACAGTTTCCTAAAGAGATCTACAAATGGCTAATAGGTACATGGAAAGATTAGTGTTTGTGAGATCCTATTTCATGTCTGATAGTATAGTTATCACCAAAAAGACAGGAGAGAACAAATGTCTGCAAGGACACAGAGAAAAGGGAACCCTTGTGTATGGCAGTCAGGCATGGAACCCGGTATATCTGCAATGGATAAAAGTACAGACGCTACTCACAAAATTAAAAATAGAAGTACTGTCTGATTTAGCAGTCCCACTTCTGAGTATATATCCAAAGAAATAAAAATTTTTATCTTGAAGAGATATTTATACTTCCATGTTTATTGCAGCCTTATTCACAATAACCAAGCTGTGCAAACAACCTAAGTGTTTATCACTGGATGAACGGGTAAAGGAATTGTGGGACATATACACAAGTGAACACTATATAACCAAGAAAAATAAGGAAATTCTCCCATGCATCTAACATGGATGGACCTTAAGGGCATTATGCTAAGTGGAATAAACCAGACAGAGAAGGACAAATGATGCATGCCATCATTTATATGTGGAATCTTAAAAACAGACAAACAAAGAAACAAACAAGTCAAGCTCACAGAAACAGAGAGGGGAAAAGTGATTGCCAGGGCATGGAGGGGTGGGGGCTGGGTAGGGGAAATAGAAATTGGTAAAGGGATACAAACTTTCAGCTATAATATAAATAAGATTTGAGGATCTAATGTAAAACATGGTAACTATAGTTGATAATACTGTATTGTATAATTGAAATTTTCTAAGAGAATATAGCTTAAATGTTCTCATCAAAAAAAAGTAAATATGTAAGGTAATGAATGTGTTAATAACGAAAAAATGGAATCCCTTCANTTCAATTATCCTTCAATAAATCTGAAAAAAAAACCCCAAAAAAATGAGATGTTCACAAAATATTCTTTATGTACATAGGTGACCATAGGTCATTCATTTCAAATTACCTAAAAATTTTCTATTATACATCGTCTTATATTGGCATCCTTACTTGCAAACTTTTCAATAATGTTTCATTATATTAATGTTGAAGCTCTTATAGTGAAGAAAAGATTTGTCTAATAAAGAGGACCCAAAAATGAGTATGACAAGAGCTTTAAGAACTTTAGGATCACCTTTGATGGTTTAATAAAAATTATGATTACAATTAAAAATAAGCATTATTAAGTAGGATGGACAATAATTTTATCAAAAATCTTTCCACTTGATTTGCTGTGGAAGCCAAGACTTCTCAGGAAAGAAAATGTGGGAGGGACTGCCAGAGAAGAGGGATTTAGGGAGTTAGAATGTGAGGTTCATTTATACTTGTCTCTCATATAGGGAATATGTAGAATGTGCTGCTATTCTTCCCTTAATCCACCTCAATTTTCTTATTTCAAGGGCTTTTCAAATTATGGTCAGAGATCCTCCCAAAGGATGGCTTATGTAGTTTGTTGTTGTTCCAGCGTGAAAATTGCTGAGGGAAAATTCAGGGCAGACAGGAAGCCATAGGAGTTGAGTAGCCAGTTAAATACTTAGTAAAGGAGAAGTTCTGGAGACCACTAAAGGTCATGTTGACAAGTGCTTATTGGAAACACTGATTGCTTAAAACACACTGAAAGTTTATTTTTACCAGGACTGTTTCAGACCAACTAACCCAGAACTCAATATAAACATGGCAATTATAGCAGCTACATGTTGTGTATTTTCCTAAGCTACTGTTTCCAGAAAACTTTCCCTTGCAGATGGAAACCTTTATGCTGAAAAGAGGGCAGAAATAATCAGAAGGTCTTCAAGGTATTTTCCTGCAGAATTGCCCTCTGTTTCTGCCATGTGTGAGATAATTAAGCTGGCATTCTTTGCTTTCCTTGTTTGTAAGAATTTCCTTGCTCTCTTACAAAATAGGATGAGGCTATTTATTAATTTACTCCATCACAATGATTGTTTGTGTACCAACTGTGTGACAATCTGGCATGTTCATGGCTAGAAAGAGAAAAAATATTTAATCCTTGGGTTTATACCTTGTAATCTAGGAAGGACAGACACTGTAACTTCTATAAAGAACTATGTGAAAAGTGCTAGAATAATACAATAAATACATTCAGTCCCTCATCAATTCTACAAGTTTTTATGAAGCATCTAGTACATACCAGGCAATTTATGGGTATAAACTTAATCAACAGTTCTCCTGACTTTGTAGAGTTTATATTGTGGTAGGGATGATAAATGATAAACAAACAAAAATCTCAGTTAATGACAAGAACTAAGAAGAAACATAAATGACTTGAATGAAATGGGAAATAGAATCCTTTAGATTTCTGATAGAGGGAACAGTACAATAGTAGGTATTCAAGTAGGTGTGTTCAAGGAATAACATGTAATTCAGTCTGGCAGTGATAGATCTATTATTGGAGGTACAGGTAGTAAGAAATGAGATAGTCAGGAATCAGATGTTTTCTGGCCTTATAGGCCACAATAAATGCCTTGGGTTTTATTCTGAAATGAAACATGAGGCCATTAGAAAATTGGGATGGTGGTGATAATCTGATTTATATATTAATGGGTTGCTGTGTGGAAAATAAATGTGTTGTAGGTTAGTAAGAGTGGAAGAACAGAATTCAGTTTGGAAGTCATTGCAGTAGTCTAGATGAGAGATAATGTTTTTTTGGACAACAGTTGTAGGATGAGAGTGGTAAGAAATATTTTTGAAGGTAGAGATGGCAAGTTTTACTGCAAGATTAGGTATGGGGTTATCCAAGGTTTTTGAATGAAGCAAACTGTATAAATAGGGGTGCTATTCACCAATATGAGGAACAGTGAAAGAATAACAGACCAAGGGAGAGGCAGTAGCATTAAGACTTCCATTTTTGACACATTAAGCTTCAGTCATCTGCATAGAGGTATTAAATTGGCAGGGCAAATCAGAGCCGGAAATAAAAATTTAGAATCCTTCATACAGAAAGATGGTATTTAATGCTGTGGGGCTGGATTTCTTCTGGCAATTGAATATAGATAGAGAAAAGGTGAGAGGATTGAGCTTCAAGGGAAATTAATAGTTGTAGGTCTAGAAGAAGAGGGTGAGGATACTTATCTTAGCTTTGAGACCTTCAAGGAAGATTTTCCAGAAAGGGCACAAGATGAAATGGGTCTTGGGATCAGCAGGAAGCATCTAGATGATCAAAAGATAAGGAGAGAGTAGGAGACATTTTTAGGAGAGGCCACTTCATGTACAAAGATGAAAGAATAAAATAAAACCAGACATATTCAGTGTAGAGTAAGGAGAGCAGTGAGATAGAGAAGTAGTTAAATGCCAACTTGTGAATCACTTTGTTTTGTACTGATACATAATTTGGACTTTATCTTACTGAAGTCTTTGAGAGACTTCAAGCAAAGATATGTTGTATTTTTAAAATAATCATTTTACTCTGCCTAATTAAAAAGAAGGAGAGCTGATTTGAAAGGAAGGTGGGAGGAAGGAAGGAAAGGAGAAAAGAAAAGAAGGAATAAATAGACCACAATTACATGAAATTCACAATTAGAGGAAATTAAATACCTAGAATACTTTGTGTAACTGTGCTAATAAATTTGAGGATCTATAGGAGACCATAGAATAAAAAGTGACTCAAAAAGATATAGAAAATTGACTCATAACTATGAAATAAGTGAAAAAGTTACTAAAGACTTTTTGTATTTGGGCAAGATCCATATGATTTTATCTGTGAATTCATTTAGGTCTTCATGAAACAAATAATTTCTGTATAATTTAACTCTTCCAGATTATAGAGAAACAAAGGAAACTATCTCAATTCATTTTTACAAAGTCAACATAATAGTGATTCAAAAACTAGAGAAACCACAAAAATAATATGGACAATTAAATTTCAATATTGATGTAAAAATCATAAATAATAGACTATCAAACATAACCTAGAAGGGCATAGAAAGTAGAAATAAAAGTAACATTAAAAGTATAAGAATGGTTAGCATTAGAAAATTGTTTGAAATTGTCCACTTCTTTAATAGATCAAATGAGAAAAATACACTAGGATTTAAAAGATACTATAAAGGTATTTTATATAAATCATCATCTCTTCCTGCTAAAATGTCCTAGTAAAGCCATCTGTCAGTAATTGACAGATCCAGGGGACAGAGATTGATAGATTGAGGAGGAGAATATCAGAAAAGACATAGTCAAAGAGAATGGTGCTATCAGTCAGCTGGATCAAATTGACATTTGTAGAATTGTTTATCCAACAGCAGTGGAATACACATTCTTCTCAAAACTCATAAGAGTATTCACTAAAACAGACCATGTTCTGGCTAATAAACACATCTTAACAAATTTTAAAGAATAGGAATAATGCAGAACTTGCTCTCAGGCCACATAGAATTAATCTATGGAAATAAGTTAATAGAAAGATCTTAAAAATCCCAAAATATGTGTAGATTAAAGTATACCAGTATACTTTAAAATAATACATGGGGGTCAAAGAAAAAGTCTCATGAGAAGTTAAAAAGTATTTCAAATGAAATGAAAATAAGATATGCCTTTTCAAAATTTGTGGCATCTAAGCGGTGTTTACAAGGAAATTTATAATATTAATTGCATATATTAGAAAATAAGAAATTTCTTCAAATAAATAAACTAAATTTCTGTCTTAAGCTAGAAAAAGAAGAGCAAATTAAATCCAAAGTAATCAGAAGAGAATAAAAATTAGAGCAGAAATGAATGGTGTTGATAGAGAAAATCAAAAGAGAAAAATCAATGAAACCAAACCCTAGTTCCTAGAAAGATCAATAAAATTTATAAACTTTGAGCCAGGCTAAACAAGACTAAAAGAGGGAACACTCCAATTATTAATACCATAAATTTAAAAAGAGTTCATTGCTGGAGGGGGGATGGGCCCAATGGGTGATGAGCCTTAAGAAGGGCACTTGTTGGAATGGGCACTGGGTATTATATGTAAGTGATGAATCAGTAAATTCTACTCCTGAAACCAGTACTACACTATATGTTAACTAACTTGAATTTAAGTTAAAAAAAAAAAAATGAAAGAGGGACTATCAGCTACCGATTCCATGGACATTAAAAAAATAATAGAGGAATATTATGAACAGCTCTATACCCATAGTTTGATAACCTACATGAAATGGATCAATTCTTTGAAAGACTTTGTATACCAAAACTCTCACAAGGAGAAATAGATAATCTGAATAGCCTTATTATCTACTGAAGAAATTGAATCAGTAATTAATAGCCTTCTAAAACAGCGACAGAGATACTAATAGCCTTCTAAAACAAGGACAGAGATAGTGTGAGCTCTAGGAATTGATGAAATCACCCAGTGAAATTGAGAGGATTAGAGATCAGAAAAGTATAAATAAGAGCAGGAAAAAAACATGTCATGAAAGCCAAAAGAGAAGAGTTCTAGCAGAGAATGTTTGACAGAGCAAGTAAGATCACACTGAAAAATGATTATTGCATGTTGTGGGATAGAGGTCCGGGTTGCCGTGGACCAATCCATGTTGGTGGATTCTTAGCGTTGGAATCCTGGTTGTCCTGGTGCAAGTAGATCCTTTTGTCATGAAAATATTTTTCTTGGAAAATTAGCCCCATAATACTTCTTAGAGCCTTTTATATGCTAGTGTACATCATGAGTCTCTTCAACATGGCTTCTCAAACTTATTTGATCTAGGAACTCTTCTGCTGTTGTGTTAGTATTTTTCAGATCTGTTGTTCCTTAGAACACTTTTCAGGAAACATTGACATATACCAATCTTTGAAGGAGCCTGATGACAAAGACACCAGAGAAGTAGGGTAGTGACTACTGGGAATATTTATAGCATGCAACTGATACTTCCGGATACTTATAATAAGCAAAGTGAGGAGATAGGGGATACAGAGAGGTTGATATTACAGGAAGGGAGGTTCTTGGAGTCCCAGAAGAGATGAATGGTACTAAGACCTGAGAGCAAGTATAGTTTTGAACAACTGTAAGAAAGTCAGAAAAGGATGCAGATAGATGAGGGAAGTAAAAACAGATTCTCTATCTGATGAGGCAAAACAGTAGCTTGTCTTGCAGACACAGAATGAAAAGACTGTACTATACTTCTGAAAAGGAAAAATTAGAGGTGCCTGGGTGGTTCAGTTGGTTAAGCACCCAACTTCAGCTCAGGTCATGATCTCACGGTTCTGGGTTCAGGCCCCGTGTCGGGCTCTGTGCTGACAGCTCAGAGCCTGGACCCTGCTTCGGATTCTGTATCTCTCCCTCTCTCTCTGCCCCTCCACCACTCATGCTGTGTTTCTCTCTGTCTCAAAAAGAAATAAACATTAAAAAATTTAAAGAGAAAGGAAAAATTAATGGAGACTGTGATATTCTCGATATTCCCAATTCTGTTACTTAATGGATATAAATGTGAGATGTCTCCAAGTAGAAATTTCTGATTATACTGGAAGTCTGAATGATTTTTAAAATTCCCTATTTCACAGGATGCCAGACATGCAGCTGAAGAAGAAATTTATACCAATTTAAACCAGAAGATTGACCAGTTTCTACAGCTGGCTGACTATGACTGGATGACTGGAGATTTGGGCAACAAAGCAAGTGATTACCTAGTAGACCTCATTGCCTTTCTGCGAAGCACTTTTGCTGTATTCACACACCTTCCTGTAAGTGACAGTTGCTCTTACTTCGCTCATCATACAGAAAAAAATTTTCTTAAAATCTAGTGTGGTGAAAGATGTTTGTTTCTGCTTTAACTAGCCAGGAGGCTCTTCAGGATATAACAACTCACACTGTAATTATTGTCTCGTTATGAGACTTAGAGACTTCTTCCATAATTTTTTCACTGAGTTTTGCAAGGTTTTTTTGTTTTGAAAACGGTCCCTAATGCCGTGTGTATTCTGTTCCTCCTAACTTCAGCTGAAGTAATTAGTGCAAGCACATAGTGAATGCCATGGTAGAAATAGAAGATAAACTTAGGAGTTAGAACTTCAGGTATGTATCTTTAAATTCTAGAATATCCACTTAATTTTTTTTTTATAACCTCAGATATCTGGTGAAATTCTCCATCTTTTTATCTAATTTGTCTATCATTCTTCTATTTTCTTGAACATATTAATTAGTCATTTTAAAGTTATTTTTTATTTTTATTAATGGTAATATGTAGCTTACCTACATATAGGTAGATTTATTTTTGATTTTTTTTTGGTTATCAGTAATATGGTCCTATCTCTTTGTATTAAGTTTTGGTTGATGTTAGACATTGCATTTAAAACATGTAGAGATTCCAGGTGAGGACATCTCCCATGAAAATTGGCCTACCTCTTCCTTTCCTAAGTAGGTAGTATGCCAGGTGGTTCAAGGTTTGAACCTCATCACCTAATCCCATCATGGGCAGATCTGGGTCAAGCTTGGATAGTAGATGCAGCATACTTTTGGTTTGCCCCTATTCCTAGTATGTGGTTCTTCAGAGCTTTTAATGAGAGCCTGACACATCATTGTCTCTTCGGGACCAAGAGGACTATGGAAATTTCTGTTTTGCAGAGAAACCTTATCTCTTTCAGCCTCTTGCCTTTTTTAATTTTAGAATTTGGCAAATGTCTTAAGAAGGAGATTTACTCAGATCAGTAATTGCCAACAGGAAAAAAGTGGTTGGAGATTGTTGGTGTCAATTTACCACTCCCTCAAGATCTTTCAGCTCCCAACTGAGATTCTCATGTATCCTCCCACTAGTGAGGCTTTTTCTGGGAAACACTGTAAGACTGTGGGGGAAATCTTACTTTGCTGTTCAAAAGTTTTGCCTTAGACCTTCATTTTCCTCAGCTGTGTAGCTTTAGAATTCAGAAAATGTCTTGAGGAGAAAGCTGGCCCTCAAATCTCCAATTTTGGCACTTTAGCCCCATGGAAACAATAAAAATTCAGTGATTTTTTTATCACCCCAGTAGTTACTCCTTGTCTGCACCTAACCCAAATACTTGATCTGTTCCTATGCCTATGTTTGGCAGATGCCTCCAGGGAGGCTGCAGAGCCTTGGCTCACCTTTAAAAGCTCTGCCCTCTTTCCAGTCCTCATTGCTTCAGAGTCTTCTCGTGTGTCAGGTTTTTTACTGCCTTTTATACTGCTTGGTGGGAGCACTGGCTTGCAGAAAACTAGGTCATTTCATTTAGCTTCATCTTGATACTGAAGCCTGGCATAAGTAGCGCAAAGGAGAACACAATGAACCAATCTCACAGTTATGAATAAGAAAATAGACTAAATCAAATTTTAGCATGTCAGTTCCAAAATGTTTGAAGAAAGTAATTTACCACTGCTATGTAGGATTTATTCTAGAAATGCAAGGATGGTTTGATCCTTAAATCTGTCAATATAATTTATCACATTACTAGGTTGAAAGAGACAAAGATCATATTTTTGTATTTTAAAAAGAGATTATACAGCATCCAGCCTGCACTCCTGATTTAAAAAAAAAAACTTACTAATTCAACCAATATTTCAGTAACATGATAGAGAGCACCTATGTGAAATTCAGCAAACACCATGGATTTAACAGAAGAACACTAAAAAGCATTTATTTGCATTTACATCAGCAGTATGGTGGGGCGCCTGGGGCTCAGTTGGTTAAGCAACTGACTTCAGCTCAGGTCATGATCTCACAGTTCATGAATTCCAGCCCCGCATCAGGCTCTGTGCTGAGCCTGCCTGGATTCTGTGTCTCCCTCTCTCTCTCTGCCCCTTGGCCGCTCATGCGTGCTCTCTCTCTCAAAAATAAATAAACATTAAAAAAAAAAAAAGAAGAAGAAGAATGGTGAAGATGCTTCTTACTACCACTTTGGAAGTTTTACCAAATAAGTAAGGTTAAAAAAAAAAGAAATAAATAATAAATATTATCATTGTTCATAGATTATTACTGTGTGGTTGGATAACCATCCCCCCCCCAAATGAATTAAAAAATAATTAGGACTAGTCAGACTTTAGTTGGTTAGATGGTCCACTCAGAAAACAAATCAGCTTTTCCTGTATTAGCAATACCCTCATAGAAAATATATTTCAAAAAAAATACTGTATTCATTATTGGATTATAAGATCTCTATAAGTATACTTAACAAATTATATATAGGACTAATGTGAAGAACATTTCACAGAGTAATTAAGAGAGACTTTATTATGTACAAATATATGCAGTATTTTAGGTGGGAATGCTTCATATTGCAGATAATTTTTCTAAAATTAATCAAATTGCAATCATATGAATTTAGTGGTGGTGGATTATCTTAACAAAATAATTCTAGAATTTATTTGGAGACAGAAGTGGACAGTATTTGCCAAAAAATATGAACAAGTAAATTGAGTGTGGGCTTTTCCTAGAAGTGTTAATTATAAACTGAAAGTAACTTAAATACCCTTCTCACATTGGAATAGACTGATAGATTAAAGGAAGAGAACATAAAATCTATAAATAGTTCAAGGTACGTGTAAGAATTTAGCATATGATAAAGGTGGCATTTAGCAATTGCTGTTGCCACTACTATCTGCTAATTTGGATAAAAAGATGTTAAGTCTAAATTTCACATATCAAAATAAATTCTACATCAAATGCATTTTTACATTTTTTTATTGTTTCAGTTGTACAACCAAATGATTTACTTTTTTCTTTCATAGTTAATTACATGTTTACATTTTTAAAAAGAAAGAAATTATGGGAGAACCAATAAAAATGTTAGGAAATATTTCTTTTTTTAAAATATTAGCAAATATTTCTATAATCTCTAAGTGAGTCACCATCATAAGGATGACACCGGGGGCTTCTGGGTGGCTTAGTCGGTTAAGTGTCCAACTCTTGATTTCGGCTCAAATGATCTCAAAGTTTGTGAGATGGAGCCCTGTGTCTGGCTCTGTGCTGAGCATGGAGCTTGCTTAAGATTCTCTCTCTCCCCTTTCTCTCCCCTTTTCTGTCTGTCTGTTTCTCTCTCTGCCACTCTCCCTCCACTTGCATGTACGTACTCTCTCTCAAAAAATAAATAAATAAAATAAGGGTGACACCAAAGAGTGAAATCATTAAGGAAAAGTTTTATAATTTGGCTGCATAAAATGTTTTGTAAGAAAACAGATGAACATAAGGGAAGGGAAAGAAAAATAATGCAAAACAAGGAGGGGGACAAAACATAAAGAGACTCTTAAATATAGAGAACAAACTGAGGGTTCCTGGAGGGGTGTTGGGTGGGGGGGGTGGGCTAAATGGGCAAGGGGCATTCAGGAGGGCTCTTGTTGGGATGAGCACTGGGTGTTATATATAGGGGATGAATCACTGGATTCTACTCCTGAAATCAGTATTATGCTATATGCTAACTAACTTGGATGTAAATAAAAAAAATAAAAATAAATGTTTTATAAGATACCTAAAAAGAATTAATAAAGAAAATAGAATGTAAGCATATCAAAAAAGTAATTAACAAGTATTCCAAAAGGTTAATAGCTGTAATAAATAACAATGTAACACATTATTTCAAATTTAGTAAGAAAATAACACACAGTTTGGGAAAATTTGTAAATGTATTTTAGGCAGTCAGAAAAGAAGAAAAATACAAGACTAATAATAACATGAACAAAATATGCAACTCTAGTAATAAGACATACATATTAATGTTGTAGGATATTTTTGCCTATAAACTTGCCAAAAGTAAATAAGAAAATGATAATGTTCAATATTTATGAGAAACATTTCCAAAAATAGTATTCTGATACATTGCTGGAAGGTATGTAAATTGGTACATCCTTCTTGGTGGTCAGTTTTTCAATATGCCTTAAAAATCTCTTAAAATTTGCTTACCTTTGACCTTGCAATCCAATCCCACTTTTAGCAGTCTAACTTAATGAAATAATCATGGGTATATTCAGATGTAAGTATGTTCAACATAGCATTGTCTTTTGCATAGTGGAGTTGAGAATAAGATAAAAGCCAGCAATAGATGTGTTAGCTCAATAAATTATTATATATTCACAAAATGTGATGTCAGTCATTCACTAAATTAATGGAGATAGATATTTATTGGTTTAAAATATGTTAATTATTTTTTTATTACAAGTGGATTGCAAAATTGTTTTACATATGATCTCACTTTTATTAATATAGATACAGGCACATTAATCATTTATACTATATACAGTAAAAAAAATACAGAATTTTTCACTCCCTGGTTTAACTATACTAATCTCTATATAGCCTTTAATTTTTGATTTTTGTTTATCTGTGTTTAAAAATATTTTTTCTGTCATGAAACATTTCCTACTTTTATAATCGTGAGTCGGGGAAAGTGACTTTAGAATTATTATTCTCTGTTTCAAGATTATTCTGTCTTTTGATAATTTATGTTAAAAAACACTTTTATTGAATAAAGATGTTTACAAATGTGTTTCAATTTTTGAAAGGAAAATGGCTAATAGCATTTTGGCCATAATGTCTCCCCCAGCATTGTACAGTTACTTGAATAAGTAAGATTTTCGAATATCATGAAAAATAAAAGGTAGTAGTTCAAAGTCGAAGCCATCCTAAACAGGTGTTCCCTATATTCATCTTCCTTGCTTTTTCTCTGTTCTTAAAAAATAAAATGATACCCTAATGAGCATGACTGTTTACACATATCATGTAATACAGAGTTCCTATATATTCAGTAGTTATTATGTATCAGCTCCATACTTACTTGAATGTCCAGGCCATTTAGAAGTAGTACCGTTAATCAGACTCATGGTTGTCTAACACAAAGTACATGCTTTTTCTATCAATAGAGCTGTGACCTTTCTTGCAGGTCTATATTGTAAATAATTTGTCGAGGATTTTTCCTTTTATGTTGTTTATTCTGAGCTGTCATTGCTACCTAAATACTGTAACCTCTCAGTGTGGATCAGGATGGTCGTGGTATTCATATCAAAGTCAGAGGCGACTAATAGCCCTAAATTCTCAATATTACTTCTGCAAATACCATGTGTTGTGCAGTCTGGTATAGAGATTTTCTTTCTCAAGCCACTGTTGCAGAAAGTATTTGCATTCACCAACCATTGTATTCTCTAGAATCATATTACTATGGCTTCTAAAACTATTCCTTCTTCTGGTTTTACACAGAGTAGAATAGACCACCCAGCACTTGCGTTTATGCTCGCCCGCATGCTAGATAACATCTGCTTGGAACCTCCTATTTGTAAAATGTATTAGCCAAACAGAACCGTGCCTGAGGTTTGCTCTTCTGTGCTAATAGTGAAAGATGAGAAAGGAAAGAGCTATTTCTGAGGGGGGGGGGGAAGCAAAATCATTTGTCTTTTAATTAATATTTCTTTTCATATTTTTGATTCCCTAGGAAGAGTGACTCTCTTCTCAACGAGTGACTGAATAATAGGAAATATGTGTATGGAAAGAACTGTAAAGAAAAAGCCAAAGACTGTATTGTTCTGTTACATTTTGAATTCTCCAGGTTTTCTTAGTTCTCAGAGATGTTTTGTCACCACATAAGCAACATAATCCCAAGCATAGGGCAGTGTGTAGGTTTGTGTGTGTGAGAGTGAGAGAGAGAGAGGGAGGGAGAATAGAGAGGGAAAGAGAGAGTTTGAGTGGGAGTGGATGTCTTAGATTTTAATTCATCGGACACTGAATGGTTGGGGGTGGGATATTGTTGAGATTTGCAAGTGTTTCCCTCTTGAAGTTTTGATGCCCAAGGTGGCCTACCTATTTTCATGAGTCACCCAGAAATGATTGTAATAATAAGGTTTTCCATAGTTAGAATTCAAAATTGTTGCCGCGGCCTTTAAGAGATGAGGTAAGCACACAAGCATGTTGGCAGGCTCCAGTTGTATGATTTAGAATTGCAGGCACAGCTACCCAGTTTGCATGCTCAGCCTAAGAGCATACTTTTGAGAATTTATCCTTGTTATCCTAATAATTATCTCTCAGAAATGCATGAGAGAGAGGAAATGCTGTCTCAAGTAACAGACCCAGAGGAGGGAATCCTGACTTTGTTTTCTCTCTCTGTTCTTAATGTTAATTTATATGACCTGGGTCAAGATCTCCCTTAACCCATTTTGGTTTGCCTTAGTTTCTTAGTTTTTACCTGTTCTTGACATTTCTTCCTGGGCAGTTATTTGATGGGCCATCTTTAAGGGAAGGTCATTTTCTATATAAAAGTTCCTGAAATGTTTCCTGCCTAAAACCCTTTTAAAACATTTCTCTTAGCCCTGCATTTAATGCTGGGAACTGCTGTCATCTCAGGACTAACCAACTGATACTGCGAGTTAGTAGAAACCGTCAGTGCCTCCCATGAAGTAGAAAATCTTCTCTGTGACCATTAAGACTTTCCATAATATGACCTCCTAACTACCGTTTTGTCCTTGTCTCTCAATTTTCTATTTGCCTAAGATACTCCTTTCAAACTGAAGTAATGGTCTTTGTTAGGCACATCAAACTATTTTCTACCCTTGGTGTTGTTCATACCTTGTTGTGTACTTTAACTATGTGTATTGAAATCTTACCCATCCTTCCAACACTCATTTCAAATCCTTCCATGAAGCCTTCTCCTGTTTTCCTAACCAGATATGCCATCTTTCTCTTTTGTTTGGCACTTATTATATGGCACTAACCTAGTTCTGTCTTGGGTAGGATGTGTCACTGATCTGTGTGCTTATTTCAGGAAAGGGGAGTGTGGTAAGTTAGAAGTACCTACTGTCTTCCAGATGCTTCACATGTGTTACACGTCATCCCAATTAGTGAAGACTCAAAATACCTCAGTCAGATGAGTATGATCACAGTTTTAGTGATGACAGTGTGAACTCAGGGAAGTTATGTACTTTGTGAGAGCTATAACAAACAGGCAGCAGGGGCAGGATTTAAACAGATTTATTTGACTTTAAAACAATTCCACTGTACCATTGTGCCTACTAAATTGATTGTCAGCCATAGGACTGTAAACTGTGGCTGCCCAGAGACCTTGTTTGATTCATCACTGTCTGTGTGCACCGTGCACTTCCTTGCATAAAGTGATGCACAGTAAGTGTTTGTGGAATTTATTTATATTGTATAATAAATTAAGTGAATTCCTGGTTAGGGACTGAAAACCATTTTTGGATCATGTATATCATTAAAAGTAATCTTTTAATTAATTAAAAAGAAGTCACAAAGTATTGTTCTGAAACAAGGACCAAAAGTTTGGGTTAGAATTTTTTTTTTTTTTTTTTTAGTTTTATTTTATAGAGGGAGAGAGAACATGCACTGCAGTGGAGAAAGAAGCAGAGTGGGGAAGAGAGAGAGAGAATCTCAAGCAGGCTCCATGCTCAGCCCCGAGCCTGACAAAGGGCTCCATCCCATGACCCTGGGATCATGACCTGAGCTGAAATCAAGAATCAGATGCTCAAGTGACCAAGCCACCCAGGCACCCCTGATTGGGTTAAAATTCTAAATTGGTGTTTCAGATTCCCTTAAATATGCCCAAATAAAAATGATCATAGTTTTTCAAGTGACAGTTTTAAAAATAACTTGCATTTATGTTTCACTTTATAATATTCAAATTATTATAGTATTGAAACTTCCTTTATATATTTTCATTATTTCATTTGGTTTTTTAAAGAACCTCTATGATATATAAGCAGTTATTATGTTCCCCATTTGACAAATATGAAAATTGAGGGCTTAAGTGGTCTTGCTCAGGGTCAGAAAATGAATCAATAGTGGGAAAGATCCTAGGTTTTTTGTTTTTTTTTTTTTACTCTGGGCCATTCTTCTCCACTGTATAAAACTGTCTCTCCATATTTGATAATAGCTACTATTTTTTGAGTGCATACTGTGTACCACAGGTACTGTGTTTGGTGCTCTCTCACTGTGTGTGTGTGTGTGTGTGTGTGTGTGTGTGTGTGTGTGTGTTTGTGTATATTGTTGCAAGGAATAAATGAGAATATATACGTTATTTTCTCATATATATGTTCTCATTTATTCCTTGCAACAGATTTGCAAAAAGGTGTTATCATCTCATTTTACAAATGAGAAAAGTAAAGCATGGAGAGGCTTACTAACATGTAAAAAATTAATGATCTAAGACTAGTGCATCTGGGCTGTGAGTTGCCTCCAAAGCCCATGTTCTCGTCTCATGTGGCTCTGCTACCTCTAAACTATACAGGGGGAACACGAGGCTTTGTTTCATAGACCCATTATTTAAATGCCTATCCTCTGTGAGATTCGTACTTAGTATTTTTTTGTTAGTGTGTTAAATTGCATTCATTATAATCAGAACAGTTCCCAGTAGGAGAGGTAAATTGTGATAATATGTCCAGAAAATGGAAACTCTGCTGAGAAGGATACTAGTTAAGTGGGTTGCTTATTTCTAACCTAACCTAGTTCCCTTAGCTGACATCTCATGTAGAAATTCTCCTGTCTAGTGGTAATAATGATTCTCTAAATCAGCTCGAGCTCTGTGGTTTTCGCTTGGACAAAATATAGGCGTGGCCTCAGATAGTGTGGGTTTGGTTCCAGACCACAGCAGTTATTTGAATATTGCAATAAAGCAAGTCAAATGAGTGTTTTTGGTTTTCTCCATTCATGTAACTTATGTTTACACTATACTGTAGTCTATTAAGCATTCAGTAACATTATGTTTAAAAATCCTATATACTTAATTGAAAAATGCCTTATTGCTAAAAAATGCTAACCATCATTTCTGAGCTTTTAGCCCCTTCCCCTGCTTGTGCACTCTCTCTCTTTTTTTCTCTTTCACTCTCTCTCTCAAATATAAACATTTAAAAATTCTTTTTAAAAAGACAATGAAATTTGCTGTACTGATTGACTCTTCTTTCCAAGAATGATTTCTCTGTAGCATGTGATGCCATTTGATAACGTTTTACCTGCATTAGAACGTTTCTTTTTTTTTTTTTTTAATATTTTTATTTCTAGGAGAGAGAGAGAGAGACAGCGTGAGCAGGGGAGGGTCAGAGAGAGAGGGAGATACAGACTCCGAAATAGGCTCCAGGCTCTGAGCTGGCAGTCAGCACAGAGCCTGACGCGGGGCTCGAACCCACGAACCGCGAGATCATGACCTAAGTGAAAGTCGGACCCTTAACCGACTAAGCCACCCAGGCGCCCCATTAGAACTTCTTTCAAGACTGGAATCAGTCCTGTCCAGCCATGCCACTGCTTTGTCAACTGTTTATGTGGTGTTCTACCAAGTCACCTGGTATCTTTCCAACAGTCCTCACAGCGTCTTCACCAAGAGTAAATTCCATCTCAAGAAACCACTTTCTTTATCCATCCATAAGAAATGACTCCTCACTGGTTCAAGTTGTATCCTGGGATCGCAGTGATTCAATCACATCTTCAGGCTCCACTTGTAATTCTAGTTCTCTTGTTCTTCCCACTACATCTGCAGTCATTCCCTCTATCACCTTGACCCTTCAATGTATAAAAACCAAAATATCTGCAAAGCAAAATAAAATGAAGTACAATAAAATGAGGTATGCCTATAAGGACATTTCAGGTGTTCTTAAGGAACCAGAGGCATCAAAGCCTTCAGGATATCTATCAAATTCTTGTTCAGATTAATTATATAGGTAGAGCCAGTGAGTGTCCAAGGAATTTTTTTGTGTGTTTTTCCCCCTGCGATACAACAAATTCTAGATTTGCTGATAATCTTTCTGCCTACTGAGAAATCAGTATTCCCTGTTTATATGCTGTGAAGATTTTGATTGTTTGAGCTACATAGAGTACTTAAAAATCAATAGATTAGATCCTTATTAGTGTGGTATTGAGGTTGTAAGTTTAATTAGTGACTTACATCCTTCAGGAGTTTTGTATTTCTTTAGAGACATCTTTGTGTGTTGAGCTATTACTTAGCACTTTTCCTCCAGAAAACTGTTGCCAGCAGCCACAGCCATTCTTTCTGGTAGCATCAGCCAGCAGTCCTTTGCCTTGTTAATGATTCTGGTCTTTATATTGTCTCCTGCTCTTATAATTATTAAATAAAAGATTAAGAATGTTTAAATGCTAAGAAACTTTTACTTTTAATCTTGTTTTTGATGCTGAGATAAGGCAGGAAATAAGGAGAATCGAGGGCTTAAAGGAGCACAAAATGCTCCAACTCTCCCTTATGATACACTGTTTAGAGACAGAGATACCGGTGAGAACATCTTGGACAAGCTCTGTCTGGTCACTTTAATGTCTCAGATGCTTTTATAAAATGGGAAGAAGGCAGCCTGGAGTCTTTCTCATTGTTGCTGGAGTAGTGAGAAGCTGGGTATTCTCTGAGGACAAAACAATTACTTCAGCATTGCTTATAAGAAGATCAAATAATTAAAAACAACCCTACCTGTAATAATAGGTAAATGGCTATATGAACGATAATACTATTGATCAAGGAACTATTATGTGTTTGTTAAAACTAATTTTATGAACATCAAGTCATAACACTGTATTACAAAGTATGTATAATGTAATATTAAATAAAAAAGCAGAATGGAAATTTTATGAACATGAAAACTGCAAAAACATGTTAGTGGAGAAGACGTTCAGTCAGGAAATATGCAAAACATAATTGTGTTTGTGGTGTGGCTTCCTAATCTTATTCAAAATTGCCACTTTATCATTTCTTTGTTATTGGCATTTTTAAAATATTTAAGCATTTGCTTTATTAAAAAATTTTTAGATTTTTGTGACTTCTTCCAGGGCAGACATGGCCTTTGCTCATAAGTTACAATAGTGAAAGATTTCAACTCCTTCATTTAGCTCATTCCATTCTTCAGAGTAACCCCTTTTACAGATTAAATTTAGGCAAAGGTAGGTAAATTATTGTCCAAGATCATACAAGACAAGATGTGGTATAATAGACATTGAGATTGAGGCCTCTCATACTGACGCCCAAGATCTCTTTGCTCTAGTAAACAAGTTGCCTTTTTCCCTAAAATTTCAAAAACTAAAGGAATAGGCTTGGAATTTGTAGAGGTTCTGTCAAGTTGAGGTGTCCGAGCAAAGTTCTAGGTAAGGGGACTGAGAAACATGATCAGGGTTAGTTAAGGAACGGGGTGCGTGGGTGACTCAGTCCAGTAAGTGTCTGACTTCAGCTCACTCAGGTCATGATCTCACAGTTCGTGGGCTGGAGCCCTGCATTGGGCTCTGTGCTGACAGCTTGGAGCCTGGAGACTGCTTCAGATTCTGTGTCTCCTTCTCTCTGCCTCTCTCCTGCTTGCACTCTGTCTCTTGTTCTCTCTCTCAAAAATAAATAAACATTAAAAAAAAAAGATTAGATCAGGAATAATAAATTCCCATTGAGGACAAGTAGAGTGTATGGTCATTAAAGGAAGATCATAATGCAGAGTCTCTCTTTATGTCCATTTATTTTCAGATGTGTATTTCAAAAACACTGGTGTGTCTTTTATGCCCTCGCTTAGACATTTTTAATGATTTGTCTTTTTTCTAGTATAACTCTTACTCACTTAACATATATATTCTCTGTAATTCCTCTACACCTTTGATTTCAGCCAAGTAGATCTGTTCATTGTTACCAAACATTCTATGCTTATTTCTGGTTATAAACTTTTGTTCATGGTTTTCTTTCTCCTTGGAAGGAATTTTCAAATCTTTCCTTCCTTTAAAATACAATTCAAAGCCTGTTTTCCCAGTGAAGTCTTTCTGGACTGATCCTCCCATCCCCCCCGCAAGTCATATCCCAAGGATTTGACTTTCTTGTAAACTCATATAGATCTTATTGACTTCATTCTCTATTTAAAACTTAAGGTATGTTATTTTAAATTATTGTCTATTCAGGTTTAAAAATTTTTTTAATTTAATTAAAAATTTTTTAATTAAGAAAAGTTTTTTTTAAAAGGACAGAGCATAAGCAGGGGAGGGGCAGAGAGAGAGAGAGGGAGTCACAGATTCTGAAGTAAGCTTGAGGCTCTGAGCTGTCCGTGAGCTCAACACAGGGCTCATACTCATGAACCAGGAGATTATGACCTGAGCCGAAGTCAGACACTTAACCTACTGAACCACCCAGTTGCCCTGCTTTTTTTTTTTTTTTAAAGAAGATATTCCTTTTTTCATCTCTCAGGTTACAAGTTCTTTGAAGAAAATGTATTAACACTTTTTAATATATCCTCCAACACTGAGTAGGTATCCAGTGAATGTCATGATGAGGTTGGATGTGTCTAATAGCAACATCCTGCATGGAAAGTAACTTCCAACTCAGATGACTGTTTTCCATCACATGACATCTTTTCTATTACAACTCTTTAATATAAACTTATTTTGCTTTGCAATTCCATCTCACAGAGAATGAAGTTGGGAAAACACTGCAAAGGTCATTTATCCAAGTTCCCAAGAAAGAAAATAATTGCTAGCTGGGAATATTGCAGTTAGGTCATTCCAAACTACCTTTTCACTTCTGTGACACGATGGCAAATTTGAGCCTGCCATTGGTGCCAAGATCCTCTAGCACATTTAGCGCACATGTTGTAGGGTGAGGAGTTCACAGTTAAATGAACAGGAATCTGGGACATGCCACTGTTCTGCAATACTTTCATGGTTGTTTATAGCCACCCTTTTAATATGGCTTAGTAAGTGCTTGAACTTCTCCACAAACAAATAACACACATTATTGGGAATCAGACACAGTGCATACTTGCCCCCAGGGACGACTCCTCCTTTGAATTAGCAGCTACAGGCTTGTTGCTCTTTAGCTCCCTGGCTGTAGATGAGGTCCAGACCCTAAACAGGAAAAAACTACTTTCTTAAAAATTGATTAGAGTCTCTCTCTCTCTCTCATGTGTACACACACACACACACACACACACACACAGCCAAAAAATGAATTTTCTACCTTGAAATGCCTCCCTGATATTTTTAAAGAGAGTTTCTGTGTAGAACATACACTTGTTATTTTTATTTCATTTAGGGTAATTTGCCTTCACAGTGTTCCTGCAGATGAATGACTTACTATCCTTAACATGTTCCAGGATGGAGACTTTTGTCAATACTTACAGTGATTGTCCAGCTAACGAAGCAAAGAAGTTTTAAGTTCTGTGTTTGTATATGCATGTTTTTTTCTGTTTTGGTAGATTGCTACTTTTTGTTTTTAAGTTTCCTTTAATAATTGTGTAGCTTGATTACTCCTTTGGAAGATAGTGTTAGGGTCAAGAGGTGACAAGGACCTGAAAATGGGAGGCTGTCTTTCAATAGACAAATTGGTCCAAACTCTGCAGTTTAAGAAGTCTCTAGAACTATATTTTTGGTGCCAGGTTGACCATATCTGTATTTCTGCTGTTGTAAAACAGATATGGTGACCCCTGTGGCTTATTGTTTTGGTTAGGAGTCCCCTGGAAAAATGTGGTATTTAAAAATAGTCCATCTTTTAGAGAAGGGAATAACTTCATTTGCTGTTTCTTTTTTAAATTGAGGAATAACAAACATAGAAAAGTAAACAAATTCTATAGTTTGAAGAATGTTCACAAAGTAGATAGTCCTGTGTTTTCAGCATGAAGGTCAGGAGACAGAACATTTCCAAGTTCCCTATCAAATCTGTACCTTTCTTCCTGAGGGTAGTCATTATCCATACTTTTCATACTATAGCTTGGTTTTTCTTGGTTGGTGGAATGATACAGTATTATTCTTTTGTGTCATTTCTTAGGTTCAGTATTACAATCATCAGGTCTATCCATTGCATGTAGAAGTATACAGGTTACTCAATGTAATCTCAACGGTCCTTATAAAAGGGAGCTAGGAGTGTCACAGAAAAAATGTGAGATGTAATGATGGAAGCAAAGGTCAGATTGATGTAGCCAGGAGCCAATGAATGTGGGAAGCCTTAGAAGTTGAAAAAAAAAAAAGAGCAAGGAACAGATTTTTACCTAGAGCCTTTATAAGGAAATTTGCCTTGGTTTTTTTAAGACCTATTTTGGACTCCTGCCCACCACAGCTGTAAGATAATAAATCTGTATTAAGTCACTAACTTTAGGGTAATTTGTTACAAGAACAATAGGAAGCTCATATAGCTATGCTATAACATTGTGGTCTTCAGACTCTTTACACTATTAAAAGTAATTGAGGAATTCAGAGGTCTTTTGTTTATGCTCTTTATAGCTATTAATATTTATCATATTTGAAATTGAGATAGAAACTTTAAAATATTTATTATTTTTTATTTTATTAAAATGTTTTTAATGTTTATTTTTGAGAGAGAAAGAGATAGAAGGAGGGCATGAGTGGGGTAGGGCAGAGAGAGAGGGAAACACAGAATCTAAAGTAGGCTCCAGTCTCTGAGCTGTCTTCACAGAGACCAGTGCAGGGCTCAAACCCACAAACCATGAGATCATGGCCTGAGCTGTAGTCGGACATTTAACCAACTGGGCTACCCAGGCACCACATAAAAATATTTATTTATATTAAAATAATGATAATATACTCATTATTTTTTAACCTGAATAATATATTTTTCAAGAAAAATTATGTTTTCCTAAACAAAAGAAATTTAGTGAGAAGAATGGCATTATTTTATGCTATATTTATACAGCTTAAGTGTCTGGCTTAATAGAAGAAAGTCACATATCTCAAATCTGCTTTTGAAACAGTCTGTTGTGATCAATTATTTTGTTTAAAGTATATGAGGGGCACCTGGGTGCCTCAGTCGGTTAAGCATCAGACTTCAGTTCAGGTCATGATCTCATGGTTCGTGGGTTCAAGCCCCGTGTCGGGCTCTGTGCTGACAGCCAGCTCAGAGCCTGGAGCCTGTTTCAGATTCTATGTCTCCCTCTCTCTCTGACCCTTCCCCCACTCACACTGTCTCTCTCTCTCTCTCTCTCTCTCAGAAATAAATAAAACATTAAAAAAAAATTAAAGTATATGAGAAAATCTGGTCCCACAGGTATGCTGCATAAAGGAGGTGTACCTTAATACTCTTTTTGATTATTGTTGATATTCTTTGATATTACAGTAAAACTTGACATGTGACAGTTTCATAAAGGTTAGTTGTAATGTGAACTCTGAAACCTTATCAATGAATTTTTTATATTCTGTTACCTTCAAGTTCATTGGTCCATTTTATGGTTTGAATAGATCTTTTACCTTTGTGTGATTTTGTAGAATTATGCATATATTGTTTAGAAAATGTTGACTTACTCAGTTATTCAGATCTTCCCAATGTTGGCATATTTTATTATATAATATCAGGAAAACACAATCTACACTCAATAATATTACCACCAGTCTCCTTCCAAAAAGTCTTTTAACCGGGGACCTGGGTGGCTCAGTCAGGTAAACGTCTGACTCTTGATTTTAGCTCAGGTCATGATCTCACAGTTGTGGGATTGAGCCCCACGTTGGGCTCCACACTGAGCATGGAGCCTGCTTGGGATTCTTTCTCCCTCTCAGTCTGCCCTTCTCCCCCTCTAGCATTCTCTCTCTCAAAATAAATGGACATTAAAAAAAAAAAAAGTCTTTTAAGTATTGGGAAGCTCTATCATGGTGGCAGATACTTGTTTTCCAAAATTCATATTTTTGCTTTTAGGCTTGACTTGTGTCATTGGCAACTAATATTGTCAGATGTTTTCTTTAAAGTGGCAGGCTCATTTCAATCATTTTTAAGAAAATGCCTACCAAAAACCCAAGTCTGAATAACCATAATTTGTCTGTCAGCTGGTTTTTCAAGTGAAAAGGGTGTTCTATGAAAAAAGGGCTAGTTCAGCTTGCACCCAAACAGTTACACAAATGCTTTTCCTTGAGACAGTTATATTTTGCTATGCAACAGAAATGTTTTATGCATACATCCCGATTTGTCACACAGAATATAAGAAAGTCATGCTGAAGAGTTGGAATTTAATGAAATTAATACTTTTCACTCCTTCCTCAAAGACATTCTTATGAAACTGGCATTTGTTTTATTGTGAGTACATGGTGTTGAAGAATACAAACATTACTAGTGCTGTTTGGTACCATAGGGTTAATTCATGCTAAGGTACCAGTGGTTTTGCCAATCATTGCTTTTGCAAATGTCAGCACAAGGGCAATGTCATCCGTGCAAATGTCAACACAGTGAAAAAAGACATATAATATCTTAGTGTTGTTATGAAAATTGTTTTGACTTTGTGGACACCTAAAGGGGTGTCCAGAAGACCCTGAGGCACCTGCAGACTACACTTTGAGAACTATTCTGCTGATTATGAGTCCATTATAGGATATACGTATCACAAACATTTGCTCCCTAGAAAATGGCTTGCCTTTTCACTCTCTTAATGGTGTCTCAATGGTGCTTATTACCCTTTGAGAGGTATAAATTTCTTTTATGGTATAATTTTTCAAAATTAAACCATTTTCCCCCCTAAGGGATTGAAATATTGGTCGGGACAAGTTTTTCACATTACCGTTTTCTGTTCTACTTCTCTGTGCCACACTTCTGATTTCCATTCCTTCTATTTTCTTCCTTAGCAGGTTGGAATTGTCCTTTCTCTAGTGTTGGTGTTATGTGATCTCTGCTCCTTAGAAGCCTACATTCTTTAATTATATAGCTTCAATATACTTTGTTTAATGGTTAAAACATTGCAGGTAACTTGAAGCATTCATGATATTAACTGGTAGGTTGGAGAGGAAAAGAGAAAGATTATAAGGGTAAATCTCAAATATTTACATAAAGTTAGATTTCTCTAGATCACAGTTATTTTTTCATTAACAGCTGTAAGCCTAGAAGATTTTTATTTCAGGAAGTGAGTTATTCAAGATTATCCTAAAACCATGAACCTTTATATGTAGTAAATAATAACGTACCCTACCATGTAGTAAGCATTTAATAAATACCAGCTATAATATTTATAACAGATAATGTTAAATCTTTTGTATAGGTATTATTATCATTAAAACTTGAAAATCCTTCTGAAATATATACAAGAGACATCAGTTATTTCATTATTAAAGGAAAAGTATTGATTTGCTACCTCGTAGGTGGTAAAGGATATCTGAGATGTCAGTTCCCAAGGGGACATTTAATTGTGCTCTTTCTTTAGGGTTTCCCTTTCCTTTAACAGTGGCCCATAGGGATCCTTCCAGTGTTTTTTGTTTATCTCTTTACCTTCCTGGTGGAACCTGGCTCCCAGGTGTAGGGCAAGGACTGAGTCTAATGAGCATAAGCTTTATAGCATGTTGAGTTTCAGTAATAATGCTTAAAACTCCAGTCCTAGTTCAGCTCTGAAGTTAGCTCATGGCCCCAGACTACTGCAAATAATATGGCTATGATTAGACCTGATGATACCTATTTTATGGTATTGAGTGAAGCTTGCTACACCTGGCACAATTGTATTACTGATGCTAACTGTAGAAAATTACAAGGACTGTCCAGGGACAGTCGTCTGATTCAGTGATTTCCTCTAATTATGATATATAGCATTTGATCTGCTTTTGATGAAAAGCTACTACTATCAAAGACTACTAAACTATAATGTGTTTATGGAAAACTGTCTGTGACTCACCTTGATTCTGTTTTGCCATGAGTTAACAAGTAACCTCTCCCACTGTTAAAATCTTCTGCTTTTTTCTGGGGCGCCTGGGTGGCTCAGTCAGTAGAGTGGCTGACTTCGGCTCAGGTCATGATCTCACAGTTCGTGGGTTCGAGCCCTGCGTCAGGCTCTGTGCTGAAAGCTAGCTCAGACCCTGGAGCCTGTTTCAGATTCTGTATCTCCCTCTCTCTCTGACCCTCCTCTGCTCACGCTGCCTCTCTCTCTCTCTCTCTCTCTCTCTCTTAGAAATAAATTTCAAAAAATTAAAGTTTTTTTAAAAATCTTCTGCTTTTTTTTTTAATCATGTGGAAATCATATGATTAATTTTAATGGGCCTAAACCCTCTACCAAATATGGCCTTTGCCTTTCACGGCCCTCTGGTAAATTTGCAGGTTGTCTCCCATGTCTCTTTGGAGACTGAGCAGATTTGGCCTATTAAGGGCTTCTAATCCAAAAACCTGGGAGGCACTCGGAGAAAGTGATGTTATCCAAATACTAGAGTTTAGCTCCTTTTTCCTCTTTCCTTCTTATCCTGTCTACATTAACAGGGTATGTGAATGTTGAGGAGCCTGACACAGTTTTCTGCAGACCTCATTTTGTCTATTTATTATTTTTCCAAAGGATAGACATTCTGTCATGGAAAGAAAGCAATTTATATCTGGCTGCTGTGCGCATTGTTACTGACTCTTAGCATTAATTTGCTTCCTTTTATTTAGAGTAAAATTTGGATACCAAATAGCTCTCTGTCTCTTCTTCTAGAAATGGGAAAGCCAAATGCTGGAAAACTTGGTTGCATAGAACATGGATTTGATGTGTTTTGAATGACTCTAACAAGTAGAAGTTAGAGAGAGAAAAATTAAATAGAGCATGAGCTAGTTAATTTATGGTCAGTGTTAGAACAAAGAATGGATGATTTTTAATCGAATGTTATAAAGGTAATAATACATAGCTTAGACTATTACAAAGGTAATACATACATAAGTTAGACTAGTACTGTGTGTCTTCCAACCCTGAGATTCCTGTGTGTCTTCCTCTGTACGCTGGAGTCACATATGAAGAATCACTTGGTGTCTAATTTGAAATGATTTGTTATGGTAGGTGTATAATGTTTAGAGGTCATCCAGCACAGTAACTATAAAAACATATTAAAAATTATACTAATAGTTAAGATAGTTTTCAATCAAGGCCTGAATCTGAAGTAATGTTCACCTTGTATTTCTTGTATTGTTCTTATTCAGTTATTAAATACTTATGTTTGAGTTAACATAGTTGTAGAACTTACTTGGGAGGGATCTGTTCTAAAAGTTTATCACTCTGTCTCTAATAACTGCAGTAGGGGAAAGAAAGATAATGATGGTAGACAGTTGCAAAAGTGGAGTTAGGAACATAAATAGCAAAGGTAAAGGGTTTATTTTATTTTTTATTTTAATTCCAACATAGTTAAATACAGTATTATATTGGTTTCAGGTGTACAATACAGTGATTTAATGATTCTATACATTACCCACTGCTCATGGTGATACATGTCCTCTTTAATCCCCTTCACTTATTTCACCTATTTCNATATGAATGAAATCATATGGGATTTGTCTTTCTCTGACTGACTTATTCATTTAGCATTATACTGTCTAGATCCATACATATTGTTGCAGATAGCAAGATTTCATTCTTTTTTATGGCTGGGTAATATTACATTATATATATATTGTATATATTATATACATTTATATATATATTATATACTATAATACATTATATGTGTGTGGTGTGTATATATATATATATATTTTTTTTCTTTTTTCCATTCATCTATGGGTGAACACTTGGGATGCTTCCATAATTTGGCTGTTATAAACATAAGGCTGCATATATATTTTTGAATTAGTGCTTTGTATTCTTTGGATAGTACTGCAATACCCAGTAGTACAATTACCGGGTCATATGGTAATCCTATTTTTAATTTTTTGAGGAACCTCCATTCCGTTTTCCGCAGTAGCTGCACCAGTTTGCATTTCTACCAATAGTGCAGGAGGGTTCTTTTTTCTCTACATCCTCGCCAACCTTTGTTGTTTCTTGTGTTTTTGATTTTAGCCATTCTGACAGGTGTGAGGTAATGTCTCATTGTGGTTTTGATTTGCGTTTCCTTGAAGATGAGTGATGTTGGACACCTTTTGATGTATCTGTTGGCCACCTGTATGTCTTCTTTGGAAAAATGTCTGTTCATGTCTTCTGCCCATTTTTAAATTGGATTCCTTGTTTTTTGGGTGTTGACTTTATCAGTTCTTTATAGAGTTTGGAAACTAACTCTTTATCAAATATGTCATTTAGAAATATCTTCTTACATTCAGTAGGTTTAATTTTAGTTTTGTTGGTTGTTTTCTTTGCTGTGCAGAAGGTTTTTACTTTGATATAGTCTCAATAGTTTATTTTTGCTTTTGTTTTCCTTGCCTCAGGAGACATATCTAGGAAAATGTTGCTATGGCTGATGTCAGAGAAATTACTGCCTGTGCTCTCTTCTAGGATTTTTATAGATCTGATATAATAAAAAATTATAAACCTGAATGCTTTATATTTAAGTCTTTAATCCATTTTGAGTTTATTTTTGTGTATGACCTGAGAAAGTGGTCCAGTTTCATTCTTTTGCATGTAGCTGTCCAGTTTTTCCAACATCACTTGTTGAAGAGACTGTCTTTCTTATCGCATATTCTTTCTGCTGTGTCAGCTCATATAAGCATGGGCTTATTTCTGGGCTCTCTGTTTTGTCCCATTGATCTGTGGTCTGCCTTTCTGCCACTACAATACTGTTTTGATTACTGGAGTTTTGTAGTATGTCTTGAAATCCGGGATTGTGATGTCTCCAATTTTGTTCTTCTTTTTCAAGATTGTTGTGGCTATTCTGGATCTTTTGTGGTTCCATACAAATTTTAGAATTATTTGTTCTAGCTCTGTGAAATATGCTGTTGATATTTTGAGAAGGATTGCATTAAATCTGTAGGTTCCTTTGGTAGTATGGACATTTAGTAATATCTGTTCTTACATTCCATGAAATGGAATATCTTTCCATTTTTTTGTGTTGTCTTCAATTTTTTTCATCAGTGTTTTATAGTTTTCAGAGTACAGGTCTTTCACCTTGAAAAGGTAAAGGATTAGAACATAATTTATAGCCTAATGCCCTGGTGTTAGACTTCAATGTCTCATGATATGAGCTGTGGATTATTTTCCTTATAGGCTTAAATACAAGTGAAACAACAAATTTCACTGTTGGCAATCATGTACTTTTCTTTTATTTCACTGTCTCACACTATGAAATCTCATATGACTGTTTTTAATTTGTGAATATATAGAAGAATGCTAGTGACATCGTATCTCTCCTCAGAGTCCTTAGCCATCTTCCCAGATGGCAACTGTGACAATTACAGTGTCTCGTCCATAACTGGACAGAGTTTCTAGTGAAGTGACCTCATCCATGGTGAAATCTCCTGTCCAGATGTTCTCAGACAGCACTGTACTCCCTATTGATAAAGAACTCTGACTTGAAAGTTGAATATATTATTGATTTAAGCAGATGCTCCAAACCAAGGGAGATTTTTAGTAGCACAGCATAGTCATTTTTGCAAATTTTAATATTCTACTTTCATATTATATATAGCCACTAATTTAGTTGTCTAGGTGGTCTGTTTGGTTTAACACTTATTCTGTGTTCCCATGATAAAATTGTTTTGTTAATTGAGAGACAATAATAGGCATCTAAACTTTCCTCCCGCAGATTATTGTTTCAAGTTACCTAAGGTGAGAATGGATGAAAAAAAATATTGAAAAAACATTATTTGCCTCTATGTCAGCTGTTACCTAAATGATCGTAAGTTGACTTTATAAACAGTTGCCTAATCACATATATCAGTCACTTAAATTAATAGAGGATGGCGTGAGATAGACTCCTATCTAGAGTTAGAGAACATAACTGTGTTTTTCTAAAAGATGAGGATTCAAGAAATTATATAACAGTTTGGTATACTACATAATCTGGTAACAGAGAAAAGAAAAGACAACTTTAGCTTTGTGCTGAACATTGAGAATGCAGTAAACCAGTAATGGTTTTTACTAATATAGTAACCTGTGTCTTTTCATATTACTATAGTGTCTACCCTGATGCCTAATATACTTCAGTCCACACAGGTTAGGGAAATGAATTTCAGAGGCCTCTAGAAGCTAGAGTTTTCTAAGCTTATTACAATTACTTAAGAGGAAAACAAAATAAAATAAAATAAAATAAAACCCAGATCCCCCAATTCCTTGTCCAGCACTCTTTTTAGATACCATAGTGGTTTCAAGATTCTTTTCTGCTGTACTATGTGTGTGTATGTTTTGTGTGTGTGTGTGTGTGTATGTGTGTGTATACATACAGTTAATATAGTATGTGTATATGTGTATATATGCTTATATACACATGCATGATAGATTGATTGACTGACAGATAGTCTAGGTGAAAGGAAAATATTGTGTGGTATATGGTTATTCCCCCTGCCAGAAAACATTCAGTGCGATCTTGGAGTGGTAGCTTAAAAATCTTTTATCTCTTCACTGGGTTGTTTGTGTTTCGGGCGTGTAGTTTGATGAGTTNATAAAGAAAGCAGGGCGATGTGAATTGGAAAAGGCAATAGTTGAGGCCAGACTGTGGAAATCCCAACTAGCAAGTTAAGGCAAAATGGAGAATCACTGATGGAATTTGAACAAGGAAGTGTGAAAATTAATTTGATTGCAGGAAATTGGATTGGAGATGGAACAAATTATAGATAGGAAAACAAATTAGTAACTGCAATTTCTCCTAGTACATCTAGTTGAGATTAAAGAATATTTGAATTGACAGAATAGAGATAAAGAGAGAATTACTAAGAGAGATATTTTGGAGGTAGAATCAATAGAAGTGGATAATGAGTGGATGTTTAGAGCAAGGGGAGAGTTACAAATGACTGATAGCTTTGAGCCAGGAATTGAGAGGTGATAATATCAAGAAGATAGATAGCCTGTAAAAAAGGGCAGTTTTAGGAAGGGGTGATGAATTTAAATTTGCACATGACTTTGAGGTCATTTAATATGTACTTATTCCTAGGGCTGGAGTGTTATGCATATAATATTGTATAAAATATTTGAAATAAATGGATCTAAGTGTTCCTTTTATTGATATGATTCTTTCTTTTGACTTTGTCTTTTATAGAAAGTTTAATGGAGAAGTTAGGTCCTGTAGTAATGAAAGCATATTTCTGATATTTAAATTCCTTAAATGTGTTAACTTAGTGTATATAGCTACTATATTGTATGTATTGGTGGTGGTAAGTTATATAGCAAGAAATACTTAACTTTGTTATTGTGATTCTGGGTTTGTTTGTTTGTTTTCTTCACTACAAGAGATACAATTGGATGTTAGCTCAGAATAACACTCAAGTCTCCATTTCTATTTTAGAAAAAATGTCTTAAAATTTTTATATATTTAATTTTCAGAGAGAGTGAGAGAGAGAGAGAGAGAGGCAGAGAGAGAACACTGTAGGGGAGGGGCAGAGAGAGAGGGAGACAGAATCTGAAGCAGACTCCAGGCTCCAAATTGTCAGCACAGAACCTGATGCAGGGCTCGAACTCATGCACTGTGAGATCCTGAGCTGAGCTTAAGTCAGACGCTTAACCTACTGAGCCACCTAGGCACCCTGAAAAAAACAAAAAACAAAAACATTTTAAATGCGGCCAAATGTAAAAACATAATTATGTTTAAATGTTTTAATTTATGACTTTTACAATAATCTTTATATTTCTGTACCTGCAAAATAAGCCTGCTGAGATTGTTTCTACCAAAATAGATCTTATTTATTTAACAAAGACTATACACTAATAGTATACACAAACTGTTCTAAGCACTTTACAAATATTAGTTATTTAAGAATCCTGTGAGATTGGTAGTATTTTACTCTTTTAATAGGTGAGGAAACTCAAGGGCAGAGAACGTAATTAAGTTGCCCAGAATCACACAGCTCGTAACTGGCAGAGGTAGGATTTTGTTGTCTCTAGATCCTGAGAAAGAGCAACATCAACCTTTTACAGAATCAGCGTAGTGTTTTTGGTTTTTTTTGTTTTTTGTTTTTTCTTTTTGTTTTTTTTTTTGTTTTTTGTTTTTTCTTTTTGTTTTTTTATGTTTTTGACACTTGGTGTTTCTCTGGACAACATGGTGGAAAGTAAATTAAATTGGGCTTTAGGAAAAGTGTCAAAAGGAAATTTTGGTCCAGGGCCTCAGCACTTGCATATCTTGCTCTAGACATCCATGTAGCAAGACTCTCAAGTGGGTTCTGAAGTGTTAATGGAAAGAGAATGCATTAAATGTGAGATGAAGATGATTTCTGAAAGGGTTAGGAAAAATTATATGCCCTGGTCTGTAACAGTGCTTCTTTATAAGATTGAGAACTACAGGCCCAAGTTTCAGAATCACCGATTTTCTCTGTGATGTGTTCCTGATCAAGTGGCAATGTAGCTTCATAGTCTAATGTCTTAGATAAATTGATAGTAATGCACTTCTAATTCAATGACATTTCCTTCTCATTGTTCAATTTATTTTATTTTTATGTGTGTAATTTTGGAATAACTTGAGCTCCTAGAATTTGAGGTTCACTGCTTTTAATTTAATTAGACATTTATTAAGTACCTACTATGTGCTCAGTGATGCACTGTACCGCTTGGTAAGATTATAAAGATGAAATATCCTCTCCATGGAAGAATGTAGTGTAATGATGTGGAGTATTGCTGACTTAACTGTATGGGATATGTTTGGAATCCAAAAGTCCTGAAGATGCCTTTTAAGAGTAATTCATCACTGAAATAAGCAATTGTGAATAGATAGAGATTTACTCCGGATTTAATTCCTCATTCTCACTAAAGATCTAGATAAGAGCACAGCCTGATCCTTCTGTTCTTAATTCACGGTTCAGTATTGGTGGAGGTTATGTGCAGTAAAATTTAAATAAATGAGCTTCTCATCAAAATAATTGTTCAAAATTCATTATAAAGTTGTTGGTGAATCTTATTTGAAGCTATGAGGCCAATTCTGAAAAAGTATGTGTAGACTGAGGTTTTCTATACTAGGTATTTTCTATACTAGATTTTCTATACTGCAGTACTTAAAAAATGATTCTGTGGTGTTTTTAATGCCTTTAGGAAACTAAATCAGGTAGTCTGAATTATCTGATCTTTTGGTCTCTATTATGATTTGTGATAGTAATAGCATACAACCTTTGAGAAGGTAGATGTTAGTATCCCCACTTGACAGTGGAGGAACTCAGGATCATTATGGTTAAGCATCTTGTCTGTGTTCCCATAGCCATGAATTTTTTGGCCCCCAAATCTGTCCAATCTCCAGTTCCCAAGTTTGTCTTTTCAGTGTACAATGTGTTAACATTTGTCACTGACAGGATTGACAGCTCAGTTTCTTTGAATAGTTTCACCAAAATAGAGAAATTTAGGAATTTTTTTCTGCCTTTTTATTTCCCTTTAATTAAGGTTATGTGTTGCTTTCAATGGAACTTGGTTGTGAAATAATATATTAAGGGAGTTATAAAGGTAAAATTTCCCTCTGGTATGACTTTTCAAGTTTATGGAGTTTTTATAGGTTCTGTTTTCCTTTAGATCTTTTTTTCTCAGACTTTATCATGAAGAGTATTTAAGACTTATGGGGAGAAACATCCATTCCATCCATATTCTTGGAAGCAAAGACCAATTTTCGAAATGAGCAGAAGATGATGGCTACATCAGTAGTTTGTTTTTGCTTTCTTATAAAACTCTGAGGGAAATAAGATGAAGAAATATAACTTTTTCAGTTATCTTATGTCTTGAGTTGTATGAGTGTGTGTGTGGTTTTTATAACAGTCATAACACATTTCTAAGTAAATTTTGTCCTTTGATCTAGTCTTCTTGGAAAGAAATACAGTTTTCCCCAAAGCAATATATTTAAAGCCATTTTATGGATCTTCTTGTTTTATAATTGTTATTTATTATCCCAAAGAGTGTCATTCAATTTAATTATTTCTTCATCCAAGAAATATTTGTTAAAAGCCTGTAAGTTGCAAGAAACCATACTTAAGCAATCTACCCTTTTATTCCTTAGTCTTGGCTCTTAAGCAAGGATTCACAGTCATGGCACTATTTACATTAGGGCTGGATAATTCTTTGTTGTGGGGGCTGTGTACTGTGGGTTGTTTAGCAACATCCCTGGCCTATACCGATTAAATGCCACCCTGCCTTCTGCCTGAATTGTGAAAACCAAAATGTTTCCAGACATTGTCAAATGTCCCCTGGAAAACAAAATCATCACTGCTCTAATGTCTGAATTAAATATTAAGAAAAATATCACTCAGGTGATGAAAAGTTGCTTCCACTGAAAACAATGTAGTAATGGCCAAGAAAGCTGTTCTAAAAGAAGTTTCAAAAATATTCAGAGAGTGATTAGCACTACTTACTGTATACCCTCCTATAGCTATCTAAGTTATGAAACATGTTTAAAAAATTAAACCACTCTATGCTTATATCTTATATCCTTACTTGCCCTTGGTACTTTATTCATTTCTCCTAATATGGCCTATTTGCTTTTCATTAGACTTCTTTAATCATATAAAATCATCTTCAGTTTAAAAACCTGTTTCCATTAGGGGCACCTGGGTGGCTCAGTCGGTTAAGCCTCCAACTTCAATTCAGGTCATGATCTCACAGTTCGTGAGATGAAGCCACACATTGGGTCCCTGCTGTCAGTGCAGAGCCTGCTGGAGATATTCTGCCCCCCGCCTTTTCCTGCCCCTCCCCCACTCATGCATACTCTCTCTCCGAAAAATAAATAATCATTTAAAAAAATGTCTCCATTATCTTCTAATATCTTCATCTTTTTATCTGCCTCTTCCATTTTGAGAAAGGGCAGAAATAGTCTTTTGGAAACAGCTGGGTGCTCATTTGACAGAAAATGCCAGGATATTCTTAGAGGTCAGATGCAAATATCAAGATATGTGACTCCCACCGTGATTTTCAGAAAAGTTTTGGAATAGTGACAGTGCCACTGGAACCAAGACAAAAGCTAAAGGTAACTTTTTAGTTTGTTTACGTATCTCTTAAAGGCACTAAATTAATGAATTATCTTAGAATACTAAGTTCAAGCTAAAAATAAAATATAATTATTATTAATTACAAAGGCCTATTATTTGATATCCCTAAATTTGATTTCATCAACTCTTACGTGAAGTGATCTGAAATTTATGTGACATTTTCTGGGAAAAATGGCTACTTGAGCAGATTGCCTCCCTAAAACACTCTCCAAACATTGACAAAATAAAGTTGTAAGCTTTACCCATAAGTAAAACTATAGGAGTGACCCTAGCCCCATTCCAATTATTGCAGAGACCATTTTCTATATATTAATAACATTTGAACCAAATCAAAGTTGAGTGTCAAAGACTGATGCATAGATCCCCAATTTCAAGCAGGTTCTAGCTTCTGCAAAGTAAGTGAGAAAATTCAGAAAGACCTTATTGATAATACTTAACTTAGAAGCACGGGGGGTACAAATGGCAAATACCAAATTTTATTTTTGAAGTATATAAATAGAAAAATATGGCTTCAGCATACTAGTGTGTTTCATCAGTTGCAAACATCATTTCTTTTTACATTTTAACATCTCTGGACTTAGAATTTTTTCTTCTAATCAACTGGTTTACAGTTATAATTGGCACTGTGTATTCTTTCATGATCATTTGAACATAACAGTGCGTCTTATAATTATTGACGTTTCAAAGCGTATTAAATACAGATTTGAAATATATTAGGTCATAAAATACAAGCCATAAAGCAAAAGATTGACAACAAAAGAAACGGCGAGAGAGGAGGCAGTAGGAAACCCCAGTAATAGCTGAGAGCTCAGACTGGGGCGTCAGACTGACTTGGGGTCACATCACAGTGCAGATGTAGAGACACACTCAAGTTATTTGTGTAACGGTAACACTGACAATTAGAAAATGATCTCTTGAACAATTCTGTGATCATAGAAGTCAAAACTCTAACTTTTAGAAAAATTTTAAATAATGGTAATAAAAGCAAAACATGTCATAACCTATGTATGAGGTACAATTAAGGATACTGAAGGAAAATTCGTAATTTGAATGTTTCCAGTTTAAATCTGTCAAGAATGAAAAAACAGGGGCGCCTGGGTGGCTTAGTCAGTTAAGCGTCCGACTTTCGTTTAGTTCATGATCTCGTGGTTCGTGGGTTCGAGCCCCGCGTGGGGCTCTGTGCTGACTGCCAGCTCAGAGCCTGGAGCCTATTTCAGAGTCTGTATCTCCCTCTCTCTCTGACGCTCCCCTGGTCATGCTGTCTCTGAATTCAATATCAATTGAACTGATAGATTTAAGAGTTTTTTCTTTGATAATGTAAAAGTCATTAGTCGTAAGTGGGGAAAGGAAGAAAGCCAGAAATATCCAAAATTAAAATTTTGAAAGATTAAAGAATTGGGAGATGATTTATATACAGACAAAATTGAGTGCTACAGCTTTGCACAAATCTATGCTACACATTTGAAATTTTAGATGAAATATATAATTTTCTAGGAAATTTTACACAGATTTTTTTTTTCATGTTTATTTTTGAGATAGAGACACAGAGTGTGAATGGGGGAGGGACGGGATGGGGGGTTTGACACAGAATCTGAAATAGGCTCCAGGCTCTGAGTTGTCAGCACAGAGCCAAACATGGGGCTTGAACCCATGAATTGTGAGATCATGACCTGAGCTGAAGTAGGATGCTTAACCAGTTGAGCCACCCAGGCGCCCCTATGCAGATTTTAAAGGAGTTAGAAAAATCGAAACACAATAATAGAAGAATAAAACTGATACAAAGAATTTATCTATCCTTATCTCTTAATTAAATGTCTTCTAATGGCTTCATGGACGAATTCTGCTTAACTATTAAGGAACAAGTAATATTAATGCCACTAAAAATCTTCTTGACCTTGGAGATAGAAGGGATAATTAACAGTTACATTCATGAGACAATATAATATTGGTATAAAAACCTGACATCAAAAAGTAAAATAAGAGGGGCACCTAGGTGGCTCAGTCATTTGAGTGTCTGACTGTTGATTTCAGCTCAGGTCATGATCCCAGGATGGAGCTCCCCCAAGTCAGGGTCTGCACTGAACATGGAGCCTGCTTGAAATTCCCTCTCTTCCTCCCTCTGCCCCCACTGTGCACTCACTCTCTCTCTCAAAATGAAATAAATTTTTTAAGAAGTTAAAAAAAAATCTACAAGTCAATCTTGCACAATATTGATGAAAATAATCTTTAAAAATTCAGCAAACACAATAGACCAACATATTAAAAGAACAGGGGCTCCTGGATGGCTCAGTCAGGTAAGCATCCGACTTCAGCTCCAGTCATGTTCTCACAGTCTGTGGGTTCAAGCCCCACATCGGGCTCTGTGCTGACAGCTCAGAGCCTGGAGCCTGCTTCAGATTCTGTGTCTCCCTCTCTCTCTGCCCCTTCCCTGCTCTCTCTCTGTCTGTGTCTCTCAAAATAAAATAAAGACATAAAAAAAAATTAAAAAACAAAGAACATAAGCCATGGTCAAATGAAATTCATCTAGGAATGCAAGGTTAGTTCACTATAATTCTGAAATTATATTGAAATACAAAAGATTAAATTTTTGAATACCTAAAAACATTTGGTATATAGTTGAACAATCCTATAAAAAGTCCTTAGGTAAACAATGTATAAACATTTCCTTAAAATAAATATGTGTTTGTGTGTGTATATGTGTATAAAACGTTTCCTAGCATCATTATTTAATGATTTTTCCCTGAAGGTGCTTGCTGAGGCAATTATGTAAGAGCAACAAATAATAAATACAAATAAAAGAGTAACAAATAAATACATAAGGTAAAATTATTACTACTTGCCAATTATGTGGTCTAACATCTGGAATACCGTCAAACCTAACTAAGGAACAATCGATCAGAAACAAAAATATGTAATTTAATAAGTACATTAATTTGTAGTTTTCCCATGTATAAATCAAAACCTGAAAAATGTAATGGATATAAAAATCCCATTCACAATAACAACAAAAAGATTAAAACATTTTGGAGTAAACATGAAATATATGAATACTGTATTGGGAAATTTATAAAACTACTGAATATCATCATATAACTTTGTCATACGGTAAAATGTTTGTATCCCATTAATAGAAAGCAACACAATAAAAATCCCAGTGGGATTTGCATTGGATTTATTACAATTACAATTATGTACAATTTATCCAGAAGAAAGAATGTGAGGAAAGGAATCATCAGTAAAGCTCTAAGAAAGAAAATTAGGGAGAACACATTTTTTTTAACTGAATTTGGAAGGTAACACTTGCAGGGATATGTATATGTAGTTCTATGGAGTAGCCATGACTATTTGAGAATTTAATATATGATAAGTATATATCAAATCACTGAGAACAAGGGTGGATTTTGGGATAAATGCTGTAACAGCAGAGTTAAGATGGGGAAAAATAGATTCCTTTCACTGCCCTTATACAAATATTTAAATATACGTTTTTATTTATTTATTTTTAATATTTTTATTTATTTCTAGGAGAGAGAGAGAGAGACAGCATGAGCAGGGGATGGTCAGAGAGAGAGGGAGACACAGACTCCGAAATAGGCTCCAGGCTCTGAGCTGGCAGCCAGCACAGAGCCCGCCGCGGGGCTCGAACCCACGAACCGCGAGATCACGCCCCAAGCGACAGTCGGACGCTCAACCGACTAAGCCACCCAGGCGCCCCTAAATATACGTTTTTAAAAAGGCACAAAGATTTTAGAAGAAAATGTGGTGGAGATTTTCTTATCATGGTACAAAACTCAGGGGCCATTAAGGAGAAGTCTTAAATTTGATTATGAAAACTCTTTATTTTTTATTATTAAAATTCTTAATACTTCCTGTTAAAATCACTATAAATGGTCAAGTCTAGTAGAAACAGACAAGACTAATTTCTTAATAAATGACATACTCTTCAATGTTAAGAGCATATAATATAAAGAGCATATAAGATGCTGTTAGGTATTGAGTTAAAATATTACCAATAAAAAATGTACATGGTCAAGATAGACTAGGTGCACGTGTCCAAATATTCTTTAACTCACCAATCCCATGAAATAATAATGCAGATATATTTTTTAAGTGGAAATAATTTAGTAGCAGTGAAAGGAAAGAAGAGAATGTCGCTGGCACCCTCTCTGTCTTCTCTGCATGAGGACCCACTCTCAGCCACAGTCCCTCATCCTTTCAAACTGTATGCCAGTGCTAAGTTCTCTCCATCCCTGTTTGGTCAGGAGCACCTGTCAGCTGTTGAGTCGATCATTGTCTGCAGTGGTGCCAGAACAGTAGCTTGGCAGCCCATGTACCCTGATCTCACTTATTCCTAGCCGCAGCTTCCAAACTGGTGCCATTTAAAGGGACATCCACACAGCAGCCAAGTTCTTAGGGCTGGGACAGCCGTTATAGGGGTGGCTGGCTCTGGGGCTGGAATTGGGACTGTGTTTGGGAACTTCATCATTGGTTATTCCATGAACCTTTCTCAGAAGCAACAGCTCTTCTGCACCATTTCGGGCTGTGCCCTCTTGGAGACCATGGGACTCTCGCTTGATGGTGGCCCTTCTCATCTTCTTCATCATAGGAAGGAGCCATCTTCACCTCCCATGTGTCTTTCTCCTTTGTCTTGTCTGCCCCGTATGGCTCTTTTCCTTTCCTCCCCAGACAGGATGGGGAAAATGGTTAGCTCAGGGGTTGACAAAGGGAAGACAAATAAAAACTATTAATAAGGAAAAGAAAAAGAATGTCATTGGCATACAAGATAAGGGATTTTTGAAATATATAAACACACACACACACATACACGAGATTATGATTATTTGGGGGGAAAATACTGGTCAAGTATGAAATCACTCTTGTTCAAATGTGCCAAGCTGAGAGCCAGAATGTTGGCTCCTTATTCTTTTATTTCCCTGCTGACTAGCTCAATTCTAGGATGATTAGGATAAGAGTACTGAGCAAAATATAAGCAGAAGGGGCCCTGGATTTCTCCAGACTCCAGCCTACTTATATTGTACCCCAGGACAGAAGTCCATGATTCCTTCTCTAAGTGAATAGAACTGGCAAGATAACATGGTATGTAACTCCACGATACCCGCGGTAACACTTCCAAGAAGCTATCTTGAGTTATCACCATTAGCTTAACTCTTTTACAGATATGTCATATTCCTCATGACTTTTTTTTTTTTTTTTAGTGAAATAACCCCCTCTCAAACTCTTCACAAATACCCAAGGTGTAGTTAACAAGAGTATATTTGGCTCAGTTTTTACTTATTGTTCATTTCATGTTTTTTTCTCATGACCATGGTATGGGGTCCCATTGCTGAGAATAGGCAACTGGGAATAGATTATATGCTATGCAGCTTTTACTAACACTTTTAACTCTTTTTTAATGATTATTTCTGTTTCCCTAGCTACCCTCATGCATGATAAAAAGGTTTCAAATCATTCTAAGGTTCTGAGTGTCTTTACTAGTAGTTATACTCTTGTCTTTGTCCAGGTCTGACTTTTTTCCACACAAGGTTTGTCTTACCTCTGTGGAATTCTTCCAAATTTAGTGGTGTTTTCTTAATGTCTTTCCCTTTTCCTATAATAAATCTCTTTTCTGGTAATTCTCACTCAACACTATTGGCACTAATTGAGAATGGACTCTGGGACAGTTGTCAGTGTGATTTTTTTTTTTTTTTTTTTTTTTTTANGGCTCTCTACGGGCCTTTCCTACTTCTTTTCAGTGAAAAATTGAGAAATGGCTCATGTGTCTAACAAAGTGATTGGTACCACAGCTGACTTGATAAGGCAACCTTTATGTAGATAATGCCCCTTAAGGAGAGGTGGGCATCACTCACAGCCTGAATATAAACTGTCAGTAAACTCTCCCCAGAAACATGTCCTGTCCTGTACCACAGTCACTGGGGACATACTACTGTAGATATAACCAACATTAAGAGATAGTGGATTCTTAGATACAAAGATGAACAAATCAAGCCAGTAACTGAAGAAACTAATAACATGAAAGATAGGCACTAAATGACAAAGAGAAGAACTAACATCTGACTTAGAACTTTCAGAAGTAAGTTTAATTAATATCCTCAGAGAAATTCAAAAGAATGGAAATTTAAAAATTAAAACTATGCTAAATGAACTTTTAAAAACTCAGTATATTAGCTAAATAGAATAGAAACAGCTGAAGAATCCTCTAGTAAGGTTGGATAAATGAGGATTAGCAATATTGGATACTAGAAGAAAATGAATATCATTAAATTTCCGAAGGGAAGTCATTTTGAAACTGGACTTCTTATTATGCCTGAACTGGTATTCATAGTGGCATAGCAAAAGAATGACATCATAGGATGAAGAACTCAGAAGCTTTCCATCATTCTCCGAAATCACTCAGGAATATATGTTGGCAAAGTTTCACAGAAATCCAGGCAAGAACAATGAGCATAGAAACTAGTAAATTTATAGTTAAAACTAAATGATATTCATGTATATTGTAAACGACAAATCTCAGCTAATCTCAACATACAGTGGACACTAGGTTGGAGAAAAGTAAGAGAAAGTATCCAAGATTTTTGTCTTATTCCTCTGGAGACTCTCAGTGTTGATTGCCTCTAGATAACTGAAATACATCTTTTAAATGTTTTAAAATTTCAGGGTAGCAATTAAAAATATTAAAACAAGTGGCTCAGTCAGATGAGCGACCGACTTTGGCTCAGGTCATGATATCGTGGTTCGTGTGTGAGCCCTGCGTTGGGCTCTGTGCTGACAGCTCAGAGCCTGAAGCCGGCTTCAGATTCTGTGTCTCCCTCTCTCTCTCTGCCCCTCTCCTGCTTGCACTCTGTCTCTCTAAAAATGAATAAACATTTTAAAAACTCTTAAAAATGTTAAAGCAAAATGTAAAGCAAAATGTGTAACAGCATAGGGAGAAACAGAAACAGGAAAATTTAACCAATCCAGATTGGGAGAAGGTAAAAAGAAAGTGTGATTAAAGAGAAAATATGAAATAAGATAATGGTAGTAAGTCCAAATGTTTCAAAAATGACATTAATGTGAAAATAGTAAAATTTCCTTTTAGACATAGAGATGGTCAGATTTGCCTTAAGTAAAAAATTTGACTTTGTGTTGTCTACAAGAAATACCACTCAAATAAAACAGGATAGAAAGATATAAAAGAAATGTGTGAGAAAATATTCCATCCAGATTTAAGAAAAAGAAAGCAATATTAACATTGCATAAAATAGAACTTAAAGCAAACAACCTCAAAATTAGATAAGAAAGGTATATATCATATTGTTAAAAAAATACTCCGTACACCAAGAAGATTAAAAGGGAAAAACTATATGATTACCTTTCATATATTGAAAACAACTTAATACTTTAACATGAAATTAGCAGTTTAACATTTGATGTACTTTAATGGACATTCCTAATAGAACCTGAACAAGCTAATAATGAACAGAAACTTCATTAATTTGATAGATGCTATTTACCAGGGATATGGAACAAACATCATGTTTAATGGTGAAACATCAGAAACATTCCTATTAGGCCAGAGCCAGGACAAACAAGCCCATTGTCACCACGGTCATTCAGTATTTTTCAGGTCTGAGCCAGTGAAGTAAGACAGGAAAAATAATAAGCACGGGGACTGTTGGAAAGGATGTGAGAAAGTTCAGTTTGTAGACAACGTGATTGTCCATTCAAAACAACTCAAGACAACCAACTGCAAACATATTAGAATTAGTTAGAGTTTAGTTATAGTGCTGGATACAATATTACATATCACGTTCTTCAGCATTGTCTATACCTTATACCATATAACAAAATGTGATGACAATGGATTGCACTCAGAACTACAAGAAACATGATAAAATAGGTAGAAATAAATATGACAAGAAGTATGTATGACATATAAGAGAAAACTTTGAAATTTTATGAGGGACCTAGAAGAAAACCAAATTATTAGCAGGAAGAAAAAAAATAATTTTGGATAGAAAGATTCAAGGATGAAATAATCAGTTTAAAACAATAACATCTAAAATAGTGCAGTGTAGCAATAGAAAAAGATAACAATGCTGTAGAATAGACCAAAATTATATTTTTAAAGTGCTTGACCACATAAAAGTTGACGTTCATGTACGATGTAAGATACTACAATTGAGAATTAAAGATAACTCTACATAATTAAAGACAAACCAAGAAAATATTTATATATAACAAAGATTAAGATCTAAATCTTATAAATTATTAAGGACAAGCTCAATAGAAAAATGGGGAAAGAATATACATGGATGTTTTACAAAAGAAGAACTAGAAATGACTGGTAAGTAAATGAAAAGATTTTCAGCCCTTATTAGGAATCAGAGAAATGAAGTTTAAAATCACAATAAAATTTTCCTGTCTGATGAGCATATATGATAAAGACTGATAAAAAAAGGAAAATTAGCTCTTTCCAAAATTTTGATGATGGAAAGCCCTTTTGGAGCACAACCTACCAGTATCTAGTAAAACTTAAAAGTTCATATTCATGTAACCCACAGTTCCATCTGGTAGCCATTGAAAATCAATATACATAAGTATTAATTGCAATGTTGTTATGTAAAAAATTGAAAACAATTCAGATATCCATGAATAGGGAGCTATAAGGTAAATTACAGCATATAGTATAGTAAATACTTAGAATAATATTTAACCTTTTAAAAGAACACAGTGATGTGGTAAGATCCTATTTGATGAGACTGAGTTATACAACAGGGGATTTATTATGATTTCATGTTTTGAGAAGAAATATATGCACTTGTACGTGTATGGAATCATATAAAAGCCAGACCGAAAGAATGTATTCCATGCTGCTCAGTATCTCTGGGAGGGAGTTTGTTTAGTGAGTAAATGTGAAGAAGGATTTTCACACTTTGCTCTATTAAATTCTTCATAATTTTGAGTCTTTTATAATGACAGTGTAATTAAAAATTAGAAGAAAAATGTGCATATGGCAAAAAGAAATACAAAGGCCAATAAGTAACTATGCTTATACTCATGATTATAGAAATGCAAATGAAAATATCAGGGAGATTTTTATATGTAATATGAGTAATGATTGAGAATACCCAGTTTTCGCAATGTTGTGACCAAAGAAAGCACTGTTTGTTAGAATATGAATTTTTAGCAGGCAATTGACTTTGTTTATTAAAATTCTGTGTCCCTACCCTTTTACTTAACAATTCCATTCTCATACATTATTTTCAGAACGTCATCACAAATAGGCAACAATATATCTATAAGAATGTTAAGATAGCATTTTAAAATTTTTAAATTTTTTAAGGTAAGCATTTTTTAAAGCAATGATATGAAACTGTCAGCACTTAAATAAATATTGATACATCCAAGTAATGAATATATGGATCAGTATAAATGCACAGTAAAATTTAAGATACACATTAAATTTTTTAAAGTATGTTACAAGTAAATTTAGTGTGATCTCATTTTTCCAGAATGTTTGTATGTAAGTGTGTTTGTGTATCTGCAGGGTATATTGGTTTAAAAAAAATTCCAGAGGTTAATACAAGGTTTGAAATCCATTATCTGTGCAGTGTAGGATTACAAGGGACTTTGTCTTTCTTTGTTATGTATTTCTGTAATGTTTGAGGATTTTTTTTTACCACAATGATGTGTTGCTTTTGTCATCAGAGAGCCACTAATAGAGTAGTTGATCTATATATTCTTTAGGAATTTGCCTTTTGTTAAAATAAAAAATTGTTCTTTTGCAATATTTTTAAGAGTTGAATACTGTGTTTATGAAAGAATCTTTTCTTATTTTCATTTAGTTTTCATCTCTTTAGCTGTTATCATTAGTAACAATAATATTTAATATTTATTAAATATGTACTCTGTTCCAGGCACTGTGAATTTCAAACTGCATGTATTAAATATTTTTTTAATGTTTATTTATATTTGAGAGAGAGAGAGAGACAGACAGTGCACAAGGAGGGAGGGGCAGAGAGAGAGAGACACACAGAATCTGAATCAGACTCCAAGCTCTGAGCTGTCAGCACTGAGTCTGATGCAGGGCTTGAACACACGAGCTGTGAGATCATGACCTGAACCGAAGTTGGGTGCTTAATTGACTGAGCCACCCAGGTGCCCCATTAAACTGCATCTATTTTAATCGAAAAGTCCTTATTATTATTATTATTATTATTGCTGTTGTTTGTCCTACAGAGTAGCAGTTCTCAAACTTTCTGGTTTGGAGAACTATTCATACTCCCCCACGTTACTGAGGAAACAAAAGGACTTTTGTTTATTTCTGTTACCTCTATCGATATATGCTATATTAGGAATTGTCTTAGACGTCTTTTTAGTATTTATTATTTTATTTTAAAGAGCAATAATAAATCCAATATGATAATGCAAATAACATTTTAATGAAAAATGACTATTTTCTAAACAACTTTACTTTTTCCAAGCAGCATTGTTTTACATCTTTGCAAATCCCTTTATTGTCTAGCTTAATAGAAGATAGCTAAATTCTTTTTAAAAAAATTTTTTTTAATGTTTATTCATTTTTGAGAGAGAAACAGAGCATGAGTGGGGGAGGGGCAGAGAGAGAGGGAGACACAGAATCCAAAGCAGGCTCCAGGCTCTGAGCTGTCAGCATAGAGCCCAACGCAAGGCTTGAATCCACCAACTGTGAGATCATGACCTGAGTTGAAGTCTGACACTCAACCAACTAAGCCACCCAGGCGCCCTGAAGACAGCTGACTTCTTAAATGTGCTTCCTCATTCAATCTGTTATGATAAATTATTTTAGTAGATGGTATCATTCACAGTTATTTGGTTCCCTGCCCTGTGTTAGGCTTGGCCATATGACTTGCTCTAGCTAATGAAAAGAAGTTTTTCATATGCTACTTTTTTTTTTTTATTGTTTATTGTCAAGTTGGTTTCCATATAACACCCAGTGCTCATCCCAACAAGTGCCCTCCTCCATGCCCATCACCCCCCTTCGCCTTCCCCCCACTCAGCCCTCAGTTTGTTCTCAGCATTCAAGAGTCTTTCATGGTTTGACTCCCTGCCTCTCCCCAACTATTTTTCCCCTTTTTCTCCTACTTCATCCTCCGTTAACTTCCTCCTAATCCACCTACATGTGCAAACATATGGTATCTGTCCTTCTCTGCCTGACTTATTTCACTCAGCATAACACTCTCTGCTTCCATCCATGTTGCTACAAATGGCCAGATTTCATTCTTTCTCATTGCCATGTAGTATTCCATCGTATAGATAAACCACATCTTCTTGATCCATTCATCAGTTGATGGACACTTAGGCTCTTTCCATGTTTTAGCTATTGTGGAGAGTGCTGCTATGAACATTGGGGTACATGTGCTCCTATGCATCAGCATTTCTGTATCCCTTGGGTAAATTCCTAGCAGTGCTATTGCTGGGTCATAGGGGAGTTCTATTGTTAGTTTCCTGAGGAACCTCCACACTGTTTTCCAGAGGGGCTGTACCAGTTTACATTCCCACCAACAGTGTAGGAGGGTGCCCGTTTCTCCACATCCTCGCCAGCATCTAGAGTCCTCTGATTTGCTCATTTTAGCCACTCTGACTGGCGTGAGGTGGTATCTCAGTGTGGTTTTGATTTGTATTTCCCTGATGAGGAGGGATGCTGAGCATCATTTCACGTGTCTGTTGGCCATCTGGATGGTCTCTTTGGAGAAGTGTCTGTTCATGTCTTCTGCCCATTTCTTCACTGGATTATTTGTTTTTCGGGTGTGGAGTATATGAGTTCCTTATAGAGTTTGGATACTAGCCCGTTATCTGATATGTCATTTGCAACTATCTTTTCCCATTCCGTTGGTTGCTTATTAGTTTTGCCGTGCAGAAACTTTTAATCTTGATGAGGTACCAATAGTTAATTTTTGCTCTTGATTCCCTTGCCTTTGGGAATGTGTCAAGTAAGAAATTCCTGTGGTTGAGGTCAAGGAGGTTTCCTGCTTTGTCCTCTAGGGTTTTGATGGCTTCCTGTCTCACATTCAGGCCCGTTATCCATTTTGAGTTTATTTTTGTGTATGGTGTGAGAAAATGATCTAGTTTCATTCTTCTTCATGTTGCTGTCCAGTTCTCCCAGCACCATCTGTTAAAGAGGCTGTCTTTTTTCCATTGGACACTCTTTCCTGCTTTGTCAAAGATTAGTTGTCCATACATTTCTGGGTCCAATTCTGAGTTCATTATTCTATTACATTGGTCTGTGTGTCTGTTTTTGTGCCTTCTAAGAGAAAGCTTTAAGAGCCATTCTGTGCTGCTTCCAGCATTTTTCCCCCCTGCCATATGCATTGAATGTCCCCAAGTGTAGCTGCCCCATTTCCAACTTGGTTCTAGAATAAAAATAACATTAAGTGGAGGAGCTGATGCCTAGCCAACAATAATTTGGGTGACATATAAGCTTTGCTTGTAAATCACTGAGATTTAGGGGTTGTTAATATATCGTAACAGAGTATAAGCTGACTGACACAGAAGTTGATAACTAAATGGGATGCTGATGTAATAAACAGACATAGAAAAACACCTAAAATATATGACATTGACTGTGGGGCTGGGCAGTTGGTTTCCATGATAGAACTTTTGGTGAAATTGTCACCTGAGTTAACTGGAAATCAGATAATATACCAGATTGAGTATGTGGTGTTAGGCAATAGGAGAGTTTGGGAAACAAAATGTGACAAATGTTCTTTCGTTGCTACTGGCTTCATTTGTTTACAAAATCGAGATAAATTCAGGAAAGAATTGACCTGTTTATAAGCAGGGGATAAAGGAATAAGGAGAATCTAGAAATTCCAGGAATTGAAGAGTCAACATATTTAAATCTTTCTCATTTTCAACTGATAAAACATGATTGAAAATTATTTGAATGGACAGAAGCCCATTATATTCCAGGCACCTACTAAACACCACATCAGAGCTAACACTCGCACAGTTTTGTTAAAACTTCAGATTCAGTTAAAGTGAGCAGCCAGTGAGGATCAAGAAAAACGAATGGTCTCCCAGAGGACAGAGCCAGCAGTCTCAGACAAAAGTGACCAACAAAGCAACTGCAGGAAAGCAGAACCAGGACCCGATTAAGGAAGGTTCTCTAGCTTCCAGGCAGGTGGCTCTTACATCTGCCCAGCAATGTTTCAGAATTCACACAGATAAAAGACTGCTGTATGTTTCCTATTTTCCCCTTTCCAAATTGAAGGTTTATTCTAGTTGTAGTATTCCCATTCTACACTTATATGTTGGATGTTTGAGGGGTAGTTAACTTGTCGTTTTAGTTTGTTGGTCTCCAGAGTAAAAGCTATCAGAGCTGGACTTCAAATCGAGTCTGTTACAAGATTCTGGACTTTTTTTGTGTGACTCTTTTGTCATGATTGGATAGGATTTTCAGGTTATCATGTCTGGGGAGCAGGGTGTATGTGTATTTTTTATGCAGAAGGAAAACGCAAATATTTGTGACCATTGGGCAAAATACAGTATTATCATTTTTCCTAATTGTTTACTGCCTCTCCATATGAGGGAAATCTAATTCTCCACCCAGTGATCTCAAGCTTGGCAATGTGACTTTCTGTGTCCAATGAAATGTGAACAGAAGGAATGGCTATCACCTCCAAGCAGAATCCCTAAGAAACATTACATTCTTCTGACATGTAATACGAAATAAATATTTGTAGTTATAAGCCACGAAGATTTGGGAATTATTTGTTACTGCAGCATAACCTCATGTGAGCTCTCTGATAAATCAATATTGGTCAGAGTTTTTGTTTTCGCCTGTATAATTCTGAAGATGCTAAGACTCCAAAATCTCCTAGAGGAAAAAAAATCACTTTCTCTTTGCACTTTGCTAATGAATGATATAGAGTAAAAACAATTGTTGCTGTTTGGCACTATTCCATATATACCATATATAGTAGTAGTAGTTTTTTTCACATTCCAAGATCCTAATTGCTTTATTGTAAGGTCAGCACCAAGTCAAAATTGCACTTTGTGCTACTTCTTCCTCCTCGTTAGTGTAGTGAAGTAGTGTTCTGCCACAGTTTTATTCGATTGGTTTCTACCTTGGCATTAATTCTAGAAGCTGTGATCTAAATTTGTTGATCACACTTTGGACAGTGAGCTGTAGCATCTGTCTGTGATTGAATACAGTCAAAACATACATGGGCAGTCTTCCAGATATTTCAGACTTTAGTGTCAGTACATTTTTAAGAGTTTTCAAGACATTTCAAACATATTTTTTTTGTTTTGACCTGAGAACACCTTGCTTCTTTCCCCTACTGCCTTTTCTTTCTTTCTTTCTTTCTTTCTTTCTTTCTTTCTTTCTTTCTTTCTTTCTTTCTTTCTTTCTTTCTTTCTTTCTTTCTCTTTCTTTCTTTCTTTTCGTGATAACCACAGTGATTTGGCCTTTGATCACTGTATTCTTTGCAAGACCCCAGGCTCAGCATCTTTTCCTTTGTTTGTTCTTTGATTTGTAAACTTTCAGAACTCCATAGCTAAATTTAGAATATTGGGGCAAAAGTGATATTCTGAAGATTTGGCTTCTTTAATTTAGCTGAATGGAGAGTCTTACGGCCATTATCTTTCCTGACTTAAGTACCTGAATCTTAAGGATCTCTCAGGTTGCTGTAGCAATTGATTATGTTTCATAAAATTAAGATATATAAAAAAACACAGCGTATTCATATTACTTCCAAAAACATTTTCACCAATTCAGTGACAGGAGAGTACTTATTACTAGGTTAATTCAGCTAAGGCAACGGGCATAGAGTCTTCTATTAGGGAAAAATGGAACTATCCTAAAAGTTTTGTTGTATCTAGTAATTGTCTTGACTGTTGATCCTCTGCTAACCAAAGCATCTTGAATTGTGGTAAATCAGAGCAGAGCTGGGCAATCTTAGCAAACTGGTAAACTTTTATAGATTTGGAGATTGTATTCTTGAGATTTAACTTAGGTTGGTCTAACTGACTTGAGTTGAACTTTGGTACTGAAGAAGTTGGCACAAAAAAATAACTAAGCAAAGCTAGTGAAGTTCATTAATTTTTAAAGTTTAACTGATTGACACTGAGCACATCTGTTCTTTGATAGGCTGTTTTCTCAGCATGTTAATACATCCCTGCACAGAGGGCCTCTGTCCGTGTTATGTGGAAATGGCAGGGTTCTTTGTCTTCTCGTCTCATTAGCTAACTGGAGTCAAGCACTCAAACTTGAAAGTAATTTATTTTTTCAGTTTCAGATGAGTATTTATAAAACTTTTTCTGGACAGCTAGTAATTGGACAGTTAGATAAACTATTCATATAGTCGAGGAGCCAACAGTTATTTTTCAAAAGTTTTTGGAAAGTATTATGTAGTTGATTCATTGTGTTCTTTTTACATCCTTAGCAATTCTGTTGTTATGGGATTAAAAAAAATAATTTGAAGAAAACTCTGTGCAGACAGAGTCTTTGAGTTCTCAATGTCAGGGAAAGGACACCAAGAGATCTCAAAAACTGGCTCACTTATAATTTAGAGAAGACCACGGTCTGGAACTCTTTTTAGCTTGATGAGCTAAAGCTAAAATATGAAGAAGAATATACTGTCTTTCACAGATGAATATGTTGTTAATGATCTCCCATGTAGAACATGCGTTTTGTTGATGTTCTCAATACAGATAGAAAACAAGGAGTGGGAGTGTTTAGTAGGTTATTCAAATCAATTGTGCCTGTAAAGACTTGAGGATTTGAGTGGGCTGCAATTTCAGGTTAAATAAGTAAGACAGTAGGTCCATCAAAAAGCCCAACTGGTCTAAGATTGTGTTACAGAAGAATATTTCTTAACAGTTTTCAAAATGTGGTCCCTGGAAGAGTGGTGTCAACATCATCATAGAGCTTGTTGAAAAAATCCAAATCTTGGGCCCCTTCCCAGACATTACTGAATCAGAAACTCAAGCTTTTGTCCTAACAATCTGTGTCTTAATACGTCCGCCAGGGAATTCTGATGGATGCTGAAGTTTAAGAACTTTCCTGATCTAGAACAATATCCTCTTCTGCTCAACTGTGTTTGGAGCCATCCTAGATCAGTTATTTTGCTTTTATGTACTTTAACATACATTTTTAAAAATATTTTATTTAAAAAATATTTTATTAATAATAAAAAATAATTTATTTTGCTTCAGGTTGTTACCTAGAGCATTGTTCGCAGATTTAAGTGATAAATGAGCCCTTCTTATCCGAAAATGTTCTTATTTTACCTCAGTTCATCTCTAGCTAGGGTTAGAACTCTGACTTAAACCTTACTTTCCTTCTATCTTTTTTAAAAAAATATTTATTTATTTTGAGAGAGAGAAAGAGAATCCCAAACAGGTTGCATACTGTCAGCACGAAGCCCGACGTGAGGCTCAAACTCATGAACCATAAGATGGTGACCTGAGCCAAAATCAAGAGATGGGCGCTTAACTGACAGTCTGACAGCTGGGCGTTTAACTTAACAGACCCAGGTGCCCCTTCCTTCTGCCTTTTGAAGATATTATTTCATTATCCTAGCTTCTTCTTGTTGCTGTGAGCCTTATTTATTGATCCTTTATAGGAAGCTTGTGTTTTCTTTCTTACAATTTTAAGATTTTTATCTTTTTATATCTCTGTCTTATACTTTAGGTAATTCAGATCTGCCTTGTAGTTGAATCTATTGTTTATATAATCTATTGAATTTTAAATTTCAGTGTATATTTTTCTGGAATTCCTATTTGGTTCTTTTTTCCTATCTGTCTGTTCATAGTGTTCTGTTATTTTGTAATTATTTAAATTCTTTTTATGTTATTTGTCATTTTAATATATCTTTTATTTTAACTTTCAAAAAGTTCTTTTATCACGGGTCTCTGCCTATGCTTTTTACTCTTTTTGTTGATCTTTAGACTCTACCTCATGAAAAATCAGTTTTTATGCAGTTTTAAATCTTTGGTTATGAGTTTATTTTTGACAAACTTCTATTTTTCCATGGGAATGTGTATTTCTTATATTAATAAAAGTGCCCCTATTGACCTCTTTTGCATTTGTTTTTCCTGATGGTCTCAGTTTCACTCATGCAGGATCAGTTTTTGTTCATATTTCAGTTTAGGGATTCCTCTACTATGTGAGGATTATAAATTCTGACAGCACACCGATATATGGATTTTAACTTCTGAGAGAATATTTTTCCCCAACGCCAAGTGCATTGCTGAAGCAAACCTTCCATATCACTTTAATATGATCTCTTCTCACTGAACGGGTAGCCTTTCGAGGTCTCAGAAGTAGGCAGATGTTAGGACTTAATGTTTGTGTCCCCCTCAAATTCATATATGGAAATCTAAATCTTAGTGCCCTCATAAGAGAGGCATGAGAGCTAGCTTGTTTTCTTCCTACCATGGGAGGGGGTGGTGTGAAGTTGGCAGTCTACAACTCAGAAGAAGGCTCTCAGCAAAACCCGGTCACGTTGGCATCCTGATCTTGGGGTTCTAGTCTTGAGAACTAGGAGAAATAAATTTCTGATATTGATAAGCCACCCAGTCTATGGTGCTTTGTTGTAGCAGCCCGAGCTAAGTCAGCAGGACTAGTTTATATCTCCATTCTTCTGCAGAAGCTGAGGTCTATACCCATATTGATCTTAAAGTCCAGTGTGTAGCTGTTAGGTAATTCTGGCTTCATGCCCTCCCGGGATCTGAGCAAAGTTTAGTTAGGTTTTGGGTTTTTTGTTTTTTCTAGTACCTGGGTATTTCCTTTTCTTTCAAACTCAGTTTTTTAACTAAAACATGCTGATATGGAATCCATAGTTTCCGTGTTTCATGTCAACTCAGTCTGCCATATTGCCAGACTCTCTTAAATTCTTCCTATTTTTTTAATAGTGTTACCTCTATGTGTGTAAATAAAAAGTAGATATAAATACCTTATCCATACTATTTTATATAACTATAACCTAAAACAAATTTACAACTTAAATATAAAAGTATATGATGAATAAAATTAAAATTAACAATATTAACTTAATAGCATCAATTTTGTGGTTTTGCTAAATCTACATAGCTACATATGACATGCATAGTACTAAGTATCAATGCAGAATTTTCAAGAGTCACGTGTAATGTATGACTTTTCAGTTTTTTACCAATTTTGTCTGGTTAACCTATTGCAAAACTTTTTTGTACTGTGTGGTAAACTATTTTGACTTTTACTTGATACAGTTGCATAAAGGCCCATGTCTGCCCATTTGCTCATGGCATAAATGATCTGCTTGTTACTTGATACCAGCCTAATTGTAAATGCAAATGCAAGGCCAAACACTGAAATCATACAATGGGTTTCAGTTATGAAAACAATCATTCAGATAAAACAAAACACAATTAATTTATATTTTTAGCCAGCCACAAAAGTGTGGAAAATGTCCCATCAAGAACCATGGAACCGGTCTCTGTCATCCAGTTTGGGGAACTCGGATCTGTGACATATAGCTGTGACATGGCTGATTGAATGAAGAAGAGTCATCTCTGGGAGAGATATCAGGAAAATGGTGGAGTAAGCAGCTCCAGACTCTCATTCCTCCACAAAAACATTGACCCAGTGAATGCTGAGTTAAGAAAAAGGCAGTCTGATAACAGGAAATCTGCACGGTGTTTTTACTTGCCCTTTCCTCGCTTTCCCCACCAAGCCCGTTGGTTGTCTTGAAGCAGCTACAGCCCATTTCCCGAGCGTGGGTCCCTGTTTACTGATCGCAGAGGGATCAGACAGAGCACATCTCCTACAGAGATTATCATGTATGTTTCTTCTCACCTAAGGGCTACCTCATGCTCAAATTATCCCAGTTTTCTCAGCAGAAGCTTTGGAGAACAGAAAGCAATAGGTTCATATATTCAAAGTGCTGAAAGAAAAGGAAAAAAAGAAAAAAAAACCTTGTTAACCAAGAATTCTGTATTTGAAAAACTGTCCTTCAAAAATGAAGTTGAAATGAAAACAGATCTAGATAAACAAAAGCTGAAGGGGTTCATCCCTACAAGAAATGCTAAAGGGGTTCCTTTAGGTTTATATGAAAGGGTGCTAGATGGTAACTTGAAGCTGTATAAAGGAGTAAAATTGCCAGTAAAGGCAAATACATGTAAGAATCGGTATTACTGTATTTTCAAATTATACCTCTACTTTGTATTCCTACTTGATTTAAAAGACATGCATAACAAGAATTACAAGTCTATCTTATTGGGTGCACAATTTACATAAATGTGTAAAATATGTAATTTACGGCAACATAAAGATGACCTAGATGAAAAAGGCAAAATTATCAAAACACACTTTACCTAAAGTGGTTCCAGAAGAAAGAGAAAATTGTAATAGACGTATAATAAGTAAAGGGATTGAATCCGTAATCAAAAACCTCCCAACAAAGTCCAGGACCAGATGCTTTCACTGGTGAATTCTATCAAATATTTAAAAGGAATTAATACCAATTCTTCTTAGATGGTTCCAAAACATGTAAGAGCAGGAAACACTTCCTAACTCATTTTAGGACACCGGCATTACCTGATAACAAAGCCAAATAAAGACATCACTAGGAAAGAAAACTACAGGCCGGTATTCTACAGCAGTGTATAACCACAGAACCTCAACAAAACGCTAGCGAAGTGAATCCAACAATGTTGAACGTATTATGCACCCTGACCAACTGGGACCTTCCCTAAGTATACAGTACTGGCCTACCATAACGGAAGCAATCATGTTTGAAACGGTACTGTTTCAACTTATACAGATACATGATTTGAAAAAAATCCAGCACTCATGTGATAAAAACACTCAGACAACTTGGAATGAAAAGGAATATTTTCTTTTTTCCTTTAATTTTCTTTATTTGTATTAAAACGTTTCTAGATGTGAGACTCTTCTTATTTATTTTATTTGACATTCATTGAACTTCTTGAATTTGGGGCTTAATGTCCTTCATTCATTTGGAAAAATTCCCAGCCAGTATCTCATCAACTATTTCTGTTGTCTAATTCTCTCTTCTTTTACTTTCTTCCTGAGGCTTTAGTGACACGTTGATTAGATCTTTTACTTTGCTTCATATGTTTCTTAAAATATTTTGTTTTATACATCTGATTTTCTTTCTTTGCTGGAGTCTGAATATTTTGTTGGACCTATTTTCTAGTATATTTATCCTTTCTTCTGCCTTGTCTAAATATGTCATTAAAATCATATTTTGGGTTCTCAGCTTCAGAAATTGTGTTTTTCAGTTTAGAATTTTTATCGATGTTCTATTGATCTCAGATCTCTGGTAAAATTCTCTTATTACCCATTTTATAAACATTATTTCATATGATGATTACAATATCTGAGTTATCCAAAGGGTTTTTTTTTGTTTTGTTTTCTATTTTTTATCTTGTTTTGCCCGACCCTCTCATGATATGTTTCTGTCTTTTGATACTTCTGATACTTTTTTTCAGTTCTAGACCATGTATTCTTGCTACAAAATTGGCTATCCTTAAGGCTTTGTAAAGATGCGTCTGTTTCTGGTTTGCATGTAATCATAAGCTATGGTCCTATTCGAATCTCAGCCTGAATCTTGGGCTGTTTGCCAGTGCCCTTACTCCTTGGTGGACCTCGATCTCCAAACCTCTGCCTAGCCCCATGTGACTGCTTAAATTCTACTTAGCTTTCTCACCTCTTAGCAGATTCTTCCTGATTGTTTCTGTTTCATGCCCCCTTTACAGTTTAAGATCAAGTAAAAGCAAACAATAGAAGGAATGCCAGTCTCATTTCTCTGCAGTACACTTCCCTCCGACATTCATTGTATTCCCAAATTTTGACTGTCTTTGTTTCTGAGGACCTGGAGTAAGAGTGCTAAATCCATTATTATTTGACTCCACATCATTGAACAGCTTCAGTTTTCTTCTCAACCTCCAAATTCAGTGTTCGGAATAAGCAAATGCCCCAAAGCGAAGAAACAGGAGAGAAATTCCAGGTCACCTCAATGCTTCACTTTTCTCTTTTGTTTCCCTAAAGCTTTGTGTCCTTCATTGCTCTTTGATGCCTTGGAAGAGCTGTTTTTATTTTGTTGTGTTTGTGTTATTTTATCAAGTTTTACAGTGGGTCTTGGTGGGAAGATTTGTTTTACATCAGCCGCATTGTCATTGGAAGGCTCCTAAGTCTCTTTTTATCTGTAGATACTCTACATTTTTTTCATTCTTTGTCTGTTATTTGTTAAAGAAACCCATCTACTTATTTTACAGGATTTCCCATGGTACATCGCTGTGATGTCACTTAACATGGTCCTCTGAGCTCTGTATTTTCTTTAAAGAGGTGGTTAAATATAGATGTAACTTTGACAAAAACACTTTATAAATACATATATATATTTCTAATTGTATTAAGTTGGGAAGCTCATAATGTCTAATTTTCTCTATTTTTGTGATGTTAAGAATTAATCCATGTGTTCAATTTTATTGTAATTTTCATTAGTGTCAAGTGGTAAATATATGGTTTTAACTTTTGTTAAGAAACTGCCAAGTGGTCTTTGATAGTAACCAGACCATTTTATGTTCCTAAAACCAAAATATGAGAGTTATGATTACTCAAAATTCTTATCAAGACTTGGTATTGTCACTGGCATTTTTTGTGTTTTATTTTTCATTTCCCTAATACCTGCCACTAGTGAGCACCTTGAATTTGAATTTATCTCTTATTAATATATTACTACCTCTTCTTTTACACTTGATTTTTCCTTATATATATTTATTTACCCATTTTTTCAAATTTTTATCTAAATTCTAATTAGTTAACATATAGTGTAATTATCAGTTTCAAGAGTAGAATTTAGTGATTCATCACTTATGTCTAACACTCATGATTCATCATAACAAGTACCCTCCTTAATACCCATCACCCATTTAACCCACCTCCCTCCATCAACCCTCAGTTTGTTCTTTATCATTAAGAGTCTCTTATGGTTTGCTGGGGTGCTTGAGTGGCTCAGTCGGTTAAGCATCCAACTTCAGCTCAGGTCATGATCTTGCCGTTTGTGAGTTTGAGCCCTATGTTAGGCTCTGAGGGAGACAGCATTTTTTTAATGTTTATTTATTTCTTTTGACAGAGCGAGAGGGAGACAGAACATGCATGCATGAATGCGCAAGTTGGGGAGGGGCAGAGAGAGGGAAAGAGAGAATCCCAAGTAGGCTCCAAGCTGTCAACACATAGCCAGACACAGGGCTCATTCCCACAAACTGCGAGATCATGACCTGAGCCAAAATCAACAGTCTGGTGCTTAACTGACTGAGCCACCCGAGTGCCCTTTGATTACTCTTGCTGTTTCTTTTTTTTCTTGTCTCCCCTTTATAAACATCAGTGGACCTGATGTTAACTTTATCCTCTGTGTTCAAACTGATCATCTCTATTATGTCCAGGTTCTGGGTTCTGGGAGAGAATGTCTCATGTTTGTTTTCCATACACCGTGATTAATTTTCCTTAGCATAAATCCTGTACTTAATCCCTCTCCTATGGAATTTAATTTAGTTACTGTGCTTTTGGTATCCTTTTATCTTATCCATCCCTCTTTGTAATTCTTGTTGACTCTTGGATTTATCATGTTATTTCACCTCATGCTATTTTCTCCTTATTGCTTTAGGCTCCTCTTTTGTTGAAAATGATTTATTTCATCTTTTAGATGATGATACCAAAGAGTTTCTTGAAAGTTTCCTTTTTATTCCCTAATATATACTTTTCTGAGGCTTGAGAATTCTAGAAGTCTTTTGGGTCCTGTATTAGTCAGGATTCTCCAGAGAAACAGAACCTATAGGGTGTGTGTGTGTGTGTGTGTGTGTGTGTGTGAGAAAGGTTTATTGTAGGAATGGGCCCACATGAGTATGGAGTCTGAGAAGCCCTGAGACCTGCAGTTGTTAATCTGGAGACCCAGGACGTTTGTGTAGGTTCTGGATTGAACGCCTGTAGGCTCAAGACCCAGTAAGAGCTGTTTTTTTATTTCAAGTCTGAAGGCTGGAAAAGACTGATGTCCCAGTTCAAGGCAGTTAGGCAGGAGTTCCTTCTTACAGCAGGATATGCCTTTTTGTTCTATTCAGGTCTTCTACTGATTGGATGAGGCCCGCCCACATTAGGGAGGGGACTCTGCTTTACTCAGTCTATTGACTTAAATGTTAATCTCATCTAAAAATACTCTCACAGATACACCCAGTGTAATGTTTGACGTGTATCTGAGCACCTCGTGCCCCAGTCAGGTTGACACAAAATATAATTAACACATAAAATAACCACAGATGCTATACACTTTTTTTTTTTCATTTTGTGGCATTCTTACTTGGGCCATGTGCTAGTATTTTGTTCTCCTACTTGACCCCATATGTAGTTCTCTACACATTGAGTCTGTCACAAAAAAAGATGAGTATACAGCCTTTCATCCTTTTCTCTTCCCCACTTAATGGCAGTCTCATCCCTTCCCCAAACTATTTATGTGTATAATGATATGCACATCTCTCCTCTGATTTCCGGATTCTACTGGCTTTTAAGTTACCAGTTATTACAGCTAATCAACTTTAATGGCTTTCATACCTATGATTGTATTTCCTTACATAATAACAACTCCAGAAATTATAATCACTCAGAGGTTCAGGAATGTCAAGGCTAAGGTATTTGTAATTTCTTTACCTTTTTCTCAAAATTCTAAGGTAGAATTTTAGCCATCACATATTTCGATAGCAGAAAGAAGGAAGGATCAGGCAAAAGGGCTTCTGAAGACATTTCTGCTTTCAAATCATTTGCCTTCCATATCTGAAAAGAGGCTGAGAAACGTAATTGTTCTGTTTATGTTGCCAAAGATTATTTTATTAATGAAGAAGGGAACAGAGATAAGGAATAGGCACCTGACATAGTTTACATGCATATTCTGTTTTGAGTGGAAGTGGTGTCTTCTTATCACCATTCATTGTCTGCATCTCTAAAGAGTTTCTAAACTTGTGGAATACAGTGCAAATGGTCAGTCTCTAGCATGTCCTGTGACGGAAATTCTTCAGTTCTTGTTCTTCTTCGCTCAAGGGACTACGCCTCTAAGATTACATGATATTTCAGCAGTTTGCTGTCAACTATAAGTTTATGTCATCTCTTCAAGATGCCCAGCTTCTACTTAAATTTAAGAAAGAAGCTAGGTGGCAGGAAGTAGTTGAGGGACATACTCGCAATAGGGGGAACCACATTCTAACTTAATGGCTCAGAGTAGCAAGGATAGAGAGGAACAGCTGCCTAGTTCTGTATCATGTAATTCTCAGTGTCTCTGAGATCAAGGGAAATTTTGTAGAAGACTCTTGCAGAGTGTTCGATGTATTCTGAATTGTAGGAACATTTTTCTTATTTTGGCTTCTGCCTTCTATTTTAGGATAACTTCATCTCTTTTTTTCAGTCGTGGTTTTAGCATTATTGTGGCTTTTCATCTTTCTCTGGCTCTTTACTATTGAGAGTGTTTGTGAAAAGCTATACTGAAGGGCTGTTAGCTAGGCAGTCTTTCTATTCAGTGGGTATTTATTTTAATAGCCGTTTGGTTTCATTACCTTTTAATGAGTTCTTTGATAGCGAGTTCCTTAATTAACAAGGCAGTCTTTCAGGTTTCCTCTTTTCTAATTGTTAACATATTTTGTTGCTTTCACACAGATATGCTATGATGAAAAGTTTCCTCTTTACAGCTCCTGTAGGGCCATTCAGAGGGGGAAAGATGGGGATGGGGAGAATATGCAACATGTTTCCTTAGACATAAATGGTTTAAGAGTATTTGCTCTCCCAAACTGAGACTGAGTGAAATATTCGTATTTTATGCTCAATTTCCTACAACATGATTAACTCAGGGTGGATTTCTTCATGTATCAAAGTTGATTCAATCCAGCTTACATTAGAATTTGTATGTTGAATTTTTCTACAACGCCTTTTCAGAAAATGTAGAATATTTAATTCGGCCTGGGACCCAAATAAGTTTTCATTTAAAACTTTCTTTGAGCCATATGCAGTACTCCTCACAAAGATAAGAACATTTTATAATAAACTACTTGCCACTCATTGAGGCCCTAATATGTGTCAGATACTGTACAGATCTCTATATTCTGTTATCCCATTTATTGCATAAATTTCTGCAAGGTTGGTGCCATTATCTTCATTTTACTGATGAACAAGCTAAGTCTCACCAAGATTAAACAACTTTCCTAAAGGTCACCGCAGTGACTGGGCCAGGATTTGAACCTAATTTAATATGAAACCAAAGTCCTTGCTCTTTCTCTGTGTATCACTTCCCCTCTGGTCCTGTCTTGTTTTCACTACGACTTACCATAAAATGGACACGGTGGCTCATATACTGTTCTCCCATCGTAAGATTAATTAGAGAACTAATTCAGTTTTTGTAAAGAAGATCTTAAATGATTTCCCTCAGAGAAACCTAAGGGTTTAAATATTCTGAAATGAAGTATTTGTATTGGCAGAAAATAATGAACCAAAGCACCTACAGGATACGTTAGCTCAAAAAAGCAAAAGAAACTCAGGCTAATGAGGTGTTTGGGAGGAGAAATGCTCTTATTTAGGGTATTGACCAGTTAGGAACTGAGTAATAAGTTGTATGTGGAAGTTAAAAGCGACTGGCTGGCAGACAGTCAGGCGTCTGTACCATTGTGTTTTGTAAACTTTCTCCTATGGCTGTGGTGTGTTTTTTCCAAGCCCACTTAATTTTTTATGAGGTTTGTAAAGGTCTTGAATAAACAATTGAGATTATAGAGGTTTTCCTGGAAGCTTTGGTTAATATTTTAATACACTCTGCTTTGTCACATTATTAAATAGCTTATTGGAAAGTTTGAAAGAGAGTGTTTCTTTTTTCTTTTTCTTCTTTTTCTTTTTCTTCCCCCCGCCCCCTTTTTTTTGGTTCTGGTAGTTAAATATCAAAATTGAATATATTTTTTAGCCGATTCTCTCTCTTCTTTTTATTTTAACTTGATACCTCTATAGCTCACCCTTGGATTAGAAATCAGCGTCTGGGAGGCCTCCACTTAAAATGCACTTCAAGTGAAATTACAGTTTCGAGGGTATGTCTTGAAATGAAGCCAGTGATGGTAAATGTATGTATAAAAGAGGACTGGAGAAGGAGAGGGGAATCGGACAGGGTCAGAAAACAGGAACTAATAGAACTTTGGAGATTACCTCATCGTGACCTTTTCCTCATTAATATTTGAATCTGATTCTTTGGCATCTTGGTTGCAGTCTGGTGAAATGTCAAGCATGGCAAGGACTGAATCCCTTCAAAGACATTTCTGTGTTAATGAGATGACTTGATGAAGTTGACCTTTAACCTGAACAGGAATTGAGGAAAGAGAAAGGAAGAGTTTTTATTTCTCATTTGAGGACTTCTTATTCTATGGAGGTTTGTGTAGTAATAATTGTTATTTGTAGAGTCCTTTATATGACCTCATTTCAAATTGGAAGCCACTGAAAACATTTCCATGTTGTTGTTATGGGGATGTAACGAAGGTCACCCAGCGAGCCTTACCACTTTTGTGAAGCTTTCTCTGACTATTTTGTCTTCATAACCGTTTCTTCTAAAATCATATAGCACTTAGAGTTTATTCTGCTCAATTTAGCACTTAATTGCATGTTCTCCTTGATTTGCTTCAGAACGGGAAGTACACTTTCCACTTTTTGCGTGAACAGAATTTTTTGATTAAAAAGAGGAAAAATCATTTGACTCTATAAAAGGCGTAAATGGTTAGTAAAATATTATGAACTCATAAAATACTTACATTTTAAGCAAATATACCCAATGTCTTTTCAGCTGTTTTCCACGCTCGGGATCAGAGGAATAAAAATTATAATAATTACAAGACATTTACTGAGTACTTACCAGTGCCAGTACCAGGTACTGTGGTAAAACTACATAGGAATTGTGTTTATTTAACCATTATAACAATCCTATTTTACAGATGACAAAACTGAGGCAAAGGTTAAAGTCAGTGTTCTACTGCATTGTATTTAATGTTTGTTTTCATTAAATCACATATTTTTTTTAATGTTCTAATTTATTTCTGAGAGAGAGAGAGAGACAGTGTGAGCAGGGGAGGGTCAGAGAGAGAGGGAGATACAGAATCTAAAGCCGTCTCCAGGCTCTGAGCTAGCTGTCAGCACAGAGCCCGATGCAGGGCTTGAACCCACGAACCATGAGAGCATGACCTGAGCCGAAGTCAGACGCTTAACCGACTGAGCCACCCAGGCGCCCCATTAAATTACATATTTACTATTTAGTATTAACACTGGCAGTTTAATATTTAACAGTGTTGTCATCTATGTTAGTAGAACATACGAATCAAGGTGTATTTGCTGGTATTTTTGTTGCTTTTTAATGGGAATGTACTGACTAATTGGCTATATATACCCTTTATTCTTTATTGTGAATTTGAGTTTATAAGACCCATATAAGAATGCATTTTCATTATAAAGCAAAAATGTTTGCCAGACTGATGATGGAAATCAAGGCAAGGGCATATAAAATTTGCCAGGGCAAAATTCTTTAAATGGCTATTATATTTTTTTCTGGTTGACATATATTGGTAAATTTAAAAGATTCTTTTGGGTTCTGGGTATGAATTCATAGCTCAAATGAGAGTGAGACTTATTCTTTAGTCATAAATATTTTCATATTTATATTTTTATATCTCTATACTTACATATAAAATATAGAACCAGGGAATTGTCCAATAAAGGAAGATATCAATTCTTGGGATGTAAATTACAACAGGATTTAGAGAAACAGGGTACCAGAGAAAGAACCCTCCCCCCCAAATGTCTTTATAAAATTCCCCTTCAGTCCCTGGCTAATTTCTAAGCCTCATAAATTAGGACACTCTGGAGCTGTAGAAGACATCAGCTACTGAAATATGGATAGCTGGGCAAATATTATAAAAGTGCACAGCAGAGACCTTGAAGATTGGACCCACAGAGACACCTGAGGAACACATGGCCTTTGTGTTTAAACATTTGCATTTCTGTTTAAACATTCAGAAAGACCAATTGCAGGGATTAGGGAGAAGGTCCTAGGACCTAAGGTAAAGGGTGAAATTAAAATAAACCCACTGTAACCTTAAAAACAAGCATGACAGAATGAAAGATGATCCACTAATAGTTTAACTGCCTACCCGAACAAAACTCAAAACTCTATTAAGGAATAGGCATAATCTAGTGCCTCTGTAGCATCTTATCTGGAATGTATGGCAGATGAAACAAAGTTTCTTTTTTTTTTTTTTCACAAAACAAAGTTTCTTAACATGATAATAAGCAGAAAAACTGACCTGAAATCAAAAGTAAAAACAGTCAATAGAAGCAGATCATTAGATAATCCAGATATGCTAGTAGAGATTTCAAAATAATTGATTATTATGTTAAAGAGAACAGAGGAAATAATGGACAAAACACACACACACACAATTATTTGAACAAATATTAAGAATCAAATGTGTGTTTTAGAATAGCAAAATACAGGGTTTGTAATGAAGAGCTCATTATGTGAGCTCTTAAAAATGGATTAAATATGTTTGACCAGAGATTCAACAAAGCAGACGTCAAGATAAGTTAATTCGAAGGTCTATAGAAAACACCAAAACATAAATACATAGAGAAAAGAAAAAATAGATACTTTTAATTTTAAAAAACGAAGAAGAGAAGAGAGATGGAACAAGTTGAAAGATGTAACACATGGGGTGCCTGGGTGGCTCAGTCGGTTGAGTGTCCGACTCTTGATTTCAGCTCAGGTCATGATCTCGTGGTTTTATGAATTCAAGCCCCGCATCTGGTTCTGCGCAAGCAGCGTGGAGCTTGCATGAGATTCTCTCTCTCTCTCTCTCTCTCTCTCTCTCTCTGTGCCCCTTCCCCACTCATGCTGTCTGAATGAATGAATGAATCAATGAATGAATCAATGAATGAATCAATGACACTTACGTTGTTGGAGACCCAGAAGGAAAGGAGAGAATGAGGATGGTACAGAAGCTTTAAGGTGTCTGCTCTCAGTAACTCAGATCTTCAAACTTCATGAATAAAAATTGACAGAACTGGAAGGATAAATAGACAGATTCACAATTACCATTAACTATTTTAACACTCCTTCCATAACCAATGAAACAAGTAGACAGAATACCAATAAGGGTATAGAAGACTTGAACCACAGTAAAACAACTTGACTTAATTGGCATTCTACCACCGCCAACAGTTTTTAGTGTACACGGAACATTGACTAAGCTAGAGCATATCCTGGACCATTAAACAAGTCTCAATAAATTTAAAAGGAGTAAAATCTTACCAACTATGTTTGCCGTCTGCAACAGAAGTAAATGAGAAATTATAAGACATCTTTATGTAATTACCCCACTTAGACATAATGTAGGCCGTTGGGCTATAGTTCTCTGTTCTTGTATCGTCTTTGTCTCTGATTTTGCCACCAGGGTAATGGTGATCTCATAAAATGAGTTTAGAAACGTTTTCTCCTCCATCTCCATTTTGTGAAAGATTTTGTCTAGAGTTGGTTTAATTTCTTTGATTAGTACTTGATAGAATTCACTGGTGAAATAATCCAAGTCTGGAGTCTCTCTTCATTGGAAGGTTATAAGATACAACTTTAATTTCTTTATTAGAAATAAGTTTATTTGGGGCACCTGAGTGGCTCAGTCAGTTAAATGTCTGACTCTTAATTTCAACTGAGGTCATGATCTCTGGTTCATGAGCTTGAGGTCTGTGCTAGGCTCTGAGTGCTGACAGCATGGAACCTGCTTTGAATTCTGTCTCCCTGTCTCTCTGCCCCTCTCCTGCTTGTGCTCACTCTCTAAAAAAAATAAATTAAGAAGAAACTAAAAAAAAAAAGAAAGAAAGAAGATTATTTTATGTGTGTACATGTGTATGTGTGAGAGAGAGACTCTCTCAGGAGATGCAGAGAAAACATTTAGCAGAAATGGACACCCTGTCACAAAAAAACTCACAAAACTTCTCAGCAGACAAATCTAGTCTTATTTAATCTAATAAAAAGGTATCTATGAAAACTGACAGCTAACATTTTACTTAATGGTGAAAGATTGAATGTTTGACCTCTAAGATCAGGAACAAGACAGGTATGTCTTCTCTTAGCATTCCAATTCAGCACACTATTGGAGCTAGTTAATGCAAAATGGCAAGTAACAGAAATTTTAAAAAGTGCTCATTGAAAGGGGGGAGAATGAAACTTTTTTCTTTTTTTTTCTTTTTTTTTTTTTTTTAATAGTTTATTGTCAAATTAGTTTCCACATAACACTCAGTGCTCATCCCCACAAGTGTCCTCCTCCATGCCCGTCCCCCCCTTCCCCCACATCCATCAGTCCTCAGTTTTTGTCAGCATTCAAAAGTCTCTCATGGTTTGCCTCTCTCCCTTTCCCCCACCATTTCCGCCCTTCTTCTCCCCCTTGTTCCTCCGTCAAGTTCCTCCCAATCCTCCTATACGTGCAAACATATGATATTTGTCCTTCTCTGCTGAAACTTTTTTCTTTTTTGAAAAGATAACACAATTGCTGATATAGAGAATCCTAAAGGATCTTTGTTTTTAAAACTTTCTTCAACACCATAGTTTTTTTAAATTTAAATTCAAGTTAGTTAACATACAGTTTAGTATTGATATCAGGAATAGAATTTAGTGATTCATCACTTACATGTTACACCCAGTGGTAATCCCAGTAAGTGCCTCCTTAATGCCCATCACCCATTTAGCCCATACCCACCCACTTCCCCTCCAAAAACCCTATTTGTTCTCTGTATTTAAAAGTTTCCTATAGTTTGCCTCCCTCTCTATTTTGATCTTATTTTACTTTTCCTTCCCTTCCCCGTGTTCATCTGTTTTGTTTTTAAATTGACATATGAGTGAAATCAAATGATACTTGTCTTTCTCTGACTAACTTATTTCTCTTAGTGTAATACACACTAGTTTCATCCACATTGTTGCAAATGGCAAGATTTCATTCCTTTTCATCACTGAGTAGTATTCCATTGTGTGTGTGTGTGTGTGTGTGTGTGTGTGTGTGTGTGTGTGTACACACACCATATCTTCTTTATCCATTCATCAGCTGATGGACATTTGGGCCTTTTCCATAATTTGGCTATTGTTGATAGCACTGCCATAACTATTGGGGTGCATCTGCCCCTTCAAATCAGCATTTTTGTATCCTTTGGATAAATACCTAGTAGTGCAATTGCTGGGTCATAGCGTGGTTCTATTTTTAACTTTTTGAGGAACCTCCATACTGTCTTCCAGAATGACTGCGCCACTTTGCATTCCCACCAAATGTGCAAAAGTGTTCACGTTTCTTCACATCCTTGCCAACATCTGTTGTTTCCTGTACTGTTCATTTTAGCCCTTCTGTCAGATGTGAGGTGGTATCTCAATGTGGCTTCGATTTGTATTTTCTTAAGGATGAGTGATGTTGAGCATCTTTTCATATACGTGTTAGCCATCTGAATGTCTTCTTTGGAAAAGTGTCTATTCATGTCTTCTGCCCATTTCATCACTGAATTATTTGGGTTTTTTGGATGCTGAGTTTGATAAATTCTATATAGATTTTAGATACTGACCCTTTATCAGATATGTCATTTGCAGATATCTTCCCCTGTTGCATAGGCTGCCTTGTAGTTTTGTTGTTTCCTTCGCTGTCTGGAAGCTTTTTATCTTGATGAGGCCCCCCATAGTTCATTTTTGCTTTTGTTTCCCTTGCCTCCTATGAGATCTTTAAAAAAAGGTAGTGGAACTAAGTTTAACAAGATCATAAGATACAAGGTCACTATGCAAAAAACAAGTCTGTTTCTATGTACTAATAAAGATGAATTAGACTCTGAAATGATAAATCAGTGTAGTATACAACAACAAAAAATAGGAAACACTATAACGAACACAATATGTGCTAAACTTGTCCACTCAAAACATTACCAAACAAAATTAAAGATCTAATTAAATAGAAAGGTTTACTCTGTTTGTGGAGTCAATATTATTAAAATGTCAATTCTCCCAAAGTTAATCTATAGCAGCTCTTCTCTGCCAGGCTTCTGGGTGAGATTTAAACCTCAATGCCCTAAGGCATCCATGATATATGATGAATTAACATTTCTTCTGTGTATGGAGAGTTGTAATAGATATACCAGTCTTGAAGTAAATGAGCATAGATATTAATAAGCTATTTTTAAGATTTATGTGAACATTCAGAAACCTAAAATAAGACTATTTTGAAAACGAAGAATGTTAGAGAACTTTATACTGCCTGATTTCTATATTTACTATGTGAAGCTTTAGTAAGGCAGAGAGTGAAGTGTTGGCATAAAGTTTGACTAAAAGATCAATGGAATAGAATAGGGCGTCCCAAAATAGATACCCACACATGTGGTCACTTGATTTTCAACAAAGGTGCCTATCCTGAATCACTGTATTGTACACCTGTAACTAATATTACACTGTATGTTAACTAACTGGAATTTAAGTAAAAACTTAAAAATAAATAAATAAAAATATATTAGCTAATCCCCAACTCCATCCACTACCAATATGGACAAGAAACGTGAACAGGTACTTTTTAAAAGAGGATATCCATTCAACCAGTATGTATATGAAAATAATGCTTTAACAGAATTGCTCATGAAGGAATACAAATTGAAACTATAGTAATTACCACTATACACTGGCAAATAGTATGAATGAAAAAGACTTACAGTACCACGTATTGGAGAGGCTGTGGAATAGCTCTCATACATTGCTCATGAGAGTGTGAAATGGCACAATCACTCTGAAAAACTGTCAGTTTCTTTTCTTTTCTTTCTTTCTTTTTTTTTAATTTGAGAAAGAGAGGGAGAGAGTGCAAACTAGTGGGGGAGAGGGGCAAAGGGAAAAAGCAAATCTTAAGCAGGCTCCATGATAAGTTCAGAGCCCCAAAGGAGGCTTGATCCCACGACCTTGAGATCATGACCTGAGCCGAAATCAACGGTCAGACAATCAACTGACTGAGCCACCCAGGCACCCCAAAACTTCGGCAGTTTCTGATAAAATTAAATGTACAGCTAGTCTGTGATCTAACAATCTCACTCCTGAGTATTTTTTTCAAGGAAAGTGAATTTCCACTCAAAGCCTTTATTCATAATAGCTCCCAAATAGAAACAGCCCAAATATATGCCACTAGAAAAAAATGAATAAACAAATTGTGATTTATTCATATNACATGTAGTAACATGGATGAATCTCAAAAACATTCTGAATTAAAAAAGGTAGGCACAAAAGAATACTACAGGATTCTTTTTATATAAAGTTCAGGAACAGGAAACTAATCTATGTGGCTATAAGTCAGTAGTTATTTCATGGAGTGGGTGGATCTACTGATTTGAAAGAGCCACGAGGAACTTTTGAGTTTATGGAAGTGCTCTGTATCTTGATCTGGATGGCAGTTTTATAGGTTTTTATCATCAAGCTATGTTCTTAAGATTTGCACATGTACTGTTCGTAATTATACCTCAATAAAAGCATGCTTAGCAAACAGCGTTGTTGTTTTTAAAGATTTCTTGTGTTTCTTGAAAGGTGACTGAGAATAAGAAAGCGAAGCAAGTGGCTAAGTCTCAGAACCAGTAAATCCCTCCTCTGACTTCTCCTTCCATCCACATCCTGAGTAGTATATGCTCCAAGCTTTGTTTGGACTATGCTTTTTTTCTTTGGACTTCTCAATTTTTTCTTGACAAGTAAGGTAGAGATTGTTTTCCCTTATTTGTTTAATGCTTTTCTTCATTCTAATTACTAGGGGGTCACCATCTCATTGTAGGCTCTACTAATGGCTCAAATGACACTACCTATGTTGTCCAGGATATTTTGACCACCTACCATCTTTGGGATTCACTTTTTGTTTGTTTGTTTGTTTATTTGTTTGTTTGTTTTAGCTGTTAGGAAACTTTTGTTTGTTTAGAATGGGGATTTGTGCATGATTTTAGTGAGTGGCTATTTATACAGTTTCTCTAATTAACTTTAAGAATGTTCTTTGGACAGGATTGTAAAGACATAAATTCAGTTGTGGGAAAATCGACTTGGATGTGTGATATAGTTTTTTAAGTTTATCTATTTATTTTGAGAGAGAGAAAGCATGAGTCAAGGGAGCAGCAGAGAGAGAGAAAGAGAATCCCAAGCAGGCTCCACGCTGTCAGTATAGAGCCTGATGTGGAGCTCGATCTCAGGAACTGTGAGATCATGATCTGAGCTGAAATCAAGAGTCAGTTGCTAGACCAACTGTGCCACCCGGGCACCCCAGATGTGTGATTTTTTAGATGATTTAAGTATAATGGTCAAGTAAAAATTTGTTCGTGGGAGGACTTCTGCCACACCTGGGAACCAAAGTTCCAGGCATTTGTCTCAGATGACAAAAACTTATGGGAAGACCCAGAGTTCTAGTCCTCCAATGTAATTTATTGAATGTCCATGATAAATAAATAGGAGACTTAGCACTCTGGAATGAAGTGGCCGCATCGATAGCGATGGGCTATTGAGGGAAAAGGAACAAGGTAGCTTCCTGTTCAGTGAAGGAAAGCAATTTAGAGACCAATCAAAAAGCAAGTTCCCTGGGGCCAGCAGAAATGAGACCAGGGTCCATATGAAAGGCAATGCCTACAGTAAAGGTCAGAATGGAAGGTTAAGGGAGCAGAGGCACCAGGTCTCTACAAAGGGAGCAATTTCTAGGATGGCTTTATGTTATTTCTGTGGAGTTCTTACTTGCCTTGCTAGATCAGTTAGTTTCTGCATCTGAACTTTTCTGTTTCACAGTGAAATAACTCATTAAATGACTTGAGAAAGAAAAGTTTTACAAAACCAAAATGTAAGCAAGGGAGTGTTATTCAGGAAGCAAAAGCAGAAGAGAAAGTCGGTGTGAAAAAGACAGCTCTCTTTCACAGAACAGTTCCTGGCACTGTGCATTTGTCTGACTTGAAACTTGCTAAGATTATCCAGAGAAAGAGAAGTTTGGCTTTGGCCATTTGCAGTGAGTAAGCCAAGATCCTCGGTGATCTTGGACTCAGGGTCTGATCTCAGTAGGCTGACGGAGAGTTGTGCTTGGAGTCCATTCTCAGTACCTACTGTGATGCTTCCTTTTGATGCTTCCTTAATGGAGAAGGGAGAAAAAAAACCTCTTGCTCAGTATCCTGGCCTTTCAGATTTGTGTGATCTTGTCCTCCTCATTCCCTTATCCCAAGTCATGGAGCAACAGAAACACATAGCAATTACCAAAGTCCCTTTACTGGGAAGCAGAATCAAATGATTATTAAGTCTTGGTGTCTGACAGGGCTGGCTTCACATCCCAGCTTCACTACTTGCAAGATACACTCAATAGCATAACCCCTCTGTACTCACATCTATAAATCAAGGATTAAATACCTCATGGGGTTCTTGGAAGAATTATGTGAGAACATGTTCAAAACATTTGGACATAGTCAATGCTCGATAAATGGAGGCAGGCAGTCTGGTGATGGTTGTAGAGATAGTGATGATGGCAATGCTTTCTCTAAGCTCTTCACCTCTATTCATTTGTGTACTGTGACATAGAACTTAGTGTTGTGTAATTGAAGTACATTGTAATTGAAAGTAATGAATACTGGGTCACCTTTGTGGCTCAGTCGATTAAGCATCTGACTTCCGCTTACATCATGATCTCCCCCTACGTGCGTTCAGGCCCCATGTTGGGCTCTATGCTGACTCCTCAGAGCCTGGAGCCTGCTTCAGATTCTGTGTCTCCCTCTTTCTCTGCCCCTCCCCTGCTCACACTCTGTCTCTGTCTGAAATATAAGCATTAAAAAAAAAAAAAAAGAAAGAAAAGAAAGTAATGAATACAGAGCTTTCTCTGTGTCTCTTAAAGGAATCTCTAAGATTTCTAAGCATTTGTCTTAATTGTGTTTGTGTCTTTGTGTAAGAAACAATGGATATCTCCATTATTGTAGAGAGAATTAGATACCTCCAAGACAGAAAGTTAGGTATCAGTGTGTACCTACTTTGCAGTTTTGATGCCATAGTTTCTTGCCTTTCAAACCATATGCTTTTCTTTTTAAAAAATTTTAATGTTTATTTGTACATGCCTTATATGACAGTGCAGTATATCACTCTGTGTAAAGTATTATGATAGGAAGGAAGACAGTAAGTAGAGGAGGAGGTAGAAAGGATAATTTGAATTAGAGAATATGAATCTGGGTATGTTTTGGAGTGAGTGAGTTGATTTGTTATCAAAGAGCTACGTGGTGAAAATCAAAAAAGTATTTTCAGGGGTGCCTGGGTGGCCTAGTCGGTTAAGCATCTGACTTTCGCTTAGGTCATGATCTCGCGGTTCGTGGGTTCGAGCCCCGCGTCGAGCTCTGTGCTGATTGCCAGCTCAGAGCCTGGAGGCTGTTTCAGTCTGTGACTCCCTCTCTCTCTGACCCTCCCCTGTTCACGCTGTCTCTCTCTCTCTCTCTCTCTCTCCTAGGAAAAAAAAAAAAAAACATTAAAAAAAAGAAAAAAAAAACAAAAAATAAAAACGAAAAAACAAAAAAGTATTTTCATGGGTCTTGACTCATGCCCAGTGATGATAGTTCTCACTATGGCCATAAGCCTGATTTTGAATTAACATTATGAACTTGTCACCCCTTTACTCCTCTCCCCCTTCTTGAAACTAAAAAAAAAAAAAAAAAAAGTAACTAAATTGAAAAATACTATGAACTAAAATGCTTTGGTAGGGGGTGGTCGTGGACTTTGAATTCATTTAGGTGATATTTATTGGCTGTCTTGGAGGATATAAATGTAGATGCATCGAGCGGCAGCATGATACTGCCTGTTGAGCTAGTTCTAAGACCATGTGACCCAAACCGCCCTGCACCCCAGGTTCCTTGTATATTCAAAATATGATGACAATTCTTAGCTCATTTTTCATCTTGTCTGGCATTCTACCTTTATTCTTGTGTGTTCTCTGTACACGTAGGACACTATTACGGCCTCCTGAGATAAAGCTTACGTGTGATTAGGCTGATTTGAAAGTCTTCCTAGAGGTACCCCAAAGGCATTTTTATGGGACATTTCATCAGTTTAGGTTTTCCTAAGTCCCAAATTCTTACCCTGTGCCAGAGACATTGGCTATATGTTCTTAGAAAGAATCTGCTTCATAATAAGATTACTTACTGAAGAGAGTGATGTGTTGGTTGTTACTGCCCGAGCCTGTGTTTATCCTTTCTTAGAACACCTATGAGCAGAGTGGCAGTACTGGAAACTAGAAGTGAAAGAGAGAATGGGTAATGGACTGTGAATTAGAAAAGTTCCAAAATGCTTTCTAGAGTTAGAAAAATATTTACAAGGAACACATGCTTTTCTGCGGTTATCATTTTGTTTGGAAATAATTAGCTTGAGGAGAAATCAGGTGAAAAGTGGAGGGCAGTTAAATAACACTGTATGTTAGAGGAGAATAATGCATGATCATGTGTAAGTGCATTTAGCTTTATTGATTGATATATGTTGATATGGAGTGAAAGCCAAATCTTTGTTTCTTGTGACTATGTTAAGATTAATAAGCTGTTTACTACTTTGAGATGGATAAGGAATCAGAAGTATCACCTAACTTGTCCCAAATTGCACGGCTGGTAAGTGGAGATTAAAAATTGGGAATTTCTGACTTGGAGCTATCTTTTTTTCATGTTACCGGTCCAGTTTTGCTTCTCCTTGGCAATCTATTTTGGCCACTGAAAGAAGCCTTTTCCATGCTATCTTCTTCAGCCTCTGGCTTAATGGGGCATGTAGCTGTTTGATTTTCACATCTCCATGTTCAGCTTTCCGGGTCCTTTAAGTATCTGTCTTGGCCTAGATAATTATGTTAGGCTACAGTTGAAAATTCTGTCCCTTCTGATATTCAGTATTTGAAGAGCTGGCTCCTGAACTACCACTGTCTCACCTGCTTGGGCCTCGTCTAGGCCTTGAGTAACCCGTTAACCTTGTCACCTGGACCAGTGTTTGCTCAGTGTTTCAGTGTAAGACAGCGTAAGATTTACTATTGCTTTTTAGGTGATGGTGTAGTGGAAAGATACAGATTTAGGACTGGGTGGAAATACCAATATGAGCTTGTCTAATTTTCTGAACTTCACAGAGAACCTTAGTTTATTTATCTACAAGAAAAAAATAATACCAACTTCTTGTGGTAATTCTGAGAATTAAGTGAAATAGCAAAAGATGTCAACTGCTTAGGTTGAGGCAAATCTTGAGCATAGAGTAATGCCCAAGAGATGACAGTTTCTTACCCTTCTGATCTGCACTGCTATCTCTGGGCATCTGCTGTAATCTCATCTTCCTTCCTCCACTCCACTCCTGCTCTCATTGTTGACAACCCACAGGGCTCTGCCCAGCTTTGATCTGCCCCCTCTGATTGTTCACCCAGAGCCTGTAAGTGTGTTGCACTCCATGGCTCTCCTTGGTGTGGTGCCTGTTCCAGGTCTCCAGTGGGTTTAACTGAAAGCAAGCCACTTATTGGGGATTTCATCCATAATATAACTCTTCTGTGTGCTTCCATTGCCTCTTTCCCACTTGGCCTGTACAGTACTCCCTAACTTAGGTGTTTCCATTTTTTGTCTTAAGTCATCCAAAGTGTGGATCTGCAGAACACATAAACAGAAGCATAGAGATGAGGAACACTTCTAGTATGTATACAGAATAGGGCATTGTTTTTTACTCTGTTATTTTTATGCCATAAAATAATATTTTAGTCAAATAAATAAAAACTTGGAAAACATTCAATCTCACAAAGTAATCAAAGACATAAAATCATAAAATATCTCCTATTTAATTAGGAGAAAAATGTATATAGTAGTCATTGCTAGCAATTATGCAGTTAGTGATACTCTCATAAAAATGTGGGGATATTGTAAATCAGCACATACCTTAAGCAAAGCAGTTTTTAGTGAGACATTTAGGAATCTAGTTTCCACCTATGGTCTTCTTATATACGCATATGCATTATGAATCACAGTACTGATACCCTAATGAGGTCTAAGGAAACAATCTCAAAGGAATTATCCAAAGTATATAAAAAGGTACACAAGTTTCAAAATTCATTGTGGTATTGTTTATTTATTTTTTTTTTTAATTTAAAGCCTGCTACTTTTGAGGAAGGCCCTGGCCCAGTGAAACATATGGGAAAAATATTAAAGACATTGTAGTCAGAATCTGGCATTTTCATGAATTCTTACTAGACTTACATTACTCCATGACCTACTGTATTTATAATAGAAAAAAGTATATATGTATATCTATGTATGTTTATGTATATATAGAGAGAAACACATCCTAAGTCTCCAACAAGAGAAGAGTAGACATAGGTAAGTAAATTGTGGTATACTCCTAAAATGAAATACTGTGGGATAATTAAAAAATAAACTGCAGCTACCTGCATTACATTTTTTAAAAACTCACATTTATAATATTGAACCAAGAAAGCAAATTGCAGAAAGACATACTGTATGATATTATAGAAAGTTTCAGAATACATAAAATAATATGATTTTTATTATATACTTACATATAACTTTATAATAGTATTTTAAAAATTTAGTTGGTGTACCTAGCAACAATAATGGTCGCCTCTAGGGAGAGGAAGAAGATGATTAAGGAGGTCACACAGGGGCTGAAACTATATTTATATTGTTTAGTGGATACATGAGTATTCGTCATATTATTCTGTATACCTTTCTGTATGAAATATTTCATAATTTCAAAATAGAAAGATCCACTGACTAATTTGAGATATCAGACTTTCTGAAACATGTTATCACCAGAATAGATGATAAATAAATTAATGGATAAATATCTGGGGATAAAAGTGGATTTATCTTCTCTGGTTTATAACTTAGATCGGGGACTAAGATGCAAAGTGATTGGATCCTTTAAAGAAGATAGTAAAATATAAATTTTAATATCAATAATTTAAAAATTAGCTTAGAGGCACCTGGGTGGCTCAGTCAGTTAAGCGTCCGACTTCGGCTTAGGTCATGGTGTCATGGTTTGTGAGTTCAAGCCCTGCGTTGGGCTCCATGCTAACAGCTCAGAGCCTGGAGCCTGCTTTGGATTCTGTGTCTCCCTCTCTCTCTCTGCCCTTTCCTTGCTTGCTCTCTGTTTCTGTCTCTCTCTCTCCCTCTCTCTCTCTCTCTGTCTCTCTTCATAAATAATAAACATTAAAAAACTTAAATAAAATTAGCTTACAGTTTATGTTTATAAATCTCATTGTTCATTTTTTAAAAAGATTTTATTTTTTTTTTTTTGAGTAATCTCAAAACCCAATGTGGGGCTCAAACTTAACCCCAAGAGCAAGAGTCACATGCTTCACCAACTGAGCCTACCAGGAGCCCCTAAGTGTTCATTTTTTAAGAAAACAAAATTCATCTTTTTAATTATTTTTTTTCAGGAAACTTTAATTGTTCTTTGTGTGTGTATGTGTTAAATCATAGAGCAGTAAACACTTTGGTTTCTAGATAAATTAGAGCATGTTGTTTACATTTGCTTTTAAGAACTGTAATTTTGGAAGGGACTTTTTAAAATGTATTCTCTGTGGAAAAAATCCTCAGTTTAATGAAAATTTTGAATATTGTTTATCTATTGTTGATTTAGGTAAAAGTGCTTGAATATTAAATAGCTGGGCTTTATGAATTTCAGTTTAATGTTACATAACTCAGGATGATGAAGCTCATATTTAAGATGTTTACCACCAGGTGTTTGTTAATCCAAGATTATTGAATGCCAAGGATATCATGATGGAGAAGACCTTAAAGAAATCCCTGATCGAAAAATAAATTGTTGAATTTGTGTTGGAATGTAATTTTAATCTGTTAACATGATTTGTGCTCTTGTGTTTCAGGGAAAGGTGGCCCAGACAGCATGTATGTCGGCTTGCAAGCATTTAGCCACATCCTTGATGCAGCTGCTGCTGGAAGCAGAAGTTAGACAGCTCACCTTGGGGGCATTGCAGCAGTTCAACTTGGATGTCAGAGAATGTGAACGTGAGTTAGTGAACCATCCCTTCACTTGTTTGTCTTACCTGCATACTCACTTCTGTGAAAACCAAGACGTTGAGGTCTGTGGGGTCTTTGTTCCTGGTAGAGTAGACAAATACAGGAGACCACTTGAAGGATGTCTGTCGTCAAGCTGATTGGAGCACCCGGAGTACCTAGGGCCACATATAGAACAGAGATCTCTGGCCACAAGCAAATTTGCAATCTAGAGGGGGAGATAAGTCAGACATGCATTTAATAGACACCAAACAAAATCTGATTAATGTAAAGACTTCAGAAGAATGCAGTTCCCAACCACTTTTTTTATATTATATTTTAAGGCTATTTTTACATCTTATCTGCAAACTCTTAGTCTAAAAGAAATGTGTGTGCATTCGTGAATCAGAAATCCTTTCTATTGGAGGTAAAAATAGAAAATGTTAGAATGGTCTAAAAAAACCACTGGGTGGGGGAGGGATGAGTAGGTGATAAGGACTAAGAGATTCACACTTCCAGTTATAAAATAAGAAAAGTCACAGAGATGAAAATTAGAGCTTAGGGAGTATAGTCGCTAATATTGTAATAACTTTGTATGATGGCGTGGTAACCACACCTGTAGTGAGCATTTTGCATTGCACGCAATTGTCAAATCACTATGTTGTACACCTGAAATGAATATAATATTGTATGTCAGCTATAATTCAATAAAAAAAAGAAAAAAGAAGAAGAGAAGATTCACATTTAAGACAGGAAAAAGAGGCCAGTGTCACTTACTCCTTTTATTAAGGTAATTAAAACCTTTTTAGGAGACTCCTAACAGACTTCCTTGTATGTCTCAGTACAGTTGTACGGTCACCTCCAGCTCTAAAGGAGGTCAGGAGGTTGAGTATCTGGAAAAGGGATAGAGGACCATTGTTATTGGGAAAGTTGATTCATCATGAATCATCCCCTTGGAGTTGAACACAAAATTAGTTCTGGTTAGGAAAAAGAAGGAAGAATAAAGAGTGTTCTGGTATTCATTGTGCTGTCAGTGAGAAAGGAAAATGAACAAAAATGCTATGACAAGTTGAAATTCTTTGATTCTAAGAGAATTGAAATAGTGGAAAATATTAAAAATCTGCTAATGCTTCTTCCCCACCTTTTTATTTTTACTGCTTGTCGATTTCCCTTACTTGACTCTTGATGGCTAGAAATTAAGGTTTTATTGGCTATGCTGTTTAATTAATTACTTACTAGATACTTCCAGTTTGGGTCACCACAGAGTAACAGGTTTCAAAGTTACCTTTCTGTTATCAATAACTGTAAAACTGGATAAACTTTATAAAGCAATTCATTTCATGCTTTGGATAGCAGACAGCACAAAGCTGTGATCTTTGAGAAAGGGGAAATGCACAAGATAAACCTGACAATCACTCTTGTTTTCTGTCTGGGGTACTAACCAAACTTCAGCACAGGGAAGTAGTTTCCATATAAAAAGCAGTGTTTTATACTGAAAAAACAAAATAAAATAAAGAATAGAGATCAGCATATAGGGCTGGTGAGGCAGCTGGGATTTGTGGGGCAAAATATGAGAGAACAAGGAGTTGTTTAAAGAAGTAGGTCTAGAAGTCTTCATCGGAGAGCCCTTGAGCCCTTGGTGAAACACTAAGTTGCCATGTGCAGGGTAAAATTCTGTGATGCTTGACAGAGAACAGCCTCTGAGGATCTGTGAGCTTAATAGCAATGCCAGAGGTCCCAGAGTGCTAAGACACATTGGAATTCTGACCAACCAGAGTTGAGAGACCAGCTAGTTATCCTGTGCATCCAGTAGGACCCGAAAAAGTTAGACCTTAAGAGTGCTCAATTTCTAGAGTAAGAGCCAATCTTGATCCACCCTAACAAAGCCTAGTTAAATGAGACCTGACAAGATAAAGGTAATCTTCCCATAAAATAATTGCCTGCCAAAACACAACTCGACTGTCTTTGAAGGAAGAGGAACACACACAAAAATTCAGACTCTTAACCACATAGCATTGACAATTGCACAGCAAAAAGCTAATATTTGACATGTAAAGAAACAGGAAAAATGTGACCCATAAGAAGAAAAGACAGGCAATAGAAATAGACCTACTGATAACAGAAATGTTGAAAATAGCAGACAGGGCCTTTAAAAACCTGAATATAAACATATTCAGTACTTTAACTTACAAAATTTTATATTTTGCAGAAAAAAAACTTCTTTTCGTGGAATTTTTTTGGGGAGAAAAGAAAAAGAAAATAAAAATCATCATAATCTCATCATTCAGAAACAAATACAATTCCAGGGATTATATTCAGAAATGATAATATCTAGCAGCCACAGAACTTTTTCTAGAAATAGTCCACCAGATTCCATGCGTCTGTTTAGCCAGAATTGTTTTACATGCCTCTGCCTTAACCAGTTATTTTCTAGGAGGATGAAATCATAATGATTGGCTGGATGAATCAAGATTGTTTTTTGCTAGTTTGTATGAAGTCATCCATTTCTGAGTTTGGAGAAAAGAGTAGACCCTCACTCTATATATAGAAAGAGGAGGAGTAGGCAACCAACAAATGTCATTGGTTCAACAACTAAGTCTGATAAATGATTGGGAAGGACTGCATAACTGCATTTTGTCAGAGTTAAAAGATAAAGAGGAATGGAGGTGATAAAGCTAACATATATGAGCCTTGAGGAAGAGGAGTGATGGTCTAGGAGAAGCATGGGGGAGGAAGGAAGATGCCCATGTTATGGCCTGATTCTGAAGTACATTTTATGTCAAAGAAGGAGCAACTTCTATTTGAGGGGACTATAGGCAAATTGGTTTCCGTAGCAGAGAGCTAGCTTTCCACTAAGACTCAGAGGTGAAGAGATCGCTTAATGAACGGGTGGAAACAGAGTTTGTGATCCATGCAAAAGTAGTTCCAGGGAGCCGGTACAGTATCTGAATAGCTATTTGATATATTGGTGGTAGCCTTTCAGACTTAGGATCAGCTTGAAGCCAACATTTGTAGGGCATGACAGTACCTCCAATAACTACATTAGCACTGGGATTTTTTCTTCCCATACCGTGGAACCACTAAAGTTCATTGATTTAGAGTTTTAACGTTTCATTTCTGATTGTCAGTAATTTGTCTGTCAAGAAACTTTCCGTGGACATTTATTTTACTTTAGAAGAAAGAATTCTATTCTATGTCTTGTGCTATACCATCCCCCTAATTCTTTTTTTTCTTTAGATGCTCAGTGGTCTATAAAAAATCTTAAAGAAATGATACATAAAATTCAAGTAACTATACAGAGGCGTATAAAAGCAGCCCCAAATGACAAGATAATTAACACTTACATCTTTCTACCCAGTGGTGTGTGCATGTGGTATTTTCTCTATTGTCTGTGAGTCCTTGGAAGAACTGTATAGGTCCTGAAAGAAATCAAACTCTGGACAAGGTAGAATGTGAATGTATCTGGAGTGTTTGACTCTGAGGCCTGGGCTGCCAGTTTCTTAGGTCCCAAGTAAAAGAAGAATTGTATGCATTGCATGAGACTGAGATACTCAGCTAGTATAGTAGAGTCATTAAGAACATAGGTTTCAGAGTCGGCTCAACCAAAGGGATTCAAGTCACCACTTCTATTTAGCGTGAGCATCTGTAAGTTATTTAACCTCTCACAGCCCCATTTATGAAATAGGAGTAATAATAGTAACTAATATTACAGGGATGGGGTCAGAATTAAATAAGAGAATGCATGAAAGGGTTTATTTCATGGCTGGCAAACACTATGCATTAAATAGTGGCTTCTTCTGTTATCATTAGCAGTAGCAGCAAAAGCTGCAGCAGTCAGTAAATATCCAGAACTCTCAGAAGGTCTTTTGCAGGCCACTCAAACCTTTACCTATAGTATGTGCATTAGGTAGGTTTGAAGATGTCCTTTAATTTGGTATAAGAAATTCATTTTTGTTTTTGGTAGTTGTCTGTGAAACTTCTGTCGTTGTCCTGAAACATCTGATCCAGAACTGATGGTTTTCTAATTTTCAGCTTGAGGCTCTGGTAAGATATCAATTAGTCAGCTCAGCTGTTGACTAGAAATAGTAAGTATGCTCGGGTACCAGTATCTAAAAGGAATGTTGTTGTTACATAATTCTTCCTGACAGGACACTAAACCAAATCCATTTGAAGTGGAGTCTATTAGGAGTTTAGGAGATATGAAGAAAATATTCCTTTCCCTTTCAGAATTGACAGTGACTTGATATTTCTGCTTTGTATGGATTTCATCTTATACCTCCATATATTTGTATGTCTTATATTTGGTTTTAGATGTTGGAGCACTGGATCCTAGCAGAGAAACTATATTTGAAATACTAGCAACTCTTGAGAGCCTACTACTTTACCTCCTTAACCAAACTTGGGCTCTATATCATTCATGCACTTCTTAGTGAGTCTGTGTCTGGATTTGGAATCTCTTAAGCTTTCTCTTTGTGCACTCTGAATGAAGAGGTCTAGGTTCATAGTCAAGCTCAACTACTTATTTACAGCATTAATTTAGTAATATTTCACTTATTCAACAAATATATATGGAGACCCTTCTCCGTGCAGAGTACCATGCTGGAGGCTGGAGATGAAATGGGAAACAGTGGATTTTAAGTAGGAGAGTGACTTGATTAGATTTGTATTTCTATTATTTTCTGTTTTATTTTATTTTATTATTTTTTGGTTAGATTTGTGTTTTTAAAAGGGACTCTGCAATTAATCAGGAACCTTTGAGACCAGTAATAAGGCTGCATCAGGATAGAGATGTATGATAGAGATGAGTTGAGAGCCTCAACCTATTTCTGCACAATAATTCAACTTATGGAAATGAATGAATCAGCTCATTTAACCTCCTTAAGTTCATCAGTAAACTGGAAGTACTAATCCCTGCCCTATTTTTCTCACAGTATTGTTAGGAAGTGAAATGAGATAATACATATGAAGTCACTTACAAACATCCATGGAAATTTTATATATTACTTAATCATTTCTTTACTCCTGTACTTTTATGTGTGTTTTTTTCTTTTCTTTCCCACTTCCACTGTTATATGGTTTATAGTATTAAATGTTTTCAGTTTTTAGTTATCTACTCAGGTCGCTAAATTATTCAAAAGATTGATATATTAAAAGTATAATATAATTAACCTAAATCCAGGGCACATTTGCTTGCAAAGAGATGCAGCAGAAATGGAATCTTTTAAAATTGAGAGGAATCCATTTTCCAGGATCCATCAGTCTTTTGCACAGAATAAACTGGGTCCTTAAACAAGAAGATAAGAGAGGATGCACCTTGCCAAATTCTCTCAGTTCTTTGACAGTTGAGTTAATTTAGCCTTGGTTTACTATTTTGGGAAGGGCTCCAAAGTCTTCCACTTCACCATTCTTACCATTATAACCCTCACTTTACAAGTCAGGAAGCCAATGTGGATGATCTGCCTAAACTTGGGATTTTGGAAAACAACTTCAGAGTAAATCCATGGTCTCACTGAGCCAACTGTGATAGAACATAATGGCAAAACGCCATTTGTCACTTAACCCTCCATACGTTCCCACTCTAACTGAAAGATCAGATAGTTTTCTGCATCTCTAAAGAATTAGCTTTGGCTCCCAGGCGCCTGCATGGCTCAGCTTCGGTTCAGCTCATGATCTCACAGTTCATGAATTCAAGCCCAGGGTCGGGCTCTGTGCTGGCAGCTTAGAGCCTGGAACCTGCTTCAGATTCTGTGTCTCCCTCTCTCTCTGCTCCTTATCCCTCTCTTTCTCTCAAAAATACATAATCGTTAAAAATAATTAGTTTTAGCTCAAAAGGTCAAGTAGTTCCTAAAAAGTTGTAACATTTTAGTGTCTTTGTGTATATTCACCAAAATAAATGGCTTTGAGTCCCTGTGTGGTATATAAGCTCAGGTGTGTTTTAGCTAATGGTGGTCAGGCAAACCTTTATAGGCTTGCTTATGATCTTGCCACTAGGGCTTCAGAACTAAAGAATCTTCATAAAGTGATCTCTGTGAACCTTAAATATAAGGCCCAAACAACTACGAGTTGGGATAAATGTACTCACTTGTTTTGATTCTCTGCACTACTTGAGCCCACCTATCCTTGACTTCCAATTCAATATAGTTAATTATCTACCTTCAGTCACTCACATATGAGCCTCTCTTAGGGTATTAGTCATTCCTTTACCTATCTCTTCTTGATGTGAGGGAGAGAGAACAGAGTCTCAGGACCCTGGTGAGAAACATAAGGAAAGCATATGTGACAGATCCCCACTATATCATTCTTCTTTTGCGGCCTTTGAAGTTTATATTATATGAACGCAGCTCTGGCCCTTAAATAACATCTAAGCCAGTGTTAAACCCAAATCTGCATCAGCCAACCAAGCAAACTGTTAAAATAACTGCTAGCTAGTACATTCAAGCAAGCCTCTCCAGTGAGATGCCCTATAGTAATTAATTTGTCAGTCAAGATAATGTTTAGTCGTCCTTGAATAAGTAATGCAAATGCATATCCATACAGTTTTTCCCTGTTTTTCCAGAGATTCCCTAGAAAACTCTTACCTTTTCTTCTAGATATAACTTTTTTCTTCTTTACCTTTATTTTGCATATCTCCCTTTGAGCCCATGTCTATTTAGATCTGAGTCACAAGACAAGATTCAATATGGGATGGGACGTAGCAGAGCAGACTGCTCCTCTTCTCTGGCAAGGAGGATACAATGGAAAGCATTCTGGAGAATGGGAGGGATCAACGTTCCCCAATTTCTTGCAGGACTCTTGTATTTACCAAGGAAATACGGTGAGACTATGAAGATATCTGGAATATCAGTACATAACTTGAAAGATCAACTTATGCACTTCATTTTCAACTCACTCAGCTATCTAGCTGCAGATAGAGGGGAAGTACTGCAATAGCCTCACGATGGTTCTGTTTTCTTGGATTTTTGAGCTCTACATTCTACCAGGGATCAGAGTTTGCCCCATTTTCTTGTTTGCCCAGTGTCATTAAAAGCTTTCGCATGACTCATAGTCTTCAATTTCTTTAAATTGCTCAGTGGCAGCACAACCTAGTCCTCCAAAGCATCACCCTCAGTGAGAACTTGTTCCTTGATGACTTAAGGTAATACCTTAATTATGAGCTTGGCTGCCACATTCCTCAGACTGTTGACTTCCTGGGAAACCATGGGAGGTCTCAGCGTCCCATGACCTGAGCGTCCCTTTTCCCTGCCATAACCTGCTAACCAATTTCAAATATTCTACTTTCTCTCCAAAGTCTTTTTGTTTGCCGGCTTGATCCCTAACGATCTGTCTTAATTAAGATTATGTTTATTTGCAAGGAACAGAAATCTCTTCAAACCAGTTCAAGAATAAAGGAAAGCTTATTTTAAATATATACATTTCATGGGATCCAAGAAAAAGGTAAACAGTGAATCCGTTAGGTTAGGGATTCTGTTTGCCCTAATTGTTCCTGTCTCTTTAGCACCTAGCACAGTGCCTGACATATGGTACTTGCTTACTATTTAGTGAATGAATAAAAATGATTCAGTTAGCAACTGCTTCCATTTCTAGAGCTCTTTCGTCAGCTCTAAGGGTGGGAGGGAGTATAAGTAGGAAGTAGCTCGGATGGATATCATAGCACGACAGCCTGGGATATAGTTGGAATCCTAAGGAATATTCTCTTAGGAGGATATAGAACTGGCAAGGCAATGATTAGGAACTTTAGTACACATATCCTACCACCAACTTCTATGGATTATAGAGTCATTTTTACCACCAACAATAAATTACCAATGTATAAGCCATGTAATACATAATGATTAAACGGTAGGTGATAGATTGGTCTTTGCAGCCTGGATCTTCATTTTGGTAGTCTGGGTATACTTAACTCCCTTAGTTTCTTAATTTGTAAAATGAAATTACAAGTGGTGTAACTCATAGACTTGGTATTATGATTAAGTAATTACTCATAGTAAATGCTCAATTAGCCACTATCCTCATTGTCACTGTTGTCATTATCATTAGAAAGAGTAGTAGACTGGAAGTCAGGAAACTTGTATTATAACCTCACCACTGCCACCAACTAGGTGTATAGTCTTGGGAATTCCTTAAACCTGTTTGGGCTTGACGCTTCTCATTCATAAAATGAGAACATTGGGCTACATGATTTCTAAATTTCCATTTAGTTTAAGGATAGCATTATTTATTATGAGAGGAAAGGTCTGTGGATATTTTTATGTCTATAGAGAGTTTTGGTAAGGATTAAATGAGATAATGCATATGAAATGATTTAAAGATCCCACATACAGAAATATTTGTAAGCATTAATAAGTATTAAATGTTTATTAGACTTTTCATTATTAGTTATGTACAATGCCATGTTCCCCAGGGGACTTAGAGTATATGGAAGCAGAGAGCAGACTTTGAGTGCTTGTTGTCAGGGACTCTTATAAATTCACTGACCATTGGAATAGGTCAATAAATGTTTTTTCAAAGGCATGTTCTATATAATCCTTTAAGGCAGGATTGTCTCAGAGTCTGCTTTATACTGTTTACCTTTGGATAACATGGGCTTTGGAAGAAGTCAAGCTATATAGTCTAGACCTAAAGCACTGCAGTAACCTGTAGAGATGTCAGTGTGGTCGTGGGTCAGATCAGAGTTGCCATGATGAAACATGTTAGTTAAGCAGTCGTGAATTTCAGAAGACACTAAAGAGTATGAACACCTCTCTTGGAAACTCGGTTATTGGGACATGAGTTCTGGTAGAAATAGATTTAAGGAAGAGAAGTTGGCTCTCTACAGAATTAAATGAATCTTGGAAATGTTAAATCATTGTAGCAAATGGCACCATTTCTTAAGGGATTCTTGTGAAAAGTTTAGAATTTACTTCCTTTCCAATTCAAGTATATTTTTTATACTTTATCTAAAGGACACTTTTCAGATTGTATCTTAAGCATTTGGTACCTCTTCAAATCGTAAAAGGAGAGCCATCCTAAGAATGTAAGGTTTGAGGAGAGACAAAAGGAAGAAATTTGAGTCTAGTTAAGTTTTAAATCTGATCTCTCTGGGTTATATTAAAATAACAGATCCTTCTTTTCATATGGCCTGTATAGTGCTCGAAGATGCAAAAGTCCCACGGGTAGACTCTTAAACGACATTTTGTGGGTTTCAGTATCATTAATTTCAGATCCCTTAGCTTCTATCTTCAACCCCATCTTTCTGAATTATAATTTTAAAACAAGCTTTTGCTTTCTGCTCTCTTCCATCTGAGAAACATTAAGGTAAGAAGATTGATGAGAGACCTTGAGTTCATATCCAGAAAAATAAACTTGTTTTTTATAATTTGCAGCACTGTGTGCATGTGAAAATCTAAGGATAATTAGTCATTCATGCTTTTAATATGATGGAAACAATAAATCGTCCCATGAAGCAAACTCCATGGCTAATGAATTTCATCTTTTGGTTGATTGACTGGCTAATGGAATCAGAAAAATATTTTCTGTCTCTTCTTTACAGTAATGCTTTCATTCTCTATTGGTAGTATATAGGAATTTGGGTAGCCAGTCTTAACAGAGTGTATTTTTGTGTATTCATTTTATCGTTTGTTTTCCCCTTTTCTCAGTTTCATTTTCTATTCCTATTTCTAATTCTCATTTTGATTCAGTATCTTCAGTAAAACTTACAGATTTGCAGGGGAAGATTCATTAATTTGGCCATTGTGTACACACACAGTAATCAAGAGTTCATTCTCTGCATTCTTTGTTTTCTCTGTAAGACCTGGAACACTGTGAATATTTTATACAAGTCAGATTTAAAACCCAAGTACTTGGGTTGAAAATAGAGGCCATAGTCTGGTATCATTTTCTCAGGTGTACAAATAATGTATTACACAAAAGTTTCTTTGGAAACTTAGGGATTGTATGGCTTTGTCCCTCCCCTACTCCCAGTTCCCTACCAGTTCTTCTTAATGCAGGATTGAGCTTGGATTTTCAAGATCTAAAGTGATGTGGGAAGAGCACACACTGCAGATATCTTCCTTCTTGCCAGAATAGGCAGTACAAAAGCCATGCTTTGTTTGCTGTTGTTTTCCCATGACTATAAAGCTTGTCATGCTAGGTGCTGTACTATTATGATGTGCCTCTCTGCTGTGGAGTACCCAGACAGTCTTCCCTGCCATTAAAATGGCAATGTCACTTCTCTTTGACTGTGGATGATGGACCCTGTACCCTCTGAGAGGACTCTTGTCAGACATGGGTCAGTGAGTAGTGCCCGCTCAGCAGTTACTTTGGCTTGTGGGCTGAAGTTCCTTGAATTCCGGAAGATAAGGAAGTCATTGTCTCCCTGAGCCCATTGCCAGACACCTGGTCATTTGATAGTAGGTGCTGCCAACCTGAGCAGCGAGGGCAGGCGACCTGCTCTTCCTCCCCATGGCCTCAGATGCCATCCTTGTCAAGCAAATGGAGATGGATCCTGCTGCCCTAACCTTGTCATACATCACTGTCAGCCCTGCTACTGGTGTCCAGGGATTGGCCAACATAGACAAAGTATTTTTCTGGTCCCAAATATTACCTTGGGTTGCTTGTGGGGCTTAACGGTGATGAGGGAATACAAAGGAACTGCTACATGAGGGATCACAATTTCGAATTAAGGTTCTCTTTCTGTGGCAAACTCTCCCAGTACCCAAATTTCTGTCTGACTGTTTGGAAAATGTGGTACTTGTCCCATCTCTAAATAAGGACAGTGACTGATTCCTCTTTGAAGTTGTTTAGATTTTTCTTCCTGGTTTTATTTCGAGGGATATTTTGGGGGGTGTAGGGGTGGTGGCTGAGAGATTTACCTTGAACAGCTGGTAGTTTCCAAATGGCGGTTTTCCTGCTTCATGGCTTTAGAAAGGAGAACACCAGATTTTTTTTTTTTATTTAAGTGATATTCCAAACTTGGTGTTCCTTCCCTCTTTCTCTACATTTTCCATTTTAGCTGTTTCAGATCTTATTCCTCATTTGTTTTTCTCAACTTTAAGACCTTATACACTTTGGAAATTTCAGGGCCCAGAAAGATTAGGAAATGCCATTTCAAAGAAGGAAAATAATAAAATTATATTGTGGTTATTACTATTTTCCTGTCACTTGACCCTAGTTCCAGACTTGGTAAAACAGGTTTTCTTGCAGTAAAACGAGTATATCATAGCAATTTCTTACTCTCCAAAGCCTTTTTACTGTTTCTTCATTAGGAAGTTAGAAAGACAATTATTTAAAATTTTCATGAGTCCCCAGGATTTGCTTTAAAACACCCAGAAGCATTTCTAGGGAGAAATGAGCCAGTAGAAATAATAGCTCATCTTAATTATTGCAAACCTGAGGCCTCACCATTAGCCCCAGAGTAGCTTAGGGGCATCTCTTTCTGTTATAACAGCTAGCTCCAAAGATCACCTCAGCTGAAACTTACTTTATTTCTTTAGCATTGCTGCCTCCTCCTCCCATCAAGCCATTAGTACATCCCTTTCACTCACGTGGGCCCAAATCTTAATGCTTGTAGTAAGCCAGAGTCTCCCGAGAATATCTGATGCATTCACTGCTCTTGCTTATTGCCACATGTTTACACTGGGGCATTTTATACATTTCATATTTTCTTTGGCCCTCACTTCATGTCTTTGGGGCTGAGGCCAGTAAACTGTTGATTTTAATTGGGCCGTTTTTTAGAGTGTAAACCAGGAAGGCATATTAAATTCTATGTTTATTTAAAAATTATTTTAATTGTTGAAAGTTGACAGGCTTCTACTCAGGTGTACGAGGAGTTCCCATAACATTCTAATCCATCTACTGGCTTTAGGCAGAACATACCATATACATCTTGAAAAATTGATGAAAGTTCTAATTTTTATAAGACATTTTCAAAGAAAAAAATTCCATGTCTTTCAATCATTACATACTCTAGCATTTCAGCATTTAACAAATTCTGGTTTGAGTTCATCTATCACGTCTACTTTTAGCATTACAAATTGTAAAAATTTATCCTTTCTCTCTTTCTCTGTTTTATCTATTGTTGGGTGTGTGTGTGTGTGTGTGTGTGTGTGTGTGTGTGTGTGTGTGTGAATGAGAGAGAGAAAGGGAGAGAGAGAGAAGTTGAGGAGACTTGAACTTCTCCAGAAGATCACCTTAGCATTTTCAATTTTTATATTTCTAAGATTGGAATTTAGAAAATAGGAGGAAAATATCATTGCCAACACTTCCATTTAGAAAAGCTAAAAGTTTCCAGTGAGTCAATGTATAGAATTTGTAAGTTTTGTCTATAAATTTCTGTTGATCTATATTTTACTTCTATTTTCCACCCCTTTCCTGGGAAGAGAAGGTTGTGTGGTAGGGTCAGTGATGGGATAACATACCCACAGGTAAACTGAGACCTGTGTCTTTGTCTGTGCTTGCTCACTAAGTATCTGTGAATAATACACTAATCTCTTTAAAATCTTTTTACTTATTTATTATATGGGAATTATTTGAACTAGGATCTCCAATTGAACTACATGGGTAGGAGTTAGCCACTCAAGTGGATGAGGGAGGTTTGGAAGGATATTCTAAATAGTAAGGCAGGTGTTTGTATAAATTCTGGGAAGAAATTTTTAAAAGCATGGCATATTAGGGAACTAAAACTAGTTCATTATGACTGGAGAATAGGGTGAAGTGAAGGGAGGTAGCCATGAGGAGATGCTGAAAATGTAATCCTGGTTAGGTGCTTGAAATATCGAGAAGTTATACTTGATTCTAGGTATGTAGGGAGCTGGTCATATGTTTTATGTATGAGAATGAAATGGTCATTTTCTGCTTTAGGAAAGTCACTGTGGCAAAACTGTGAAAAATGCAAGCCTGAATTCAAAAACTTTAGTTAGGAGTAGGGTTCCCAGATAAAAAACAGGACACTCAGTTAAATGTGAATTTTAGATAAACAGTGAATAATTTTATATAATGCTGCATGATACGTGCAAATGTCAGGCAAGAGAAGGGCTGAATAAGTGTCGCTTTATTAAGAAGGAATCCAAAGTAAATTTTCGAGAGAGTACTTTTAGTGAAAGTAGGAGTGGTAGAAACCAGACTGCAGAGAATTCAGGAATGAGTGGAAGATAAAGAAGTTAAATCCGTGCTTGTAAATCGCTCTTTCGGAAATGGAGTTTGAAAGAGAAGAAAGCAGAGGTTGTTTATTTTATTGGCTCTGAGAATTTCAGTGGGGTGCTTATTTTTCTTTATGCTGCCATTGTTCAGCCTAATGATTTGGGACTGTTTAATACCAAATAATACCAAACATTTTATATAACGTAACCAACAACGAAAGAAAAATAATTCTTCTGTTATTTTCTCTGTAGGCATCAGTAAAATTTGCCTAGTCATCTTTCTCTTCTTTTTGTCATTCTGAATGATATACCTTTCTTCTGACTGATACGCCTTGCTGGAGAAATACCGAGTCTCCTCGATTTTTCACCAAGTCCCAGCAGTCTGCCTGCTTATGGCCCGCCCTTCCCCTCGGAGTCAGTGGAATCTCTGTCAGCTGTCTGCCTGTCAATGGATGGCGACAAGGTGTAGAGTAAGCCCCTGGCTGGACAGTTAACCAGGGAAAGGAGTGAGGTTCTCTACTCTTCCCTAGAAAAGCATTTCTGAGGGCTTTTCAACAAGGATCGCTTTAAAGACAGGAGTGCTTTAAGTACTTGAAATGTTCATTTATCTCCTATACCTTCTAGCACTTAAGATATTCCTTTAAAAGCACCAGTTTATCACGGAAAGAAGTTGCTCATGTGCCTTAAGAAACAATGATTTTCGTTTCCTTTTCCTCCAGCTAACCTAAATTCTTTTTTAACACTAATCTCCCTCTCAGCAGTGCCTAGAAGTTAAAATCCTTAATGCTTCCTCTAGAGCTCCTGAGTTGTGTCGGAAGTTCTCTCCTTGACCCTTTACCCAGTAAGTATCAGCCAAAGGGCTAGGGTTGCATTAACAAAGATCCTCTCCTCCTTTTGTTTCTGTTTCTTTGCTTGTTTGTTTTAGGGGAAAAGAAAAGGGAAAACACATCCTAAACTGAATTCTCAGTGGCATAGTTTATATCCTCTAAGTAAGATAGATCCTAAGTTTAGGTCTTGACTTCTGAAGATAAATCCATTAGCCTATGTAACCAGAATGAGAGAACAGTATTTATGTTGATAGTGATATAATGCAAACATTTAACATGGATCATTGTTTTAACACTTTACAATAAATTTCCATTTTAGGGGGAAAAACTTCCCAGCTGCTAACTAGAACAATTTCATGAAGCAAAGAAGCAAAGCTAGTAAATATAGAAAATGTTCATTTTCTCTGGGCAAGATATGCAGAACTTTTACTTTGCCATGTCAAAAATGATGTCTAATATTGAAATCTTACTTTAATATCTTTTTTTTTGATTCAATGAAGAAGTGACCATGCCAAGGTGAAGAGCATATTATTTTATATCCAAATCCAGTAACGTTCACATTAATTATGCTGGGCCGTGTATGGCTCTAGCCTAGATATTAAAATGGACCCAATATCTAGTTATATTGCACTTGATCTGGATTGGACTTTGTGTTCCAACAACAGTTCTCTGACACCAGCTGGATGTCGTACAGCTCAATCCAATTCTACGACTAACATCCTGGAGTTATTGCAGACTCCACAGTTAAGGGGTCACTCCTGCAAGACTGCCCTTCTTCAGACATCAGCTGCAAATCTTGGGTGTCCAAGCCACCCCCTCCTCTTGCTAGCTTACTCCAGATTCAGAACTCCCCACCCTCCCTTGCATTCAGTAATTCACCAGGAAACTCAAGGAAATCACTGAAAGTTCTGTACTTCTGATTACAGTTTTATTATAAAGGCTGTAACAGGAACAGCCAAATGGAAAGTATGTGTAGGTTAGGGTCCTGGGGAGGAGGGGGACAGCACAGTTGTCGTGTTGTCTCTCTGTTAGAATCTGAGCATGTCACCCTCCCAGCACATCAGAGTGTTCACTAATCGAGATTTACTGAGCTTCAGTGTCCAGAGTTTTTATATGGACTTGCATTACATGGGCATGATTGCATAAATAATTGGCCACATGAATGAAATCAGCCTTCAGCCCCTTTACCCTCCCTGTAGATGGTGGGATGTGGCTGAAAATCCTGAGCATGGGCTTTCTGACTCATCCGGCCCTTCCCTTAAAACTATCTAAGAGCTCACTTGAGCAACCTTGTTAGCATACACCTAGGTATGGTCAAAGAAGTTCATTGTGAATAGCAATTCCTATTGCTCGGGAACTTTCAAGGGTATTTGAAACTCTGTTTCAGGAGCGGGCCAAGACCAGATATGTCCTTTATTATATCACAGACATCAAGAATATATTTGATTTATTCCTATAGCTTTAATTAAGTGAAATATTATTACCTTCATTTCCTAGCAGAGATGTTTGGTCCTAAGAACTTATATGATTGGCCAGAGGTAACATAAGTAAATTCTAGAAAGAACTAGAATCTCAGTTACCTTAGCTAATAATCTATCTATCTTTTATGGACATCAGCTTACGTTAGGAGACTTAGTTTTCCTAGAAAATTGTGAGAACATCAAGAAATATATATGCCAAAGAAATATTAACTACTCTCAGTTTGAAAAGAATTCTATTGGGGCACTTTGCTGGCTCAGTTGGTAGATAGAGCATGTGACTCTTTTTTTTTTTTTTTTTACAAATAGTTTATTGTCAAATTANGTACATGTGCTCCTATGCATCAGCATTAGAGCATGTGACTCTTGATCTCAGGGTCATGAGTGCCCCACATTGGGCATGAAGCCTACTTTTAAAAAGTTGTAAATAAAGAAAAAGAAAGGCATTTTACTGACTTTTTAAAAAAATGTCTGTCTTCTTTAGCTTAGGGAACTTTGCATGTGGAACCTACTTTAGTCATTTCTCTGACTTTCAGCACGTTGCATAGTGTGGTATATCTTCACCCTGTTCCAGAGTCTTGATAGTGAGTCTTGATGCTTTTCCTTTTAATGAATGAACATTTATTTTATATTGCACCTTAAAAAAAAAACATTTTGCAGTTATAGATCAGGATGGTTATTGTCATCACTGGCTACGGAAACTGAGGCATAGCTCACTATGTCCCAAAACTTACATACTTGTCATCTGTCACCCTTAAAAAAAAAATTATACCCTACTTCTTCTTCCAAAAATGATTTGAGGCCACTTGCAACAGATCAAATTGCAAAAATAAATAAGTTAGGTACCATAGCCTTCAAATAGCTGCAGTTTCGCTTTCTGTGGTTCCAGTTACCCAAGATCAGCTGTGATCTGGAAGAAGGTGACCCTCCGTCTGCTGCATCCTCAGTAGTAGACGAAGACTGCATCACAGTGCCAGGTCACAGTCCTTTGTCTCAGTATGCAGGCGTTTTATCTTCTCTCATCATCACAAGAAGAATGAGTGCAGTACAATAGGTTATTTTGAGAGAGAGAGAGAGATCCCATTCACATTAACTTTTATTACAGTCTATTGTTGTAATTGTTCTATTTTACTATTAGTTGTTGTTGATCTCCTAGTGTGCCTGATTTATAAATTAACATAGGTGTGTATGTATAGGAAAAGCCATAGTATGTATGGAGTTCAGTACTCCCTGTGGCTTTAGGCATCCACTGATGTCTTGGTACCTATCACCCTGCAGAATTAACAGGGGACAACTGTATAAGAAAGAGAAAATGGAGTGAAGAGAAGAAACATTTTAATTTATGTTGATTACAGTCAACATCATCTAAAGCTGTGCTGTCCAGTACTATAGCTACCAGCCTCAAGTGGCCATTTGAGCATTTGAGATGTAGCTAGCCAGAAATGAGAAGTGCTATAAATGCAAAATATATACTGAATTTTGAAAAAATCATGAATAATTTTAAGTAGACTCCATGCCCAATGTGGGGCTTGAACTCATGACCCTGAGATCAAGAGTTACATGCTCCTGGCACCTGGGTGGCTCAGTCATTGGGTGTCCAACTCTTGATATTGGCTAGGGTCATGATCCCAAGGTTGTGGGATCAAGCCCCATATTGGGCTCCATGATGGGCATGGAACCTGCTTAAAACATTCTCTTTCTCTCTCTCTCCCTCCCTCTCTCCCTTTCTATTCACCCTCCTATCCTACCCTCTATTCCTCCACTCCTCTCTCCACTCAAAGCTTTCTCTCTCTCTTTAAAAAAAAAAATATATATATATATATGTATATATACACACACACACACACATGTTTTTTAAAAAAAGAGCCACATGTTTTACCGATGAGCCTACCATGTGCCCCCAAAATGAGTAATTTTTAAAATATTAGTGTCATGTTGCAATGAAATATTTTATACATATTGAGTCAAACAAGATATATTATGAATTTCAAAATGAATTGTTTTGTCTCTGTTTTTAATGTGTCTACTAGAAATTCTAAAATTACACATGGCGCTCGCATTTCTACTTGGACAGTGCTTTTCTAGAAAATTGATTTTCACTGTGATGTTAAATGACCGGCAGAATCCTTCTCAAAAATCCTTCTGTAAAATTTCAGATAGCCACAGCTTTGTGTATATGTTCATACAGCAGAATAATCAGTGCTGAACAAACACATGGATAAAATTAAGTCCTTAAAAGCACAGTAAAAATTTCAAGGATATAAAGTTACTACTTCAGAGCCCTAGCTTTTCTCATCTCTCAGGAAGCCCACCCCTCTCATGGCGGATCCTCCACTTTCCTAGAGATTATACACAGAAGCACTGCCGACTGCTGATTGGGAGAAGCTTCTTTTCACCATAATTTTAGAAGATATTACGAAATTGACCCTTATTTTGCAAAATTGTGAAACATTTGGAAACTTCAGAGGAAAATTGACTTTGTACAGATCTGTGTATCTTTATGATTTTATAATTCCTAACTAAATGTAAAGGAATACTTAATCTGCATATAAAGGAACATGTAAAGTGAATATTTGTTTTCAGACATTTGAGGTGGGGGTTGCATGTTGAAATAATAAAAGGACAGGCTTAGAAGGATCATATTCTAACTGGGTCACTGACTTAACCTTTATGGGCCTTAATTTGCTCATTGGAAGAAGTCCTCAGTAGTTACAAATGCTCCTTTCAGCTTAAGCAATGTAGGGTATAGACTCAAGTCTGAGGTCATCTTTTGCTCTGTTTGGCCTGTTATTTCTCTGTGGAATGTTAGGTCAAGTCCACTGCCAGGCGGCAGGACATTGTTCTGGCACTCGTTATAGTCTTGACTTTCCTCAGCCCTTCTTCCTTTGCAAAGAATCACCCAATGCAAAAGTCACTCTCTTTAATTTAGTGAATATGGCTGAGTGTTCTTATCCATCATTTAAAATATTATTTCTTCCGACAAAGATTAGCACTTTATTTCTATAAAGGCATCCAGTGCCACTTGGACTCCATGAAATGGTGAGAACTTATATCATCCCTTCTTTTAAATCTTAAACTGAATTGTTTCTCTAGTTTGCTTTGCTAGATTCCACTAATTTCATTCAGCAGTTTACTGATTCTTCTTATATGTTAAATCAGATGTAGAAATCAGCCTCTCTGATTTGCTAGGTTTGTTCCTCATAAAACAGCTTTTCTGTCCAGGTGAATATGTGCTGTCACTGACACCAGCCCCTGGAAGTGCCAGGACCCCCCTTTCCTCTCGGTGGTACAGTTAGAGGGACAGCTGGGTGGAGACTGATTGCTTATTTACTGAGCAGCAGCATGGAAGTTCCTTCATGCTGGTGGCCATTTTCTCACTTATGGGAGATGAATTCTTTATTAATTAAAATGCCATGTCTGTCTGTCCTAGCTTTCAGTGGTCTTTCAGAGCAAAAGGAGCTTGGAGAATTGAACTTAGAAAATCAAACTTTAAAAGTACTTGGTAAATCCGTGTGGAGTACTGTCTTGGCATTTGCAATCAGATTTCAGAATCATCAGTTTCCATCTGATTTCTCACAGAACTTTGCGAATATGTTCAAGTTACCCTGTGCTTCCCTCTGCCCTTTGTGGGCTGGGCAGTGTAGTGAGTTACATATTTAAGATATGTAAAAACAGAGCATAATGTATGTCACGGAGTCATACCCTGGCTAAATAAAGGTGTCTGGTTTTTATGATCACATGTCCATGCAAGCACACTTACACAAGTATAGTCAGTTTCATCTCCAAGTTGGTTTTTTTTTTTTTCTCCCTCTACCCCCCAACTTTTGTCCCATCTCCTTGGCATCTGTCTCCTTCGCTCTTACTTCCTTATGTTCTGGCCGACCTTTTTCTGACCAGCAGAGCCCCAAGTGGATTCCCTGTGGAGTCCATCAACTCCTGTCTGTAATTAGCTTAGTGGAGCCACTGTGAAGTGATGCAAGAAGAGTTTAGCTTCCCCAGAGCCACACTTGGTAGTCTGGCACGCTCCTTATCTGTTGCTCCGGGGAGCTAGATACCAGGAAACCATTATGTTAATACAGCAACAGCAGCTCTTATTTTTTCAATCCCACAAAAACCACATGTGACCTGACATGATCTTAAGATATAAACAAGTAGCCAACATACTTTGGGCCCCTGGGTACCGAGTTTTCTTTCTCACCTGGCATTTTGGCCCCAACCAAACTTCTAGTCCCTTCAGTGAGGGCTGGTGTCCATTTTCCGACCTGAAGTTCACTGGGAGCAATAGTAAATGACAGTATCCAGGGACCTCTGGTCAAAAATTTATCCACTGTCTTTTCAACTTCCTCTTTTTTAAACAAATTATGGTTTTCTCCAACAATTGCTATTTTACCTATTTGCCAGAGATGGTACTAGGTTTGCTTTTCTGAAGTAAACTTCACCTTGTTGCTCGTCTTCTTTTCAAGGTTATTCTTGTTCCATGGACAATTTGCCTAAAATAGAGCTGTAATTCTGTGAGTCGGTATACCCTTGCAAACATGATTGTTCTCCTAGAGTCAGTTCAGAAGAACTAGTTTTATTTTCTGTTTCTCACAGCTTGCTTTTGGTAAACTCTCAGATGTCCTATCCAGATACACAGATTATAGACTAAGACAGTCATTTTGATTTCTCAAAGCCCTTTCTAATCTGACTCTACCACTTTATTCTAATTAGCATTCTATGGTGTTTATAAAATGGTTTTTTCCCTTCAGCCAAATGTGAATGTACCTGATAATTTTAAAGTTTATTTAAATTTTTTTTTCCTTCCCCCTCTAAGTGATAGTGTTAGTTAATTATAAGATCAGCCTTCAAGAAGTCTAGAAAGCATTTGAAATTAGTGGAATCCTTCTTTTTCTCTTTTGGTAATTTTATGTTATTATATGAAAACCTACAGGATATTTTTGAAAAATTAATATTATTTTTAGCAATTATTGCCCAGCCGCATAGATTTAAGTGTGTAGGAGAACATGAAGGAATGTTGAATGTTTGGTGAGTAAAATGCTTTTTGTGTGTGATTTTCTTTCCCCGTTTTTACCTTCACTTAACAGTGTGCCGCCTTCTCTATAACTTTTATGCCTCCTTTTTATTTTTTTAAGTGAGAATATTTCCTTCACAAACTTCAATGAGTTGACACTTTGCTCATTAAAAGATGTTTCACATTTGCACATTGGGTCTTAGAGTCCCTAACATTATAGCGCAGGGGCAGGAAAGAGCTGCTGGGGAGAGTGAGGCTTTCTGGAAAAGGTGTCAGTGGTCGTCAGGCTCTACTAATCTAAACATGTTTTTGAAGAGGAAGCTTTGTTGCCTACCACGCTGGAACCTCCACTCAGTCCCCCAGTAACACATGCTGGTCAAGTGTTGGGTTTGGGTCTCTGTGAAACAGAGCAAACACCTTATAGTCTTGCGATGCCAAGTCTACACTACAGAACCCAGGCTTCGGAAACACTGGTGTTGGAAACATTCAGAGACTGCAAACCTACTGCAGCTCTTGGACTCAGAGACAAGTCCAGAAAGGGACTTGTCCCTTGTGCCCCATATGTACATCGGTTCCCCTCAGTCACTATTGCATCCTTTTTATGATTTGAGAAGAAGGAAAGTTTCCATTTTTGATGTTAAAGAGAGGCTTCTCGTGGGTACATCTAAGGAATTTGTGTATGTATCAGCCTATTACATAGACTGGGGCTTTTTGTAGTTTTCTTCTTCTCTTTCTGTCAGGCAACATCTGGGAATTTGGATGTGCAGACCAGTCCTGGCGGCCTATAATGCTGAATCTTGAACAAGTCCTATCTCTTGTCACTAGAGAAAGCGTTATTAAATCAGCACCACTAAGTAATTTTGGTGCATATGTGCGCGTGTGTTCTGTTTCCCTTTCTTTGATTATGAAAGTGGTCTGTACTCATTTTAAAAGTTTATAAAATAGAAAAAAGACAGAAGCCCTTTTGTAATTTTTCTGTCTGCAACAGCCCCAGTTAACATTATGAAATGAGTGTTTACTATGCATATTACATTTTATAGAGTTGAAATCAGATTGCTTACAAGTAAATGTTCATTTATTTAAAATATTCACACTTTCTTATGCTATTAACATTTTTCATATATCTAAATAATTGACTCTAAGAAAACAACTGTGTTTTTAAGGGTATATTAAGTCCAAAAATTACAGATCTATTTGATGCATTTTTTGAAATTCATAAATAACACCAATAAAAATTGCTGTGGCTAACATACTGTTAATTAGTCATCTCAGCTTCGTTTAAGTGAAAGACTTAAATATTTGCCCGTAAATGAATTTGCAATGCCAGCTCACTAACTCATCACGGAATGGTGGCTGAATAAATTCTCCTGCTCTGTCCTGGGTATGTAATAGTGTTTCTTAACTTTTGTTTGGTCACCAGCCCTCTGTGAGTTCAGTGAAAGCTACGAAGCTTCTTCCCAGAGAACTGTATATTCACACAAAAAACTAATTGTAATGATAATCAATTATGATATGCCAGGCCCTCTGCCAACTGCTCTATGTGTGTTATTTCATTTAATCCTCATGGTAGCAGTATAAAGAATGCACTGTTTTCTTCATTTTTGAGAAAAAGACATTGAAGCTTTAAGGAGATTAAGTAATTTGCTCATGCCCGTAGACCTAGTATCAGAGCTCAAACTCTGATACTTATGACCTCAGAAGCTATCCCTTCAATCAATATGCACCGAATTTTAGGAAGCTCATAAATTCCTAAAATCTGCTTATTGATACTTATGTTAAGGACACGTTACCTACTGCAATCCAGAGATTTTCATTGTCAGTGAAGAATATGTGTGGTTAATCACTCTCGCTGTTTTTGTAACTAATTTAATTAATATATGAATATTTGTTGAATATCTACTATTTTAAACTGGTAAGAACAAATACTACACTTGATCTTAGTCAAAAGGCCGAGAAGCGATGAATATGTACTATTTTAAATACTTGTTAGGTTCAGTGATAGGGTCTTTATCCCTAAGGAGTTTACTATCTACATGAGAAGACAAGGATTATGTACATAAAACAATGAGGAAAAAATACAAACCTGAGGTTGAATATACGGTAACGAGACATTTCCATAAACTATATGTGAAAACTAATCTCTTTACTCTGTCATACCTTGATGCAGTGTCGCTCTTTGATTCCCTGATTTATAAAAGGAAAATCAAATCTAAAAGGCCACCATGTCCTCTGGGAATGTGGCAGATTCAGTGTGTCATAAAAATGAGGTCTGTAAAGTGAGACTCTGAGTTTCCTGAGTGGTTTTGTCTGTGTCATCTGTTAGCCCCAGGGAGCATGCTCAATAAGGAGAGGTGAGAATGTGTAGCCAGCTCTCAAACATTTCAACCATGTATCACCAGGTAATTCTCTTGAGTTGGACATGTGTAGGTAAGCAGAACACCTTGACAGTTGCTACATTTTGACTCAAGAAAGGTTCCTACTGACAGAGAGGAGTCATGCAGGAACAGTGGGGGGAAACTACCAAACTTCGGATGAAACCATCGGGCATGGGAAGCGCATTGAAGCCGACAGTCAAGGCTGTCAGAAAGAGTGGCTGTGCTATAATTCAGAAAAGTGCTTTCTGTAGGAGCACAGTATGGGCAAGTTGCACATCTGACCTGAGCAGCTGCTGGATACACAAGGTTAGCACAGATAATAGCTGTTGTAAGATATGAGGGATGGGGTATGTCAGGCTTTCCATTACCACGGCCCTCTTCAAGGATTTGTACAGTTGTAGGATTCTGCTTTTTTGAAACTTGAATCATTTGGGCTGTAATATGATGGAATTAATTTACAAAGAGCATTTGAATTTTCTTTTCATCGCAAACAGAAACCCAGTGCTGCTAATTATCCTACCTGTAGTTTATCTCCTTTCACTTACAATAGTTACTTTTATTGAAATGTCTACGATAAGCATATTTTGTGTACAGTTGTAGAATATATTTGTGCTGTATTTTGATTAATAAATTTTGTTACATTTCATTTCACTGATGTTTCCATAATCCCTTGCAATTTAACCTGTTTAGCATTATTTTTTTAAGTGGGGCAAGGATGTTATGAAAACCTATTATGTCTAAGAAGCCCCAGATGGAAAATATTTTTAAAAAACAGGAATTCCCATAATTGTTCATATCATTTAAATATGTCCAGCTCCTGGATGTTGGAAGTAATTTTCCAGGCATTTATGCAGATATCTTGATGGATTTTATTTAATTTCCAAAGAAAAAAGTATGATACTGAGTCTGTATAATTTCTTAAATTCATTCCTGGGGAAAAAAAACATTAAGTGAAAACATACCTTTTCATATTTTCTCTGAGCCAATACTGGAGTTGTTTTTGAGGTAAATAGTAGATTGATGATAAATGTCCATCACACTTTGGCTTTATAGAGAGAATTCAAGACATGTAACTGTCCAACTCTTGAATTTTCTCATTCTCTGTGTGTGGTGTGTGTGGTGTGTGCATGCGGGGAGCTTAAACAAGACCTTTTGATTTCATAATAAGCAGGGCTTAGGGACGATAAAACTTGACATTCTTAACTGTTACTAGTGTCTGTCCCTATAGCCCATGCAGTTATCTTCCTGCTAATGATGTAGAAGCCAGAGTCATAAACTGAGCATGGACCCAAGGCGCTACTGTAAATTGCAAATAGCATTCATGTGGTGTCTTTGACCTAAGACTAAATTGGGGAAAAAAAGAGTTTTCAAGAGTGGAATAGAAGTGGAAGTCAAGGACAAAGAGTACACTAGTAGGATGAATATGTGCAAAGGTTCCCTAAGCTTTTGAAGCGAGATTTGTTTAGATAGGCTTTTCATATCTGCAAATACTCCTTTGCTCAGGAGCTAAGCAGTGGATTCGGACAGCTTCTGCGTGTGTGTGTGTGTGTGTGTGTGTATGTATGTGTGTGTGTTGGCAATAATGCAGTCATGAGATAATACAAATAATCAGTGAGGGAATAATTAATGATGTGGCAGGGAATATTTTTTGATAAATGCTTGGGGAATGAGGTGACAGGCGTGAAATTAGAAAATTCCTTCAGCGATCTAAAATATAAATAGCTTTAGGAACTGAAAAGAGTTTCACAGCTGAAGATTTTATTGTGTTGAGAGGAAAAACTTTTTTCTCTCCCCCACTCCCTCCTCCTTTGCAAGTTGTTTGTCCATTCACAAAACAAATACTCTGAAGCCCAGCGCGGCTCATGGGAATAAATTTCAGGTCGAATTAGTACAGTTTCCTTGCTGTCAGGATGCTGGAATTAATGGTGTTTTGATGACACGAATTTTGAAGGGCAAACAAAGAAGCTGAAGGGAGAGAGACATGACTCCTTAGAAGCTTGGTCCTCCTCTCCCCCAGCCTCTCTTGTCTTCCCTGTCATCCGTCTGCCAATCTCCCTGTCCATGGTTAGTTAAAGGCGCTTTTTATCCTCTTTTCTTTCCCACAGAGTTTGCCAGATCCGGCCCGGTGCCTGGGTTCCAGGAGGACACGCTGCAGTTGGCCTTCATCGACTTGAGACAAGTAAGTCTTTGTGTTTTTGTTTTTTGTTTTTCTTTTAAGATGTGTGACTGAAGACCATCAGGTCTTAAGGAAAAGGGGAGGGAAGGGGGATTGGCGTTGGCGATTCACACTGGAGACCTAAGGGTTTTTCCCTGTGTTTGAGGCCACCTCTTTTATTTAGCTATCTGGGATTCTTAGCTATGGTGGAGTTAAAGGTTTTGTGGGTAGAAGGGAAGGCAGGAGGTGGGAGGAGGGACCCAGAGCGTCGAGGGACTCAAGTGACCCTCAAGTGATGTGACCCATTGTGCTATAGTTGGCTTCTGCAGACACAGCAGAAAGATAACTCAGCAAACCAATGCTAAGCAGGTGCACTGATGCAGAGACTGCCTGCCTGAAGGACTTTTGTTTGCAGATAATGAGGGCAGCAGCATTTTAAAAAAATGAAATATTTTACATTCTGGATGGTTGGTGTGGCTTGTTGACTTTTTTTCTGTTGCCTTCAGTCTTCCCATCCCCTCCTTTGTAGAATGTGGCCAGCCATGAGTGACTAAGTGGTGGTTTTAGGAGATGATTAGCAAAGGCCCTGACCAGTCATGCTAACCCAACAGACAACCCTGTTAAAGTAATGTTGACGAAAGCCAGTCCTCAGGTGCACCTGAGCTTTGGGAGCCCCTCAGTGAGAAAGTCTTTCTCTAGGGCCGTTGCTTGCACATCGAAATGGGTAGGTTGGTAGGCCTTAGTGTTTTGGGTAGAGAGGAACAGGATGGGCGGGGTGCGGCGGCGGGGGGAGGGGGCGAAAGAGGGAGAGCGTTAACTGGGCTCTGTCATCTCTTCACTCTGAAGATGGATGGGGTTGGATAGAAAGTGTGAATGAAGTAAGAATCAATGACTGATGCTTCTCTCCTATTAAAACAATCTTTTTTTTTTTTTGTCTGTTTTAAAAAGGGGGCTGGCTTTGTTTCTCCTGCCATAATGATGCAGTGCCTCTTGTTTTCAGAGCTGACATAGTTTGCATTCTGAAAACTTTTAGATGCCCAGAGTATTTCTTAAAGCTATAGGACCCCTTGTATTGGTAGTCTCCTTACCACTGTGACTCGATTCATGCTGGAACAGCTTTTAACCCATAATGGATGGCCTGAGCTACCCCTGAATCCTTGTGGATGGGTGGTGTAATCTGTCATCTGATGACAAATCTGGAAAGCCCTGTTAAGCAGAAAACAGAAAATTGTGTCTCTATAGACCCGCCAAAGTTTGAGGATTCAAGCCGCGTCCCAGAAACGTGTGTCAACTTAATATTTGGGGGCCGAGGTGGGGGTTCTCGTACCACATAAAGGCTTTCCCAGCATGGTCACAAATGGAGCGGAGTATCTCTTTCCACACTTACGACCTTCCACCTGTGGTTTCAGCAACTCAACTGAGACATTCAGGTTTTAACCCCTTGGCTGATGTGAGACTGGAAGATTGGGATTTTGCCTTAGGGTTTTGTCAAAGGCCAGTCCGTTGGCTTTTTCTGTTTCTTCTCAGAAACTTCTGAGCCAATTGGCTTTTCTTGGAAAGCAGAAACTGAATTTCATTGGAGAGACACATCCAAGGAAAAAATTTTTCCTTTCTCACTATTCATGAGAAGGAAGTGTGGTCATTCTCTCTAGTTTGTGGTTTTTGGTCCCTATGGAAAGCAACTAGTGTTCACAGAAAATGTTAACTAAGGGAGTAAGTTAGAAAACACAGCCAAAATAAGGTGGAGCTGAGCCGGGGGTGAATGCTCAAGTATTTGTGGGCTCTCGGCGAGCACTAGTGTTTATGCTTAAGTTCCTATTTGCTGTTATATTTCTGTTCTCAGACTTCTTCTTATGATATTTTAGCAGGAGAAACCAGAACTCCAAAATTTTACTAATAAGAAGACTTTGGCTCTTCCTGTCAAATCTATCACCTAATTTCTAGTTGTATCTGTCTCTGTTAAGACAGCTTAAACCTTTCTAACCTAGACCATTTAAAACGCCTCCCTAGCTCTCAGGCCGCAGCTCTTTATTAGCAGGCCCCAGGCCAGTTGAATCATTGTGAGAAAAATTATCCCTCCCCGTTCCCTTCTGAAAAAATTGATCTCTTTGCAGTCCATCTTCATTGTTCTCATAACTTACTTAAAATGAGCATCTTATTAAAAGGGGACTTCTTCTGAGCTATGGAGATGTTCAAACTATAAGAAGAAAACCGGGGAGTATGTTCCCAAAGAAGATACCGTGACCTCAAATGAAGCATGATTAAGTGTCCTTGAGTATGTTGTCCTTCTGCATGTTCCCCTCAGAGTCCTATAATAGAATTATGGAATTTGGGGGTTGGGGCTCATTTTAAAAATCATGCAGGATAACCTTTGACTTGAGACTTGAAACCCTGTACAGCACGCAGACTGTGCCTGCATGTCCTCCTTGAAGAAAACTTGCCACCCCGAAGCAGCAAGGGCCGCCTTCACGACAACCTGAATATTAGAAACATATTTCTTTTTTTTTTTTTACAAATAGTTTATTGTCAAATTAGTTTCCNTATTTCTTAAGTTGGCTAAAATCTATCTCTCTGAACTCTGACCCTTTGGTTCTTTGTGTTTTTATTAATGCATCACAATTTCGGGGATGGGCTTCCTCTCCTGATTTAATGAGCATCCTCTCTGCTAGTCATTGAGTCTTCGTCACGTGTAGCACTGAGACCCACTCCTCAGGTGGTCCTCACACACTTGATTTTACGGACCAGACTGGACACTTCACTCTCTTCGGTCTATGTGTTTCTTTTCATATTATTAATAACATAGATTTTTTTTTTTTTTTATCATTCTAACCAATCTAAACCTCTTTAGATCCTGATTCGGTTTTCCAGCTTCGTGACTAATTTAAACATCATGTCCTTTCTGAGCCTAATATGACAATATTAAGCAGGCATGGCAGAAGTTAAAGGAAGAAGTTAAAGTTAGGGCAGATTCTGGGGTGCACCCCCACGGGAAGCACGACAGTCACAGTGCAGCAGGCCTGTCCTTTGACTGTCATTGACTGTGTCTGCCTCACTGACTTATGAGCATATTCATTCTGATCATGCTTTCGTGTTGTCTTGCTTTAGAGTGTTTCAGACACTGTCAAGTGAATAATTTTTAAAATAATCAAAACACAGAATCTTTGATGAGATCATCTCTGCATAGACTGTAATAACAGAGTGTCATTTAAAAGCTATAGAAATTCAATTAGACGCAAATTAGACACGGATAGCAAAACGATTCATCTTTTCCCACCTGTCCTGTCTATCCTCAGTTTCGTACTTCTTAAGGAAAAGAGTGAAATGACATTTTGAATATGCAAGCTTTCATGATATTTTACATGTGTATGGTACTTCATAGTTACCACACATTTATGTACAAATCTCATTTGTCAGACTGCTGAGCTTAGAAAACCTGCCATTAGTGATCATGTGAATTAGACAGTACAAATCAAAATCTCCTTTGCCACTTTATACCTGCTCAATGTCCAAGTCCATAAAAGTAGGATTGCAGTACGAATTCACATTCGTCTTTCAAATATAGGTGCCAATCTCTATCAAAATCCAACTTTGGGTTCATGTTGAATCTGACAAGGACAACTTAAAGGTCTCACATTTTAGCTATCTTGAAGTGGCATGTGCACTCCAAGTACTAGTAACTGCCAGCCCTTAATGGCTCGTCATTGGAAGTGACCACACAAGGCCCATAGTGGATTCTCAGTAGTGATCAGATTCTTTAACAGTATTATGGATTGTGTTTTTTCTTCTGTTGTTAAGCATTCAGTAGATAGTACTAATGAATATTAGAAATTGACCTTCAGTCGATTTTCATTTCAGCTTGTTTTATCAAACTCTGAGTGCCTACTATGAATAGAGCACAACCCCAGTGCTATGGGAATACATAAGTAAATATAATACAGTCTCTGACCTCCAGGAGCAAAGAAATGATCAGCAAATACTTAATTTTAAGGAAATCACACTGTAATGAGTATTACATTGGAAGGATGAAGCCATTGCATATGTTTCAATTATTTCATTGTGTTTTGCTGTATAACAAAGCACCCAAAACACCTTGTCTTAAAAGAAAAACCATTTATTTAATGCAAGTTTCTACAGATCGGCAATTAGGATAGGTTCAGTGGGCTCACTCACACCTTGAGGTCAGGAACTAGATTCACTAGGAACTGCCTGGTCTAGGATGCCTTAGCCAGACCGACTCTTCTCTGCTCCATGTGATCTGTCACCCACCAGCAGCCTGACCCAAGTGTAATCACGTGGCATATTGGTAGGTTCCAAGAGAGCAAGGGGAAATATGCAAACCCCTTAAGGTCTACACTTGGAACTGGCAAGCCATCGTTCCCACCACAGCTTATGGGTCAGAGCTGGTCACAGAGCCAGCCCAAAATCAAAGAGTAGGGAGATCCACTTCAGCTCATCCTTCAGTTGGGATGTAAGACCTTTATACGAACGATGCCTCTATAATTGCAGAAAGAGGCCATGGAGTGGAGAGGTCTTTGTGAGCCTGAGTAATTATAAAATATTGCATTCAAAAAGTGGAAAGTTCAACTGAAAGAAGCCAGGCATTTGGTGAGAGAGGAAAGTGTTCTAAGCATAGAGAATAGCCAGTTTCAAGTTTTGTTTAAAAACATATGTGGAGTTGTTTTAACTAGGATCTAGACTATCCTTTTTTTTTTTAAGTTTTAGACAAATCTCTTTAAACCCCATTTCTTAATTTCTCTTCTTCATTTCTTACTCTTACTATTCAGCTTCCTCATGGACCTCTTTTTTATGTCCTATACTTCTCATCGAGCACTGCTTATTGTGGGCTATGCCGATCCATCTCACATTTCTGTTGCTCACATTCACTGTGAGGGAATCTTAACTTCCCCAGATAATTAATTATTTATATTACTCATTTAATTTCTGGCTGTTCACCTTACATATTTGACCAACAGGAAGAGGTTTGGGTGGGTTCTTTTCTTTAGTAACATCACCTTATTTTCTGTTTCTTGTCCCCGACTGTTACTTACTTCTGACACACTAAGTTTTTATCGAGCTGAATGAACTAGGTTATGACATTGCATCAGATCTCCTGAATGGAGCTTGTTGGCAACGACTCTCAAACAGCAAAGCCATCCCAAGATAACTACGGCTTTTTTTAGATGGAGTTGGTGACATTCCCTCTAGGCCAGTTATTCCCCAATTTCTAAACCTTCAGTCTAAAGTAAACATGGTGCATTTCCATTGCAGGCACTTAACTTGCCTTAAAAACAACTATAGGACCTAAGAGAAATAGCTGTATATTTCTTTGGAGACGTTGAAAAAAATCTGATGTTAATCCTATTAGAGGCATATAGGTAAAATCAGCACTGTCCACAAGCATCAGGTATGAAACCTGAGAACAGCTCAAGAAACTGTGTAGAACTGCTTTTCCTATTTCCACTCCTGTCTTGATCCTGTTCAGTAAAGTTTGGTTTTTGAATCAGATTGCCTGCTGTTTTCTTTTTTTCTGCCCCCAAGTGTAATGAGCAACCACTCCCACTAAGAGGAACATTCCCCCTTTGCTCGACTGATCTTGGCTCATGTGGAAAAATCTTAACTTTGCTTAATAACCACTTATATGTTAGCTTCAGTAGAATACCAGTTGATATAAAAACTGAATTTGTCTGATACCACACATAACAAGATGATATGTAGTCAATAGAATTTCTTTTTTTAATGTTTCTCCCTTACCAGTCTAAACAACCCCTAACTTTTAGGAGACAACATAGGAGGCCTGGGTCAGGGTAAGGCAGGCCACATTTTAAAAAGACCTCAGGTGACAATCTTCTGCTTTTTCATCACAACGGTTAAGCCCTATTTAACAGGAAGAAAGCCATTTCCTGCATGTACTTCTTAATGCTGGTTTTTAACCTGTTGGGATGTAACCTGGGGGTTTTCGGGGGATGGCCTATAATTTTCCCAACTGTTTACTTGAGCAGTTACCAAGGAGTCATGGTAGAGGAATGAGAGATGTGGGGAGAGTTAGTAGGAGAATGTTTTTGTGAAAGGATGTTGTAGGTGGAGGAAAATAGATGGTATGCAGACCCTCAAATCCTCTAGTAGTGAAGTATATGGACCAGTAACGGTGTAAGTAGATATATTCTACAAGTGCTCATCTGAAATATTCTGTTGACCTTCAGATTGTGTATGACACTGAATAAATAGTGGCCTGTAAAACCGGGAGTCATCTGTACTAAGGTGCAGAAATCAAATAGCTTGATAACTCATGGAATTGGAAGATGCCATTACTATGACTAATGTGGATGGTGGGGTCAGAAGGAATGGTTTAAGCCATTAAAGCACATTATCTTAGAAAAGATCATCTGCACTAGCATGTATATGTGGTTAGATGTCATTTCAGAAATGAAATCCAGAGACATCATATCTCAAAGGCACCTGGTGGTTGGAAGAAGATAAGGTAATAGTATCAGACTATCTGCACAAATCTCTTTGCTGTTACAGAGTTACTAAAAGTTCCTACAGACTATAATCCATGTTTTAACGTAGATAAAGCAAGCCAACTTCATAGACCTTCCTAAATCAGAAATATTCATTCATTCATTGGGCACTATCCCTAGCACTACTATAGTGACTATAATGGTGTAGTTGGCATAGTGCAGTGAATAAACATAGTCCCTGCCCCAGCTGACATTCTTGTGTAGCTGCCTGTGCTTGTAAAGCAGGCCTTTTCAACATTCTCCTCTTCCCCAAATTTCTTTTCAGGTGGCCTTCGTGCTCCAAGGGGATTCCACTTGGTCTCAATTTTTATTTTTTTGGATTGATGCTACATTGGTCAGTTTTAGGGACAGCTGCAGAGCTTTCTGCAAGACCCCTAGGGCAAGGCCAAGTCTGCTGTATGCCGACACACAGGCTTTCAGAAAAGACCCTGTAGCTCTGATTTGGCAGCCTGGCATAAATAAGATGGTCATCTTGAAATGCTTCCAAAGGTGGTCCTTTGGTTTTTGAAAGCAGAGTTCTCTGGTTGTTTTGATACAATTGTTGTGCCCGTGTTGTTTTGACAGACACCAGAGCAATACCTTTAACCTCAAAGGAAGCTCTGATAGCAAATAATTCCAGTTCCCTAGCAGGGGAAAGCTAACACCTTTGGGTCTGGTTCTGTAAAAGATGTAAATAGGAACATTTCTGAGAATGGACTGCACTGAGCTAGACCCACGACCTCAGGTAAGCCAGGGCTGGGTTGGCACACACAGGACGGGGCACAGGTAAATAAGGTCTTCAGCCACTGAGATGCTGCCACCGCCACTGCAAATCAGGTGTCTTTCCTTCCCTTGCATGGGGTATTAGTAACTGAGCTGCCATGGAAACTCTGTAGAAAGAGTTGCCAGTAATATGTAACACATGCTGGGATTTACCAAATGCTCTTGGTTGATTGGAGAGGAGTCTATTCTAGGACTGCTGAAACTTTGTCTCACTTCATACCAACCTCTTAACTAGGGAAGAAAGTACTCAGAAATTTGTCTTAGGGCTTTTTTTTTTTTTTAATTTAACACAGAATCCATTTTTCCCCCAAACCAGTATCTCATGAAATAATATCCAAGCAGAGTACAACTCTTTGGTATAGAAAATCATATAAGATGTTATTTAAATGCTAGGGGGAAAAAAAAAACCATTTTAATGGGCCAAATGATATCATAGCATGTAGGGAAGGCCATTTTCTATTCATTGTCCTCGCACTATGGAAATCATTTTAACAATTCAAAAGTCTAATTTCTTCAAGTCTCATGGAGTTGTTTCAAGAGGTTGGGAATCAGAGGAGACGGAGCATGTGTTAATAGTGGATGCCCACCACATTGAGACCATGACAGTTTATAAGAGATTCCTCATTGAATTTCCACAGTGGAGAATAGTTGGGGTGCATGAAAGGAAGGTGGAGGGTCTGATGAACACCGCTTTGCTTTTCCTCACAGAGGAAGCATAGCCATTTAGCAGGAATGTAGATGGGAGACACTTGGTTCTTTGCACATTTGTGCTTGGTAAAAATGCAGCTTCTTACCTTTTTGAAGGCCCTGACTTTTATAGACAGTTTGTGTGTCTGGAAATGCTGACTCATGAATGACAGGCACTGTGGGCCCTCTCAGGGTCCTTAAGCTGTATTAATAGCAGTTATGTGGAGAGAAGCAGTGGGTAAAGGACTGTTAGCTAGGAGCAGTTGTGGATAATCTTTTGGGTGGAGGGCATAAAACACCAGACTTTGGATGTGTTTTCCATGAATAATACATTGGGTTTGGCCTTTGACTCATAGATTGCCCTAACCCCAGGTTAACATTTTCCATTGTTGCTGTCAACCCATATTGGCCAGTCTAGCCTTAGATGGGAAGTCTAATCTAAAGCTTGCTCAACAGAGTTGTCTAGCACTTCCTACTTGGCAGAGCTGTGCCACTTAGGGCTTCCACCAGAGCATACAACAGCGTTTCCAGTGTATGCTAGGCAGACGTTTTCCGGAAGTGTGCATCTAGTCTGCAACTATCTTCTACCCCTTTGCACCAGTAGAATGATTGTCACTTTTAAAGTGGGTGCGGTGCCAGCATCTCTCTGGATAGCCTCATATCCAGTTGAGAGGCTAGAGTTTCGTTCCATTTCAAGATCTTGTGGGAGGAGCTAATAAGCATCGTGAAAGCCACCTGGTAGTTTCTCCCTTTGCTCATGGACAGTGTTGGTGATCCTCTGACATAGGCAGCCTGTGAGGCATGCTGCCGAGGCTAGCGTGAAGCTCTGCACTGCAGTCTGCATCTTCCAACAAGCCAAGCCTCAGTCACTGGGGAGGTTTCTCCCGTATCTCAACACACAGCCTGAATATGCAAACCTAGACACGTGGAATTTGTGATTTTCTGAGATAATCACATCTTCAGGAGAGAGGGCAAGTGAGTCATTACCAATGAATTTCCCTGGAAGTAGCAGTGGCATCAAAGGCTGTTGCAGTAGTACTGGTGGAATTAAAGCCTGATGGATTCTGAACACACATCTCATCTCCATTAACTGCACTGTCTTAGTGTCCTACTAGAGAGCACTTACAAGCCTGGAAAGGGCGAAAGAGCCAAGCCCCAGATGTAACTAACTACTGCATCCTATATACAGCCGCTGGAGGGCAGCAGAGAGTGACAACAAAGGTCCAGATTTAGGGAATTGGGGCACATTTCAATCTGCCAAAGAAGCAGCCCCCTTAACCATAAGAGAATTTGCTCCCTAGGAGCCACAGTTGCAAGCCTAGGCTCCTGGGAGACAAGGACCAAAAAGAGCATCTACAACCCTGATCTGAAGATTAAAACCCTCCTTCTAGGCAAGTTCCTAGGAATGCGTAAAGAAATGAGGGAAGACTGACTGGGGAAGGGGAACCAGACAACATCAGTAAAGTAGGAAACCAAAAGGGTAGTCTAAAGTGTTAAGTCTCAAGGGGGAAGCAAAGATAGAATAGGAACCAAATGAAAGAAAAAGCTACAGTGGAAGGCAATCCAGACTGAGCAAGTTGCAGAGGCAAGGATAAGGTCAGGAAAGACTGACCCCCTGAGACAGGTATACCTAGGAAGGAGCCTTGTGTAGGGCTGCAAAGGGACCAATTTCAGACACAACTGAACAGTCAGATCTGTGAGATTCTCATTTTTTGAAGTAGCTCCTTCTCGATTAACCAGGATCATTTCTTTCTTAGTCTTTCTTGATTTTAAGAGCAAAATGACTCATTGAGGATGTGGCCAGGGAGAAGGATGATTTGACATTCTAAGATATGACTAAGGGATTTTATATGTGAAATGAAGTTGAACTTGGTCATGAAGCCCTTCTGGTAGCACTGGTGTGAAAGGACAGTTCACTTTCTTTGATTAGCTTCTGATGTTCCCCTTTTCATATTTTATTCTGTAACATTTGCTAAGAATACCCAGTGGAAAAGAAAAACTGGCTCTGGGAAACTAGTTATAATATAGGCAAGATCCTACTCAATCCGGGGATTAAGATCTGTTCCCAGTAGGTTAGCAGAGAGCTGGTTAGTCTCTTTTAAATGCTCAGCACTTAGCAATTTTCCAAATCCTGTAAGTGTGGAGAAAGAAAACTCTCGGTTGGCCTCTTAAACTTCTAGCGTCTCCCTGCTATGTCTCAACTCCTTGAACATTGGGAAAATTGGAACTCTCCCATATCTGCAAATTCCAGGCACCCTGCTCTGGGTATTAGGACAGCATGAAGTTTGGAACGGGACAGACCTGGGTTACTAGCTGTGACATTTGGCAAATTATTTGACCTCTCTAAGATGTAGTTTCCTACTATCTTTGATTATATGCTTACTAAATATTAAGTAACATAATCATATTATCTTATTTAATGCTTACTGCAGCATTTTAAGCCTTGTAAGTCATTATGAAGTCTTCCTTTTATAACCCAGGATGTGTTTCAGGAGGTTAGTTCATAAATATAATGAATGACTAAATAAATTATGATATACCTAAGTATCACCAATCAATAGAAAGGAACTATTTGGTAATCCAACTCTAAAATTTATATAACATTCTAGAAAATGCAGCCTAATCTATAGTGACAGAGAGTAGATCAGTGCTTGGAGACAAGGGGACAGGACTGATGACAAAGAAAGACAAGGAAGCTTCTTGTGATGATAGAAATGTTCTTGGTGGTGGTGGTAGTTACATAGATGTATATATTTGTCAAAACCCATGGAACTATATGCTTACCTTAGGTTTATTTTATTGTGCATAAATTATATCTTAATAAAATTGATTTTAAAAAGTGCAAATAATATTGCATCTATAAAATTCTAGAATTTATACTCTTATTTTCATTCAGTGTAGTATTTTGAGATTCCTCCATCGTATTGGATGTATCAGTATTTCATTTTCTAATTGATGAGTGATATTTCTCTATATGGATATATTATAATTTAGTGAGTCATTCACCTGTTGTATTTATTAATATTTTGTTGTTTCTAGTCTTGGAATACTATGAATAAGGCTGTTGTGAGCTTTCATGTACAAGTGCCTTTGTGGATAAATGTTTTTATTTCTCTTGGGTAGTACATGGAGTGGAATTGCTGAGTCCGCGGTAACCATATGTTTAACTTTATTTTTAAAAATGTCAAACTTTTCCAACGTGGTTGTGCCCTATTCCACACCCACCAGCGGTGACCGAGAGCTCATACTCTTCAATGTTTGGTGTGACAGTCTTTGTCTCTTGGTTTATTGAGGCATAATTTACATATAGTAAAATGCATCCTTCTTAGATATACAGCTCTGTAAATTTTTTACAAATTTACACAGTTGTATAACTGCCACAAAAATCAAGAATGTTTCCATCCTCAGAAAATTCTTGATGCCTCCACAGTGAGTCTCCTCTTCCAATTCCCAGCTCCTGGCAATGACTGCCCTGATCTCTGACACTCTAGTTTTGTCATATAAATGGAATCATACCTTTAACTTTGACCTCTCTCACTTAGCATTGCTTTTGAGATTCATCCATATTGTTGTATTTATTAGTAGTCTGTTCATTTTTATTGCAGCATAGTATTCCAGTTTAGAGATTGTTTACTCATTCATCAGTTGATGAATATTTGAGTTGTTCCCAGTTTGGAGATATCATGAATAAAGCCATTTGTGTAAAGGTTTTTTGTGAGGACATATATTTTTATTTTTCTAGAGTAAATACTTAGGAGTGAGATAATTGGGTCACAGAGAAAGTATATGTTTAAGTTATAAGAAGCTGTCAGGTTCTTTTCCAAAGTGCCTTTACCATTTTCCATTTCCATCAACAATATATGAGATAGTATATGCTCTGCACCCTGACCAGTATTTGATATTGTTGATTTTTTTATTTGCACCATTCTATTAGGTATGTAGTAGTATCTTGTGGTAGTTTTAATTTTTATTCCCATAATGACTATTGGTGCTAAACATCATTTTGTATACTTATTTGGCATCCATTTCTCTTCTTTTGTGAAGTGTTTGTTCAAGTCTTTTGTCCAGTTTTTAAAATAATTCTTATTATTGAGTTGTAAAAGGTTTTTATATATTCCAGTTAACAGTCCATTATCAGTTATGTGTTGGCAACTTTTTTCTCCCAGTATGTGGCTTTTATTTTCTTAACAGTATCTTCTGAAAAGTTAGGGTTTTTTATTTTAATAATACATAATTAACAATGATATCATTTTTCTTTCATTCCTCGTAGTCTATGTGTCCCATCTTAAGAAATGTTTACCTAACCCAAAGTCACAAAGATTATGTCCTATGTTTTCTTCATGGAGTTTTATAGTGTTAAGTTTTACATTTAGGTCTCTGATGATATATTTTGAATTAAGTTTTCAGCATAATGTAAGAGATGGTCATGTTTTGAATTTTTATGTAGAACGTAGGGTTGTTCCAGCCCTGCTTGTTAAAAAGGACTATGCTTCCACTGCTTTCACTGCTGATTTGCATTGACACATTTAATAAAAAACCAATTGGCCATGTCTGTATTGTTCTATTTCTGGGCTTTATATTCTGTGCCATTGATCTGTGTCTGGCCTTTTTACTGTGTCTTGATCTTACTTTTCTATTAATTTTGAAATCAGATAATATAGTATGGCATGGTATGCGCTCCAACTATTTTTTCAAAATTCTTTTGTTTATTCCAAGTCCTTTACTTTACATATGTATTTTAGAATCGACTCATCGATTCCTACAAAAAAGCTTGACTAGGATCTTGCAGGATTCTTAGATCAGTTTGAAAATGGACATTCTGGCACTATTGAATCTTCTAATCCATACATATAATCTGTCTCTCCGTTTATGTATGTCTTTGGTTTCTCTCATTGGTGCTTTGTATTTTTCAGCAAATTTTGCATGTACTTTGTAAGATTTATTTCAAAGTATATCATGTTCACTGTAAATGATATTGTTCTTTTAATGCCAGTTTTTAATTGTTCATTGCCAGTGTACAGCAACACAATTGGTATTTGTATCCTGACCTTGAATTTCAAACTTGTTAAACTCACTTATTAGATCTAGTAGTATTTTATACATTTGGGGGCATTTTCTAGGTAGACATTTATGACATCTTTGAATTCAGTGTTACTTCATCCTGTCCAGTCTAGATGCTTTTTATTTCTTGCCTTATTGCACTAGGCTTCCACTACAATGTCAAATAGAAGTACTGAGAACAGATATCCTTGCCTTGTTCCTGATCTTAATGGGGAAATGTTCAGCTTTCACCGTTAAATATAATGATAAATGTAAGTTTTTAATGTCCTGCATCAGTTGAGCAAGTGTCTTTTAATTCTTAATTTGCTTAGTGTCTTTATTAGGAAGGGTTCATTAGTTTTATATTCTATCATTTAATTAGCCATTTTTATTTTTGAATGTAGAAATTATGTTGAATGTTTTGTTTTGACATTCAAGTTGTAAGATATATATTCACACTTAGAAGATTTTTTATCTGAATTAGTTCTGAAAGTAATTCATTTACACAAGAGTAACAAAACATTTTTAAAGCTTTTCAAGGTATTGCTGGTTCCTACAACAAAGGTTATACCAGCTGAAAGAACACCCGGCAGTGTGTTCATGTACTGGTTTTATAGCAGCCTCACCAACATTGAGACTATAACATATAAAATTTAAGTGTTTTGGTTAATTTAATAGGTACAAGAGGGTACCTTATTCTTATATTCCATATTGTTTTCTTTTTCCGTACGAAGTTTTTTTGTATGAAAAATACTGAGTGGCTCATCAACATCAGTAAGGGTATGACTTTACCAGCGTCCAGTTTTCAGTTCTCACTGCCATGTCCTGTGGTATGTTTTTTGCAATCCAATTTGATGTCTCCATAATTTAAATTTAGCTTATTACAATCTAATAAGAAGGTGAGACTGATACTTCTAAAAAGTTAACTATGAGTAAGAAGCAGCATGTGATTTAAGTACCAAATTCAACAGCATGTAAGCATTGCATGAGTTTGGAAGAGGAAAGTTTGACTGTGCCATTAGAAGTGACGACTCTTGCCTTTTTGGTTATTTTTTTTATAATGAGTCAGTAGGATCTAATTTTCTGTCTTTTATTTAGGTTATGTATTTCCTCTAAAAGCATTCTAAGACAAAACATTTGAGATTCACTATTCATGATGCCTGTGAAAATTGTGGTCATCGGGAAATTTAATCCCAGGCTAATAATAAAAAGTGTTCAAACTATTATTTCACTTCAGTGTTACTACAGAAAAGAGCAAATTAGCCTTCTCTTGGCTGGCAAAGTAAAGGTATAACTTCTCTGTTTTCCAGACAGTGCTAAAAAATACACTCTAGAGATTTAATCTGAAGATTGAGATGTTCATCTAAGCCAAGCATCAATCATAGAGAGACTGCCCCAGTTCTCCCCAGAGCTCTATGCTTTGGGCCTGGTCCAGACGAGCAGCAGGTTTTCTATCACAATGGTATGACCTCTTTATGAGCTACTATTTGTATCATCTGTAGTATTCAGTGAGACTTGGAGATACAGTGAGGACAGAGTAGTTCTCCGAAGCTACTGATATACCAAGACTATATTAAAAAGAACTATCTCAGACCACAGTAAGTTGACAAGGTCATTAAAAGTGAATATGTGTTATGAGGTAAGGGGATATATAATTATTCATTTTAGGGTATATACTGTTTGTCATTTGTCACTACAGCATTTGTGTGTGTGGTATAGTGTGGTGGTGGTCGTATATGTGTGTGTGTCTATTTATCCATGCTTGCTTGTCTGTTCTAAATCCAGGTATGGTGAGAAATTCATATGATGCGGTTAATTTTACCTTCCCTTTTCACCTCTGATAGAAATCATTAAAAGGGAGAAGGTGGTTTTCCATGTGATTTCTCTGGGATACCAACGTCCCATATCTTTCTATCTTTGTGGAGAAGCACTGCCCCCTTGATGAAGTGATAGTGAAAGGAGACAGTTAATTTCATCGGTGGGAGGGAGTGATAGGTTTGGGGGAAGCGGCATAGGAGTGGTTATGTTCGTGGTTCTTTCTGTTAAGTCTGAAAATCTATTTTATTCTGACTCTTTCTCTTGTTCTGTTTTATGTCTCTGCCATTGAGGATCTTTTATTTCTTTTCTTCCATTCTGCCACCTCCTATTTCTTTAAAACACAATTATGATCCTGTCATTTGCCTGCTTACAAAGCCTGAGAGCTCCCTGTTGCCTAAGGAACAAAGGACAGACTCCTAGCAAAGCAAGTCTGATGCCTGCTTGCCTTTCTGGTTTCCTTTTCCTATCACTTTTCCCCATGTGGACCACTCTCCACACCTCCCCGATCCCAAAACTGAGTAAGCTTTAGGCCCCTCTGCCTATCATGCAGTACGCTCTCTTGGTAGAGTGACAAACTCCTTCCCTTCCTTCACAGCTTGGCTCAAATGTCATCTCCTTTATAAATTCTTCCCAACTTCCTCAGACAGATTTAATTGTTCCCCCTTTGGGTCTCTGACATTTTGTATGTCCCTTCATTACTAATTCCCTTATAATTACTTGTTTAATCATCTGCCTTCTCCATTAGATTCTGCGTTCACCAAGGGCAGGAACCCTGTTTTATTTATCCTTGAATTCCCCCTCCCCCAGTGCATAACCCAGTTCTATTACATATAATGCTTTCATAACTGCTTGCCGAATGCATTGACCTAATATTGTTTTGTGGCATTTCGGAAGTAAATGGCATTAGATGGAGTTTCTGAATAATATTTTTCCTCAATCCCCCTTAAATAAATAGTATTCATAATTTTTCTCCCAAAGTGTGCTCTTAATTTTCACTTTGCTTTAATCTCGTTAAATGAAGTGCAGAAGTCATAGCCCTGGGGAAGGCAAGACTAAATATGGTGAAAGGGTAGCCTAGCTGGTTGTCTCCTGGACTTAGTGCATGAGGTCTTCTCTCGCCACGGCCGTGAGGAATGGCTACCTAGAAAAGGCATTGTGCCGGAAAGGAAAATAGCTCCTCACTCGATAAATTAGCCTTACTGCTTCAACGGGAGATGACTTCTCAGATGAAACACTTGATCATATTCTTCCAACCCTGGTGAGCACCTGTGTCAGGTGTCAGGTGTTGCCTTTCTATTTCTATTCCCAAATGGGGGCCGTTTTCTCAATGAAAATCCACCCTTGGAGTTCATCCAGAATTTCAGCCTTGTGGTATCCCTCTGAGACATACGTAGCCTACTAGCAGAGCTCCAAAATTAGGCCAGAATGTCAACTCAAACTCTGAAACCAATTCAAGATATTGAAATCTTTCTAGGATTGACTTCCAGAGGAGTTTACAAATAACTCCTGGTGAGACAGTGAGGAAGGTTGAGTGAAAGTGATTAATGGGTTGAACATGTAACGTGGCCTTATTCTCCATGCCAGGAATATGCTTGTCTTCATCATGTATGATAATAAAAACACCTAATGTGTTGTATTCTATTATAGCTCAAAATGTTCTAATTTCAAACTTTATTACAATGCTATACTAATAAAAACAGGATTGTATTGTCATAAAAACAGGCATATAGATCAATAGAACAGAAGAGAGAGCCCAGAAATAAGCCCCCTGCATATATGGCCAATTAATTTACAACAAAGGAACCAAGAACATACAATGGGGAAAGTATCTTTAATTAATAGTGTTGGGAAAGCTGGACAGCTACATGCACAAGAATGAAACTGGACCACTATCTTACACCATACATAAAAATTAACTCAAAATGGATTAAAGACTTGAACATAAGACCTCAAATCATAAAACACCTAGAAGAAAACATAGTTGAGTAAACTTTGACATCGGTTTTTGCAATGATTTCTTGAATTCGTCACCAAAAGCAAAGGCAATCACAGCAAAATAAAGAACTAGGAATACCTCAAGGTACAAAGCCTCTCCACAGCAGAGGAAACCATCAACAAAGTGGTAAGGCAACCTACTGAATGGGAGAAAATATTTGCAAATTATATACCCAGTAAGGAGTTAATATCCAAAATTTACAAAGTATTTATACAACTCTATAGCAATAAAATCCCAAACAATCTAATTTAAAAATGGGCAGAGGATGGGTACCTGAGTGGCTAGGTTGGCTGAGTGTCCAACACTTGATTTTGACTCTGGTCCTGATCCCAGGGTCATGGATCAAAGCCTGCATCAGACTCCACACTGAGTGCGGAGCCTGCTTGAGATTCTATCTCTCTCTCACCCTCTGCCACTCAGACTCTCTCTCTCTTTCTCTAAAATAGAAAAATATAAGAAACACTCTAAAAAAATGGGCAAAGGCTCTGGATAGACGTTTTTCTAAAGTAGACATACAGATGGCCCACAGATAGACAAAAAGATACTCAATATCACTAATCAGGGAAATGCAAGTCAAGACCACAAGGAGATATCACCTCACACCTTTTAGGACGGCTGTTATCAAAACGACAAGAAATACCAAGTGTTGTCGAGGATGTAGAAAAAAGGGAACCCTCATGCCCTGCTGGAATGTAAATTGGTGCAGCCACTATGGAAAGCAGGATGGAAGTTTCTCCAAAAAAATTAAAACAAAACTTCCATATGATTCAGCAATTCTACATCTGGGTGTTTGTCCAAAGAAAACAAAAAGCACTAACTCAGAAAAATATCTGCACCCCCATGTTCACTGCAACATTATTTATAAATAGTCAAGATATGGACACAACTGAAATATCTACTGACAGATGAGTGGGTAAAGAAGAGCAATATATATATATATATGATTTCACACAGTTACGGATTTTGCCTGTTTTGTGAACGGTTCTATTTTAAATTTCTTAAAACTTATTTATTTAGAGAGAGACAGAGTGAGCAGGGGGAGGGACAGAGAGAGGGAGAGAGAATCCCAAGAAGACTCTGCACTGATGTGTGGCTCAAACTCACAAACCATGAGATCATGACCTGAGCCAAAACCAAGAGTTGGATGCTTAACCGACTGAGTCACCCAGGCACCCCTGTTTTTTCAACAGTTTTCCTCTTAGTGTTAGAACAATTCTTAGCACATGGTACCCTTTCATTAATAGGAAAAAGTGTAATCTCTATATGTTTGCCTTAGTTTTAAGTACCAAGAGGTTAACAGCCTTTTAGATATGAATTGTTCTGCAGAGTAACTGACATACCATTAAAAGTAGGGATTTCAGAGAATTTTTGACCAGTGGCTTAAAAATGTGTTGTACATATGGGATATAAAGTGCATACCTTTCAACAAAAGAGAGAAAGGATATTTTCTAAAAGTTTTCTTGGTGGTAGGTATCTTTACTTTATAACTTAGATTGATAGGGGCCTGCTGATAAATGTCCCTTCCTGGTAACATGTCATCCTGGATGATGATGTTGATTGTAGTGGTGTTGATGGGATTAAGTATGGAGAAGAAAACTGGGAGCTAGTTGGGAAAGTCTGATCACAAGTTGCAGTAAAACTGAAGGCAACCCAGCTTATCAAGAAATGCAGAAGTCACTTGAAAATGGTCAAAGTAAATGAACAGAACAGTTGGGAGGAATGTTTTGGTGAACTGAAAATTGACTCCTGATTGGAAAAATGTGTTGTGACTTTTACAGAAGACTTTAAATGTTATACACGAATGGACTCATCTCTTTTTTCCAGGAGAGTCAGTAGGGTATGATGATATATGGAAAGCTTGGGAAATCAGGGGATACCAGGTGATGTGATAATGTGATAACCTGGGGTGCCAAGTTCAGTAAACAAGGAGAGACAGGCAGAAGTCTTCCCAGCAACTGTGATAGTTTAAATACAGTATCTTGGATTTAAAAAAAAAAAAAGATATTAAAACTGCATAACTTAAAATTATAGTCTACAAATTCAGTAGCCCATCCTGAGAAGTGGCAGAGAAATCTGAAATAATTAGGACTAATGATGCACCTTTTGTTGCTTTCTTTATGCTCTTCTCCTTCATCTGCTTTCTCGGTGTGGCGGTCAGTGTCCCAGAGGGCGTTAGGCCCGCTGAAACCCAGAGAATGGAGAACAATCCATGGAGTACACAGCCCGCTGAAATCTCCCTCTGCTTTTACAGAGGGCAGCTGGCAACTGTGCGCTGTGCTTAAGAAGCAAATTGTCTGGAGAGGGATCATAAGACTTAATCTCTAAATCTGCAACTGGCTAATTGCATAGATGCTAGGGTTGGAAGGCCTAGATGGGCCAACTGACTCCTTGAAATGTGAATTTTTTTTTAATTTCCCAGTCTGGAACAGAATAAAATAGTTGTGGTTGTATGTTAGTCGTATCCTGTAATGTGCTGAGCAGCATCAGCTTCAGAGACTTCTTTATTGTGGCTCCTGCTTTTTATGAGTTTATGGTAATAGAACTAAAAAAGTCTTGGCAAAAAGTCTGATGCAGCAGAGGTGAAGCCCTTAACTGTTTTTCCTACTTCCTCTTTCCCATTCTTCCTCCGCCCCCAGAATCCAGCAGTAACTAGAAATATGCACACACTTCTTTTTTTTTTTTTTTTTTTTTACAAATAGTTTATTGTCAAGTTGGTTTTCACATAACACCCAGTGCTCAGTCCCACAAGTGCCCTCCTCCATGCCCATCTTCCCCTCCCCCTCACATCCATCAGTCCTCAGTTTGTTCTCAGCATTCAAGAGTCTCTCATGGTTGGCCTCTCTCCCTCTCCCCCACCATTTTCCCCCTTCTTCTCCCCCATAGTCCTCCATTAAGTTCCTCCTAATCCTCCTATACGTGCAAACATATATTTGTCCTTCTCTGCCTGACTTATTTCGCTCAGCATAACACCCTCAAGGTCCATCCATGTTGCTACACATGACCAGATTTCATTCTTTCTCATTGCCATGTAGTATTCCATCACTTATAAAATCTCATATGCACATACTGCATCTTGAGTTGTGTACTATCTTACCATCTTTTAGGTGCACGGACCTTTGGGAGAGAAGTTGCTTTTCACAGGCCCACCCCTGTTACTATGGAGGAGATGTTCTTTGGGCTCAGAGAAGATAAAACAGAGTTTCCGGTAGAGCTGAGCCTAAAATTGCTTACAATGGCAAAGACTGGCATTGTCTCACCCACATTTTTGTCCTCCCCTTGAGGCCCCAGAATAGAGCGGCTGACAGATTAGAATCCAATTTAGTGACTAATAGTAGAGCCACTTCCTGTTAACCACCCCAAGATGGAGAACATTGAAAAGAAAGTCAGGATACATGTGATGATGCCAGAAGCTAGGTTATCCTGGAAGAGTCTCTTCCTTACATTTTAATTTCCCCAGTGTAAAATGAAAAAATTAGGTTAGATCATCTTCATGTTCCCTTTGTTCTGTGATTCTGGATAATTTTTACTGGCTTTAGACTAGCCCTCCTTCTGGAGGGTTTCTTCCTTAATTTCTTATACGTACTTGCTTAGAATTCCTTTATTTCAGTTTTAGAAAATTACATTTACTTAATAGGAAGATATTTAGCTTTCCTGTCACTGATGGTCCTTAGTTTATAACACAGGATCTACCCAATTCCTTTAGTTAGGTTAATACTTATCAATCCACATGTCTGTGTCTCATAGAATTTACTTGACTCAGTTGGAAAAAGAAGAATATCGATATCAGGAGTCTCCCTGCTTGCTTTCTTTTCTTGAAAACCTGAGGTAAGGATCTTGCTTGTCCCAGTGGAACCTGCCATCTAGCTATTGCAGCTTTCCACAGCTACCTTGCTTTAGGGAGTTCTAGCAATGATCTATTATTCTATTGCCTAGAGCAAGATGTTCCTGGAAAAGAGGTCTCTGAATGTTCAGCCAATTTAGCAATTCATTGGCTGAGTGTTCTGAGATATTTCAGGATATTATGTGCAAAATTGACATTTGTGTGGTCACTGCCCAAGTAGAAGCACCATGAAAGATGAATGGATTAGGAGGAGGTAAAAGACTAGGCAAAAGAGTTTTGAGAAAATTATTTCCAAATTAAAAAGAGGAAGTCAGTAAGTCATGAAGAGGCAGAATTTCACATAAGCACCTTCAAGATCAGTGGCCCTTTGAATCTACCTCTTTGCTTCTTCTCAGGCTCTTTTTTTGGGCGGGGGTGATGGGGAGGTGAGGAGGGATTCTTTTCTTCTGCCCACTCCGTCAGTCCTATGAGTCCCTTTTCTTCCTACTCTCCATATTCTGCCCAGCTCAGGAAAAAGAAAATGTGTGTGTGTGTGAGAGAGAATAATGCCTTGCTCCCCCAGAGATGGCCACATCTTAATCCCTGGCACCTGTGACTAATGCTACCTTTAGGGCAAAAGAGACTTCACAAATAGGATGTTGAGGACTTTGAGAGGAGGAGATAATCCTGGATTATCTGGGTAAGTGCAGTCTAATTTCATGAGTCCTTAAAAGCAGAAGGAGGCAGAAGAGTGGATCAGAGAGATGAGATGGAAGGAAAAGAGACATTCAAAGTGTGAGAAGGGTTTGACCTACCTTGCTGGTTTTGAAGATACAAGGAGGCCATGAGCCAAAGAGTATGGTTGGCCTCTAGAGGCTAGGAATGACCCTTTGCTGACAGCCAGCAAGCAAATGGGGGTCTCAGTGCTGTGCCCACAAGAAACTGAATTGTCAGCAGCCTACACGCGCACAGAAACAAATCCTCCCCCTAGAGCCTCCAGAAAGGAATGCAACCCTCCCAACACCTTGATCTTAGCTGGGGGAGACCATGGTGTACATCTGCCTTACAGACTGTGAGGCGATAAATGTGTGTTGCTTAAGCCACTAAATTTATGGTGATTTGTCATGGAAGCAATAGAAAACTAATACAACATATATTATGTGTTTTGTTGCCAAAGTCAAAAACTTTGCTGATGCTATTCAATAACAGTGCAGTAGAGGAAAAAAAAGAGTGTGATCTGTATGCTTCTCTGTCAAAGCTGAATTTGGACCTTGTCTCTATCATATCCTACTGAATGACTTTGAGAAAATAATCTTCTTCAACTTTTTTTTCTTCTAGAAAATAGCTATAATACCAGCTAGCTTGGAGGAGGGGGCAGAATGAGATAGCACATGTAAAATGCCTGGCATACTATAGCAATTCAATAAATGATAGTGATTACTATCGTAAAAATTAAAGCCAACGTTGACATATTTTAGCTATCAAAAAGAAGCACCATACTTGAATACAACATCAAAGAAACAAGCAACAATAGAAAAAAAATAGATAAATTGGACTTCCATCAAAATTAAAACTTTTTTATTTCTAAAGACACTATCAAGAAAGTGAAAGAGCTGATACAATAGGAGATATTTACAACTCATATATCTGATAAGGGACTAGTATTCAGAAGAATACTATAAATTTATGACTCAAAAATAAAAAGACAACCCAATTTAAAAGTGAGCGAAGGATTTAAATAGACATTTCCCCCAAAGGATGTATACAAATGGCCAACAAGAACATGAAAGGATGTTCAACATCTTCGGAAATGTAAATTAAAACCGTAGTGCGACACCACTCTCCATCCACTAGGATGGCTGTAATCAGTGAAATGAAAAAGAACAAATGTTGGTGCAGATGTAGAGAAGTTAAGACCTCGTACATTGCTGATGGAAATGTAAAGTGGTGCTGCCTCTTTGGAAAACAGGTTGTTCATCCTTCAGAGTTAAACAGACTACCAGCCATTCCACTCCTGCTGCATACTCAAAAGAATTGAACATAGGGATTCAAATAAAAACTTTTACCTGAATAGTCAAAGAATAAACACTATTTACTGTAGTGAAAAGGGGAAACAACCTAGATTCTATTAACCAATGAATGGATAAACAGAAGGCAGTATAGACATACAGTGGAATATTGTTTAGCCATAAAAAGGAATGAAGTAATAATACCTGGTACAACATGGATGAACTTTGAAATGAAAGGAATCAGAGGCAGTAGGCCACAGAATCTATAATTCCATTGATATGAAATGTCCAAAATAGGCGAATTTATAAAGACAGAAAGCAGATTAGTGGTTGTCAGGGCAGGTGAATGAGAAGGGACTGCTTAATGGATATGGGTTTCCTTTGAGGTGATGAAAAACTTCTAAGTCTAGACAGTAGTAGTTATTGTACAACATTGTGGAAATACTTGGTACCATTAAATTGTACACTTTAAAATAGTTTAAATGGTAAATTAAATTTCACTTTTGATAATCCAGAAATGTTAAGGAGTGGTCAACTCCTGTGGGGGGGAGGGTGGATGGGTGTGCACACACGGCCACATGTGCACATGCGGGTGCAGAGCTAGGATCATTGAGCAGAAGAATTTTGGAGTCTTAGAATAAATGAGATTGTTAAAGAGATTGGAATATATGTGGGAACAGATTTTACAGCATGTAGGGAAATACTCCAAGAATGAGATTTAACTTGGATACTATTGTGATGTAGCATGTAGTTGCTTTTATTTAGAAGGTTGGATTAGGGAGTAAATTAGGCAGGAACCAAAAATATTTGTCAGGATGTGTGTTTAGACTAATTTTCAGTAATAACTCCATTTTGGTGAGGAGTTAACAGAGTTAACAGAGATTAACTTGAAGACAGAGTTTGAGAGGAAATTAGAAGTATTTATCATTAACTTGGCACCAAATGGTGGGAGCCAAATGAATCCCCTATATTAGCCAGATCACTTTCTCCTCCATCCAGGTTCCCTTTCCTATCTGTTTCTTCTGTGTCTTCAGTTTCCTGTGGAAACTGTTGTGTGGCCATTTTGGATCAGTCACAGAAGTAGAGAAAAATGAAAGCAGGAAAGCTTCAGGGCCGTTTTGTGTTGCTATAGAAGGTAACATGACCCCTTGGTCAGAGGGCATCTAAGTCTGTTAGGGGTGCTGTCACAAAAAAACTACAGACTAGATGGCTTAAACAACAGGCATTTATTTCTCTCACTTCTGAAGGCTGGGAAGTTCAAGATCAAGGCACTAGAAGATTTGGTGCCTAGTGAGGGCCCACTTCCTGGCTCATTGATGGTCATCTTGCTGTGTCCTCGCATTGTGAAAGGGGTGGGAGAGCTCTCTGGAATCTCATTTATCAGGGCATTCATCCCATTCATGAGAGCTCCATCCTCATCACCCTCATGACCCAATCATTCCCCAAGGCCCCGCTTCCTAATGCTATCAATTTGAGGATCAGGATTTCAACATGTGAATTTGGGAGGGGTGCAGTTATTCAGTTCAGAGCATAAGGCTATCCTTTGATTTTTCATAATTCTGCTTGAGAGGACTTATTTCCTGAGGGTTTTAATTACTCTCCTTTCTATCAGATTTACCATCTTTTTATGTTAGTAGAAAGTACTTTTTGCTTATGATAATAAAAAAATTGTTTTAAGTACTTTCCTTACACATTTCTAGTCATTATCTTCATTAAGATTATAGAAAATACCTTTCTTTTCCCGCTAATAAAAAAGAACTAGATATAAAAATCTATCTGAAATAGTTTTAGATATTGTGAAGAACTGCCTGCCTGTTACAATAGGGGAAAGTAATAATCTTGGGATATAGGAACCTCCCTAGAAATGTACATAGGCAGAAACTGTCATCAGCCATGACTAAACTAGGTCTCTTCTTGGCCTAGAATACCGGCTGATTATTTTCATTTACTTAAAGCCTGAAGTTCCAGCTGCCTAATGAGAAATAGAAAAAAGAAACCGGTAATGGTGACATGCACTAAGAACTCTTATGTGAATTAATTCATTTAATCCTTCCAACACCTCTATGAGGTAGATTCTACTATGATTCTCCTTTTACAGGTGTTCCCTTAGTAGCAGACTTAGTTAGCAAGGTCATTGTACTTTCAGGTGTTCCTTCTTACTTACCCATTCCACAGCCATTCCATCGTTTATTTTATTTTATTGCATAGCTGTCCCTCTTCTACCTTTCTTAGGACTCTTGGTTTAGGCTCTCAGTATATCTACAGTAAAGTAGTGTTGATTTTGAAAATTAATAATGCCATAAAACATGAGAATCTAAGCCTGAGATGTTTCAAGAAGTGACCCACTGTTGTGGAAAGGAGGTAGTGTTTGGGGTTGCTAGTTGCTGTTGGCATGTACAGTAGACATGCACATTTTTATTTAAGCCTTGAGGCTTAGGATTATTTGGACTTAGTGAAGTAAAAGGTAAAAGCAGAAGATATTTGGGTGTTGTGGTCTTTGTTGAATTTTCCTTCTTCGAGGTCTCTGCACAGATTTCTTCACTTCAGAGTATTTTCAGGACTTTATGCATTCAGTTATATAAAGCTTTCAAATGAGTTGACTATTTTAACTCAGCAGTTCTGATGTGTTTCAACAGTGGACTCTGAAAGTCAGTATGACTGTGTCTTTGTGGTGGATGATTGTCCCCTATAGTTTATGTTCTATGTTGTAAGCATATATGTTATGTTTTATACAATGTTTTGTGTTAAACCATTATGGAATATTTGCCAGACACAAACTTGATTAAGTTTTATTAACTTTGTATTACTCCTCTAGAGTACATGTTGATTTAAATCCATTGAACTTTAAAAAAATTTTTTTAATGTTTATTTGAGAGAGAGAAAAAGAGAGAGAGAGAGAGAGAGAGAAAGCATGAGCAGGGGAGGGTCAGAGAGAGAGGGAGACGCAGAATCTGAAGCAGACTCCAGGCTCTGAGCTGTCAGCACAGAGCCCGACGCAGGATTGTCATGAACTGTGAGATCATGACTTAAGCTGAAGCTGACACTTAAGTGACTGTGCTGCCCAGGCACCCCTAAATCCACTGTACTTTTAATTAAGCCCAAGGCACTGTGCTGAACTTTGGGTGGAAAACATATAAAAGAACTGTTCCTTTTCCTTGGCTTGTATTCTAATAGAACAGTATATATAGCATCAGGTTTTTAAATTTCTAAGGTAAAGAATGCCTACTTACTGCTTGGTATGAAGGAAGAAAAAGGGGGGGGGGTGGGAATCTTTGCTCTTACAGAGTTTTCTACAGTTTACCAGAGAGATCAGACATTGAATGAGTATTTTTGAATAATCCAGTAAGCTGGATAATGAGGGAGCTTTAACCTAGAAGTTAGTGACATGTAAGAGCGTAACTCCATAAAATTTAGCTGGGGGAGGGGGTGGAAGACCCATGGTGAATGCACAATGACCCCAAAGCAGAAGAGGGTGAGGCAGGTGTGGCCAGATGTTCCAAACCATATAGACCAAGTTAGGATTTTAGACTATATCATAAAAGCAATGGGAAGCCACTAAAGATTTTAAGAAAAGGATATGATGACACTTGAGTTTTTAAAAGGTTATTCTGATTGTAATGAGGGATTGAAGGAGGGCTATCACAGACTTGGGAAAATAAACTAGGAGGCTCCTTAGTTTTTTATTAGAGATAAATTCAATATGGTCCTGATCCTAAAATGTGCACTAAAGTGAGCATCTAAAACATGATGTGATAGTAGTCTCATTTATAAACACAGATGCAAATGTCTTAAATAGAATTCAATGTTAATGGAATTCTATCATAATTCCTGGTGAGTAATTAGGAAAAATTAACATGTTTTCCCAGAATTGTAGAGATTGAGAGCAAATAGCAGCTCACTACCAATTACAAGAGACCGAATATTTGAAGATGCAGACTTAGATGTAACTGAATAAATTGCCAGAGTCTTTTTGGAGAAGAGTTTAGCCACATGCAATGAAGATCATAAAGCTAACCACTAAGTTTTTACCTAAAAATACTTTTTATCTTTATAAAACTACCCAAAAGGGATAAAGAGGAGAGGGGTTAAAACATAAGGTATTTGTAGCTACACCATCACTACTTTGGATTAAAAACAAAAAACGGTACAAACATCTAACAGTTGAGAGGAGTTAAACTGTTTGTTGAATGTTAATCATAAAATTCTAATTAAAATCACATATTTATGGACCATGGTAATGCATGTAAGGAGCACAACACATATAAAAAGTACAACAAAGTAATGTTAAGAAATAGAAGATCAGAGGGGCTCCTTGCAGGCTCAATCAGCAAAGCATGTAATTCTCTATCTCGGGGTCATGAGTTCAAGCCCCACATTGGGCACAGAGGCTGTTTAAAAAATAATAATAATAATAATAATAGAAGAGTAGAAAAATGGTATATCCATAATGATACAATTCTATGCAAATGTATTTTCGTAATGGTAAAGATAACAATGCAGATGTTATGGGGCACTTGTAGAGTTTGGGGAGTTATTTAAGGTGAAGTCACTTATGACTCAGTTTTATCAACTGTGTAATGAGGATATTGGATTATAAAGGTATACATTTTCATGATGTATGAATTAGTTTATATCTTGAGAGGTACCTTAATCTGGATCAACCTATTCAGGGTGAAAAACATTCCTCCTTTCTTTCAGCTCTCCCCAGGAAAATGTGTTCAGGATTTTAGGACTCTAGGACTCTGGGACCATGCTGCTTGCTCTCCCAAAAGGGAATAGGAGAACAAGACAGGAAGGAGGCCCCAGTCATGTGCTATCTAAGCTAAAACAGAAATTCTGAGCCCTGGAATTATAATCCTTTTATTTCACTGGCTTCTTGGGATAGCCTGAATCAGCTAGTGTTCAGCTATTGAAAAGACACCTATTTAATTTGGCCTAAGGAAATAGCACAGCTGTCTCAGGGTGTATGTACCAAGGACTTTGTTACAGTATTGTTTATAATGACCAAACTTGGGAGCAATTTGCTTAAAAATTTAATTAAATCAAATCTAAATTTGATGTGTTTAATCCAATTAAACAAATCATGATTCACGCATGTCATATGATACACACCCCAGTTGTGAGGATTAAGTGAGCTGATATTTATACAGCACCTAGAACAGTGCCTAGTACATAGTAATCACCGTGCTTTTAAAACATGACATAATTGGGGCGCCTGGGTGGCTTAGTCGGTTAAGCGTCCAACTTTCGCTTGGGTCATGATCTCGCGGTTCGTGGGTTCGAGCCCCGCGTCGGGCTCTGTGCTGACTGCCAGCTCAGAGCCTGGAGCCTGATTCAGAGTCTGTGACTCCCTCTCTCTCTGACCCTCCCCTGCTCACGCTGTCTCTCTCTCTCTCTCTCTCCCCTAGAAATAAATAAATAAATAAAACATTAAAAAAAAAAACATGACATAATCAAGCCACAGAATGTGATGAACTTGTTAAAAAATGACTACAAATCTGCATTTATTTACAGTTGGTCACAATGTAGTGTTGACAGAAAGTAGGGCATAACACATTTATCTATGATATTCCTAAAAGAAAGGTCAGGAAGGATATACTAAAAATTATTTTTTAATTAAAATTTTTTAAGAACACAGAGGCACACATACAGCCTAATTTTTCTAACACCTGACTTCCCCGACAGTAAGTCAGAATTGGGTTGTATATGACCTTGGGAGATTTCTTTAATGCTAAGGATTTTCAAGGATTTGCTCAGAGCAATTCTTGGTCCATGAGCTGTGAAAGTCAAAGTAGATTTTTACAGGCCTTGTTTTTATTCTGATTGAGTAAGAGTGAGGCATTACAACTCAAACTGATTGGCCCTGCTTATTTGGAAATGAAGGAGCTTTGGGGTTCAAGGACAAGTGGCAGTCTGCTGAACTTACTGTGGGTGGGGGTGTTTAGATATAACTAACAGATTACCAAGTTCCTTCGAGGGAGAACTGTCAGACTCTCTTTCCAACCAGATTCCTATCTGGGGAGGTTAATTCCAGTTATCCCTTATGAGGTTGTGAGGATTAAGTACATCAACATATTTAAAGCACTTAGAAGAGTACCGAGCTGAGGTGCCCAGGTGGCTCAGTCTAGGTTAACTGTCTGACTCTTGGTTTCAGCTCAGGTTATGATCTCACGGTTCATGAGATTGAGCCCGGCATCAGGCTCTACACTAACAGTGTGAAGCCTGCTTGGGATTCTCGCTCCCTCTCTCTCTGTCCCTCCCCAACTTGTGTTCTCTCTCTCTCTCTCTCCCTCTCTCTCTCTCCCCCCCCCTCCCTCCCTCTCAGAAAAGAAACATTAAAAACAAAAGACTGCCTAGCATATAATAAGCACTGTATATGTTTCTGATTGTTATTTTTGTGTTTTTGTCTGAGCCATGCAGTATTAAATGGAGGAGAATTCTAGAGAAGTATCCATCACCCTGTGACTGTTGCCACTCAACCAAAAGACAGGGAGAAATGACATTTTTTTCCCCAGTGTTTTTGACTAATATCAAAAAATACTGAAGAGGAAGAAACACAGCTGTCATTATTAACAGATTATATCATCATCAGCCTAAAATTTTCAAGTAAATTGCCAGAAAAGCAATACAGGCGTACATCGGAGATACCGTGAGGTCAGTTCCAGACCACCACATAAAAGTGAATGTCTCAATAAAGCAAGTGAAATGAATTTTTTGGTTTCCAGGCACATATAAAAGTTGTTTAGACTCTACCGTAGTCTATTAAGTATGCAAGAGCATTGTCTAAAAAAAGTACGTATCTTAACTAAAAAATACTTTATTGCTAAAAAGAGAATGCTAAGCATCATCTGAGCATTCAACCCGTCATAACCACTGGTCAGAGATCACCATAACAAATATAACAATGATGAAAAGGTTTGAAATAGTGCAAGAACTACCAAAATGTGACCTAGAGACTTACCGGGAGTAAAGGCCATGGGAAATGGCACCTGTAAACTTGCTTGACATTAGGGTTGCCAAAAACTTGCAATTTGTAGAAAACAGTGTCTCTGAAGCCCAAGTGAAGCACAATGAAACAAGATATGGCTCTGTACTAATAAAACATGGTCAGCAAGATGGTCAGACGTAAAAGCTAATGTGCTAAAACAAACAGCTTTCCTACATAACAGCAAATGTCAATAGACGGGGGGAAATCTCATTTATAATAAGAACAAAATCAGTCCAATTCCTGGAGGATAAACCTAATTAGAAATGTACAACATCTACAGGAAAAAATTATGAAACTTTGTGAAAGGACATAAAAGAGGTATAAATGGAAAGATACACCATGGTCCTATACTGGAAGATGAAGGAATTTCGTCAGTATGTTCTCCTTGAAACTAATCCAGGCACTCAGTGGGCTACCAGCCAAAGACCCTGGGGAACGGTTTTTATGAAAGTTGATAGGCTGATTTTCAAACTTCTGTGGAAGACATAATATGTGAGAATAAAGAAGATTTTTAACAATAGCTATCATATTTGAATTCTTATTATGTGTTGGGTACTGGTTTAAGTACCTTACATGTGTTTACTCAACTAATCGTCCTAATAGTAAAGTGTAGGAGCTAGTAGTATCATCATTTTTCAGATCATGTCTACTAGAACAATACAGAGAGATTAAGTAACCTGCCCAAGGTTAGTAAATAACAAGATTAGTAACACCTACCTAGTAAATAATACAGGTGGGATCTTACCATAGTCTATTCCAGTCTCTGTTCTTAACCACTACAGTCCTGCCTATATACCGAGGGGATATTTTCGCCACTCAATATCAAAACATCATATAAAGCTATAAATTAAAAATTATGATTTTGGTGCAAGAATAAAGTAGCACAGTAGAAAAAAAAATAGACCCATGGGAATTTTCCTTGTTCATGATAAAGGGGCAATTTCGAATTAGTCAGGAAAGTGTTAGTAAGATGTGCTGAGACAATTTACAATCTTTGGGGAAAAACTTAAATTAGATCCCTGCTTTATACCATGCCCATAAATAAATTTCAAATGTATTAAAAACCTAAACATTAAAAGTATTAAAAGAAAAATGGGAGAATATTTTTAGGCTCTCAGAATAGGAAAAGACTTTCTAACTAAAATACAAATCTAAAGCCATAAAATAAGATTGACAAGATTTAAGACTTTAATATGATAGAAGACAGCATAAACAAAGTTAAATCACAGTCTGAGAGAATAATGGCAGTATCAGTAATGGAATAATGATTAATATCCAGAATATATAAAAAATTCTAAGGACTCAATAAGAAAAAAGGCTAACAACCAACAGAAAAATGATCAAGACATATCATATCAACAGATGGGAAAATAAAGACTAAAATTGCCCCTCCCCCAACAAAAAGATACTTGCCTTCACTATTAAGGGAAATTAAAATAATAATGAGGTATCATTTTTCAACTATCAGATTAATGAAAAATTTTTAAATGTATAATATCTAGTGTTGAAAAAAGAAGAGAAGAAACTGACACTATTTGAGGCTGTCAAGTAGAGAACAAATTGGTGCAGCGTGTTTAAGCACAGTATGGCAATAACTATCAATATTTTAAATTACACCTTCCACTTCATCTCTAATAATTTTACCTCTCACTTGTGTACAAGAATTTGAATATAATATATTCATTATAGTACTATGTGTAACTGGGAGAAATTAGAACAAACCTAAATATCCATTGATAGGAGAATAACTAAATTACGGACCATTCATACTTGGGATATTACACATCCCTTAAAAAGGTGGAGGCAGGGGCACCTGGGTGGCTCAGTCAGTTAAGTGTGTGACTCTTGATTTTTGGCCCAGGTCATGATCTCGCAATCTCCACTCTAGGTGGAGTCTGTCGGGTTTTCTATGTAGAGTATCATGTCATCTGCCAAGAGTGAAAGTTTGNGGAGATAAAAACCTGGGAGATTTTAGTAACTGATTTGATTTCTTCACTCGTTATGGGTCTGTTCAGGTTTTCTATTTCTTCCCGTAACACTCTTTAGACTTAATGAAGAATTTTAACTTACCCATTAATGATTTGTGTTAGTTATCTGCTATTGCATAACAATTAACTCTAAAACTTGATATAAAATGACACATTTTTGTGATCTTACAGTCTCTGTGGGTCAAGAATGAATGCAGCTTAGCTGTGTTCTCTGGCTCCGGATGTCCCACAAAGCTGCTGTCACTTCGGAGCTCTTTAAGGAAGGATCCATTTCCTTACTTACTCAGTGCTTGTTGGAGGACCCAGTTCCTTACAGGTTGTTACCCCAAGGCCTCAATTATGCAAGAGTTACTGGCTACAGACAGACCTATAGTTCCTCGCCTTCCACGCCCCTCCTTAGAGCATCGCACAACATGGTACCTTGTTTCATCAGAGCAAGCAAGGAGTGGGAAACAGAGAGTAGGATAGTAAGATGGAAGTCACAGTCTTTTGGAACTTACTCACAGAAGTGACATCGCATCAATCACTTTTGCCATATTCTATTCTTCCCTTCTAGTCTGGGTTTAAGGAAGTGCTAATACTTTCCCTGCTGACATGTCCAGACACATGCTAGCAAATATCTAATTGTTTCTTATGAAAATAAATTTCTCCTACAGGTTGTAGAGAGTTAGGATCTACACCAATTTGTAGTCAGCAGAATTTACACTAGGACCAGGACTCAAACTAGGGATTGATTCAGCAACTCACTGAATCACTGAATCAGATTCTTGAAGCCAAATGTTCTCCATGTCGTGCATTTTTCTCTAGATGCCTCAAAGGTTGGAATAAAAGATAACTTGAGGCATATGTGTCTGAGAACTTCTGGGTTATACAGGTGGTGAAACATCTTCACTATAAACTAGATGAATACATATTTAAATCTAGACTTATTTCTCTCCTGCAGAAGTTATGGCTTGTAATGATTAATCTGGCAGTGACCATTGAAACACTGTTACCCCTGGGAGATGTACATGTAAAACAAGACAGTGATCAGTTCAGGTAAGGAAGGGGCTTTGTGAAGTATGGAAGCAAGGGAATCTCTTTCTCTCTAGGTCAGACTGAGGCTTACCCAGCTTAGGAAATTAGGGTGGCACTTCGTTAGGTGGGTGAATGGTCTTCGCTGTCTGTGAGGAAAGGGGTTCTCCAGTCTCCTCATAACCTCCTTCCAATGTTTTCAACCCTTTAAACCTGTTGCTTAAAACTTTCCTAGCCTTGGTTGAACTCACAAACCATTCAAAACCATTACTGCATTAATTTTGGATCACAATAGGAAATGGACACATATAACACTGGATATATACAAACAGGTATATACATTAAGAAAATTTCCTTCTCATCCTTTCTTCTCAAAGTTCATATCTCCCCAGTTTTGTTAACCTCTTCTAAACCCATCTCTTAAACCTTGTGGCTTATGGCATTCCTTGAAATTTTAATAGATTTCTTTCTATCTCCATAATTCTAATAGCTTTACTTTCAAGTGTTTTTATAGATACTCTCATATATCAGTGAATTTGGATATTTGCTGATAAGCCTTTCGTCCTGTTCTTCACTCTAATCTCTCTCTCTCTTTGTTTCTTTCTTTCTTTCTCTCTCTCTCTCTCGTTCCTTCCTTCCTTCCTTCCTCCCTCCCTTCCTCCCTCCCTCCCTCCCTCCCTTCCTTCTTTCTTTCTTTCTTCACAAACAGATCATGGGTTTATATTTTTATGTTATAGGTCCTAGAGATCCTTTCAAATATATAAAGATATGGAGAGAGACATATATATATAGAGAGAAATAGAGAATAATATATAAATAGGTATATTTGAGAGCATTTATTTCCCCCAGGAAACCTAACTACTGCTTTCTAGCATATACCTTTTTTCTTCTTTAAATTCTTGGGATTAAAATAGAAAGAGACCGTATCCCTAACAAGGATGTTTATCCTGGGGAAACCTGTGGTAAATTTAGGAGAGATTTAAAAAGAGGTGAACCGGATATCTGCTTTGAAAATTAAGATTTCCTTGTTCCCGTTTTAAATGATAAATTGAAGCTCAGAAGTTGTGGATATATTTCGGCTGTGCTTATAGTCGCAGTAATCACTGGTCCCACTAGATTACGCTGCATTTTTGTCTGGATTTATTAGGAGTCCCATAGTTCTACTTTCCTGGTGACTGGCTCTTTATCTTTCCATCTTTCTCCTTCTACCACCTGGAAGACACACATCTGCCAGTACATCTCTTATGATTGCAGTTTGGTAAAAATGAGAGCTCTGCCCGTTAGAATCATTGAAGACTCCATCCATCTCATTATACTGTGAGATGCTCACACATCTTTAAATAGTCCTTCTCCAGCCAAGTTCAAGAAGCAGACAAGATTGAAGTCATTACTCTTCAATCTGTATACCAGTCTGGATTGTTGTACTTACAAAGAGTCACAGAAGCTTTAGGGTTTACCCTAAAGTAAGGTTCTACTGTTGCTGCATTTATCAAATTTCCATGGGACATGGAGGATGCTTTTATATTACAGAAAAATCAGCTTTTTACATGATAGAATGAGCATGTCAAAAGAAATTAAATGGACTCTCAGACATTATGCTTTTTAATGAGAGCATATTTGGGTCATTCTGGGTTTAAAATACTCATCAAAGCTCTAGTATTACTTTAAAAAAATCATAATAAATAATACTTGAATATCTATTAGACTTATGCCCCAATCTCTTATAAGAAGAATATAGGTAAGAGAATAGAGAGCTGTGCCTCTCATTTCATCTAGGCACCCCAGCATTTACAGACTTTTAAGAATAAAAAGTCTCGGGTCTCCTGGGTGGCTCAGTTGGTTAAGCATCTGGCTTGGGCTCAGGTCATGATCTCACAGTTCGTGGGTTCGAGCCCCACGTTGGGCTCTGTGCTGACAGCCAGCTCAGAGCCTGGAGCCTGTTTCGGATTCTGTACCTCCCTCTCTCTGTGACCCTCCCTGGCTCACACTGTCTCTCTCTCTCTCTCTCTCTCTCTCTCTCTCTCTCAGAAATAAATAAAACATTTAAAAAAAAAGAATAAAACATCTCTAATGTAATCCTAATGTCCATATTTTTAACCAATAGAAATGTGGGGTGTTTTTAATAAAAGGATGTGATTGTATAAAGAGGACTGGCAGATACCATTAACATTTTAAAATCTGCTGAAAAGCAGCTGAGGAAGCCCAAGTATCTGAGGAAAGAAAGACAGACGAGAGTGGTGGTTGCCTGTCTTCAACACATGCCTTCCTGATTCTGGATGCCTTGAACTAGAACCATGTTTGTCAAAATCCTAGAGCTTGAATGATTTTATCAGATCATCAGTGGTGTGTTTCTGTTGCAAAGAGTCAAACTGAGGACAGGAGAATAGAATGACTACAGTAAACGTTAACTTTGGAGAGTGAATAATAATTGCTGATTCAATTCCTAGGTTTTGTCTCCCCATACAAATCATCTTCTTTTTCTATTTGTTTTTTTTTTAAGATTTTTTTAAGTGTTTTACTAATTAATGTGAGTGGGGGAAGGGCAGAGAGAGAGGGAGACACAGAATTTGACGCAGACTCCAGGCTCTGAGCTCTTAGCACAGAGCTGGATACTGGGCCTGAACCCATGAATCGCAAGATTATGACCTGAGCCAAAGTTGGACGTTTAACTGACTGAGCTACCCAGGTGCCCCTTTATTTATCTGTTTTATTTTCACCTCTGCTCCCTTATCAAAATCTGGCTTGTCCTTTATCTCTATTATTTAGTTTGCTGGTGTCATGATCATTACTGCCTTTAACATTTATTGAAATTCTATTGTGCTGTGGGGTTTCTTTTTTCATTGTTTACGCTGTCTCCCTTATCTTGACTATTCTGCTTTATTGTATCATACTGGGAATGCAAATCAGTTTTTAGCTTTTAATTTCCTTCTGGTTTCTATATTAAATCTTTTCCAAAAATATGTTTTCCTCTTGAGCCTTAAGGATGATTGTCCCTTGCAATGATCCTAGAATATTTTCCATATGTTTTTCCCCCAATTACATATCCTAGAAGGTATTTAGATGCAGTGTGTATTTCAACAGACAGGATCTGTGGTTCACTGTGGTCCCGTTTGCTTGGGTTTGCTGTCTAGTGTCCCCAGAAACATCAGAACAGAAAGTTCATGCTCTTGTATCCATGTTAGGAGTCCGCACAGTAGTGTGTTTTCTAAGCCTAGAGCAAGAATGTTGGCTCATAGGCTACATCATCACAGTATATGTTTATTCCTAGGCCAAAAGCTTAAATGCCAGACTTTCCATTTTAAAAACCGGACACCTATTAACTCTCTTCTTGAGTGTGGTTAGCCCCATCCCAGATCTGTAGCCGGGAGCACATTGATGCATACAATTCCTGACCGAGTAGCCCACCTTCAGCAACTATTCATCTAATGCAACATTAATGGTTTCTTGTTTATCACAAGCCTGTCCCCACTGTCTCTCTGACATTACCTGCTAGAATGAATGGATATTCTGTTGCCCTGACATGTTCTCTTCCTGGGATCTTCTGATCTGTGCCCGCATTGTGACTGCATAATGCTTTGAATCACTCAAGACGTCTTGCCTTTAGCCATATCATAGAAGTGTAAGTTCTAGGCAGAGGCTGAGAAAAAAGGATAGCCAGCTTTCTGTACCTCAGAAAGCAGCAGCTGATAAACCAACTGCTGGTAAGAACGAATTTCTTGTGCATATGTTGGTGGGAATATAAAAAGATACTATCACTGGAAAACAGCTTAGCAGTTTCCTATAAAATTAAATATATACTACCATGTAAACTAACAATTTCACTCCTGGCCATTTATCCTGGAGAAATGAAAACTTAGGTTTACACAAAAGCCTGTACATAAACACTCATAGCAGCTTTATTTGTAGTAACCGAAAGTTGGAAATGCCCTTCCAGTGTACAGTCCAAAGTTACTTCAAAGGATGAATGGATATGTGCTTTGAAGATACATGCGATCTATGATAATCTATACAATAGAGTACTAACCACTTGACAGTAAAAAGGATTGAGCTATTGATAACATACAAAAATGTGAATGGCTCTCAAGGGCATTATGCTGCGTGCAAAGTAAAAGCCAACTTCAGATGGTTACATATTGTATGATTCCATTCATATAACATTCTCTAAATGACAAGTTATAGTGATATAATCACTGAACAAATCAGTGATTCCCAGATGCTACGGTTGGGGGTGGGAAAGGTGTCATTAGTACAGAGTAAAACAAAGGAGTTCCTTTATGGTGGTGGAGCAGTTTTGCATTCTGATTATAGAGATGATTGCACAAATCTACATGTGATAAAACTTTGTACATTTTCTACAGCACACACAAGTACATATAAAACACATACAAACAAGAATGCATATAAAAACTGGTAACAAATAAGGTCTACACCTGAGTTCATAGTATTGTCCCAATGTCAGTTTCCTGGTTTTGACAGTGTACTCTGGTTATAAAAAGCATTATTGGAGGAAGCTGGCTGAATGGTTTTTGGAAACTGTACAATTTTTGCAACTTCTTTTGAGTCCATTTGAAACTACTAGGTTTAAAAAAAAAAAAACCAATAACCGTGTAACCAAGGAATGGCCACCCGATTTTTCTGACTGATGGAGGCCAGTAGTGTTCATACCTGGACATCATCAGATTAACTTAATGAGCTTTATGAAAAGAAAATCACTTCTTGACAGCACCTCCCACCTCCACCTCGGCCCCTTGAACCAGGATCTCTGGAAATGAAACCAAGAAGTCTGTGTTTGCAGAAAATTGCCCGATGTTGGGAAACATTGTCCTAGAGCCTGGATTTTGAGCCAGGGGTGGAAGAGAGAAGACCGTTGTATGTGTTCTGCATGAACCCTGGATTGTGATTCGCAATCCTTCTGAGTTCTGGCAGTAGCTTAACTGTTCGTTTTAGATTTTAGCATTGTTAAAAGAGTTTTTACTTTTTTTTAGAGATTTTATAGCTATTTCCGTGGGAAGTTTCTTGAGCCTGTGTCATTAGCTACTAATCAGCTGGCCAGTTATACCAGAAGCAAGGCAAGTAGTACTTATATAGATGGACCTTGTCTCTGCCTTATCCGCATGTGAACGGTGACTTGCCTCCAGCTTTCCCCAGTGAGGCTGCAGTACTGCTTTACTTGATCTGACTTTCACATTGATGTGGCGTCAACATAAATCATGTTTCCCCCAAGATTGGCTAGTGAGTGGAAGACAGCCAAGGCACACCACAGTGAAGACATCAGTTAGGAAAATTACATTCAAAACCTGAAAGCAGCTGTCACTGAAGTTTTTGTTTATGAAAATTGGAAAAGTTCTCCCCTCTCAGCCCACTGACATCCCTGATTTATTGTTTCTCTGCTGAAAATTATCCAAAGATGTTTTCAGACGTTAGTTGGTGAAAGCCAAATGTATTGAAGGTAGAGGAGAATGTAAAGAGCCATTATATTTGCGAATTTCTCAGTCAGACATGGCAACCTTTTCATAGCTAGAGTTGACCAGATCCTTTTTGTGTTTATAAAAATATCAGTTGAGGAGATAGTATATCCCATAGTGCTAGCAGGGACAGATGATTTGTTGTGCTGTGCTACAGAAAGCTCTGGACAATAATCAGGACACTTGAGTGTTTCCCCTCGCTCTGTTGCTAACTGTATCCTTGGTCAAATTGCTTAACTGCTCAGGGTCCTATTTTCCTTATCTGTAAAAATTGGAGATAGACAGTAGAGTAGATTAGCATTTTCAAACATTTGTGAGTTGTAGAAATTAGATCATGTCTAAATTCTACATCTAGATCTCCTCCCTTTTGGAACTTAAAAATAATAGTGTCATATTTTTCATGGCATATGATAAAGAAGCAAATTAAAAATTCATATTTTTCATATTATTAAAGATTCTAAGGTTAATTTAAATATAATATCTAGAAATATTAATTAAATACATGTCACCTTTTCCCTTATAAAAATTATGTGTAGTATTTAATTTAAGCCAATTATGTAAGAGAAAGCAGAATTTATTCAGTAATCCAATTGTAATATTTTATGGACTTGTTTAGAGATCAAATGTAAGGAGCTCCAGTTATTAAAATACAGATCCAAGGAGCCAAATCTATTTATAAGACCTATTGCTTGGAATTTCTAATCTTGAATATTAAAGACTAATTTGTATATATAATTTCCAAGTTGTGTTTCCAAATAAAATAAGAGAAGGTATTTTATTCTAAGAGGTGCAAGTATTTATCAAAAATAAGTCTAAATATGACTGATCTTAAATCCTAATGAATACCAAGTTAAATTAAATACAAATATATTTCTTCTTTTTATTTGTTTTTTAAAAATGTTTGTTTATTTTTGAGAGAGAGAGAAAGAGACAAATAGAGTGAGTGGACAAGGGGATGAGAGAGAATGGGAGAGAGAATCCCAAGTAAGCTGCACGCTGTCACCACGGAGTCCAGTGTGGGACACAGAGTCACGAACTGTGAGATCATGACCTGAGCCCAAATCAAGACTGGAGCTTACCTGAGTTAGTTACCACCCAGGTGCCCCTCCTCTTTTTAAATATAAGTTTTTATAGAGTCTGATCAATGCTTGTAATTACCAGTTTGTTTAAGGTCACCTTTGCAAATATTTGCAAACTTATAATCATTTTTATGGCCTTCATTTATCTTATTCTCATTAAAATTCAACATTATTTTCCAGTTTTGGATCTTACAGCTATTTTTTGCTGTTGATATATAGCTTGATTTCACTGTGATCGGAGAATATAAAAAAATTATTTCCAGTCCTTTGAAGTTTGTTGACACTTGTCATTTGTCTCAGCGTGTGGTCAATTTTGGCAAATATTCTAATGCCTTTAAAGTGCGTTTTCTGCAGTTTCTGTCTGCAGTGTTCAGTCAGATCAAGTTTGTTCATCACAATGGGCAAATCTAGATCTCTACTGATCGTTTGCTTGTTATCCTAATTGTTATATCAGTTGTTAAGAGGCATTTAACTGTCCAGTTATGAGTGCAGATTTGTTTTTTCTCTTTTTATTCCTGCATAATTTTTCTCTACATATATTGAAGTGTATATTACTAGGTGTATTCAAATTTAGGAAGGTTGCATCTTCTTGGTAGATTGACTCTGAACATTATGATGGGTCCCCCTGTATCTTTAACAATACATGCTTCTTAAAGTCTACTTTGTCCAATATTAGTGTAGCCACATCAGTTTTCTTTTTGACCAGTATTTGCATGGTATATATCTTTTCATTTTATTTTCAAGTTTTTAAGATTGTTATATTTAAGCTACGCTTTTATCAGGAACATGTAGAGTGCTTGTTAGTCTTTTTCTGACAAATTCTGCTTTTTAATGGGAGTATTTAGTTAATTGGAATTTAAATTAATTACTGATATATTGAGATTTATATATATCATTATACTTCTTCTTTTGTATTTTTGCCCTGTCTTTCTTTTTTTGTTTTGTTTTGTTTTGTCCTTCTTTCTTCCCTGTTAAAAATTAATTGTATTTTATTATTCTACTTTTAATCTATTTGTTTTTTAGACTGTATAACAAACATATCTTTTATTGGTTAGTATCTTTTAGTGGTTTCCCTAAGCACTGCAATAAGTTAAGCATCCTTAACTTATTAGAGTCTAGTATAATTTAACAAGTTCCATAAAAATGCCAGAACCTTTTTATTACTGCTGTTGTACATTTTAACTTCACAAATATTCTAAATCCAAAGGAGAATGATGATGATGATGATGATGATGGTGATGATGATATTTATTTATACGTCTCTACATATTTACCCTTTTGTTTCATTCCACATTCTTTTAAACATTTCTTTTAGTGTAGGTCTGCTGATAACAAATTATCAGAGCTTTTGTGTTTTAAAATGTCTTTTTATTTTTTGCCTTCATTCCTGAAGGACATTTTCACTGGTTGTTGAATTCTAAGTTCCCAGTTACTTTTTGTTTGTCAGTGTGAAGGTCTGTTGTTTCCTGATTTTCATCATTTTTCTTGGTGAAGTCAGGTGTCAGTCTTGTTGCTGGTCCTTTGAAGGTTTGTCTTTGGTTTTGGCAGTTTTCTTCTACTGTGCCTTGGTGTGAGTTTTTCCTCCATGGACTTTAAAACTTCCTCCTTTGTGTTTTTCCTCCATGGAATTTAAAATTCCTTTTGAATCTGTGACCTGATATCATTCATTAGTTTTAAAAAATTGCAACTATTGTGTCTTCCCGTTTTCATTTCCTTCATTCTGCAGCACACACTTTTTGGGACACAAACCCTAAATATTTGGCTCTTTTCACTATATCCCGTATGTTTTGATCTTTTTGGTTCAATTTAGGTTTTTGCCTCAGTCTAGATACTTTGTACTTGCCAGCATTCCAATTTACTAATGCTCTCTTCAGAAGTGAACCCACCCACCATATTCTTTTTTTTTTTCTAGGTTATTGGGGTGGGGAGGGTGTGCATGAGCAGGGAAGGGGAAGAGAGAGAAGGAGAAGGAGAGAATCCCAAGCAGGCTCCTCACTAGGGCACAGGGCCCAACACGGGGCTTGAACTCACAAACCAAGAGATCATGACCTGGGCCAAAACCAACAATTAGATGCTTAATCAACTGAGCCACCCAGGCGCCCCTATGTTCTTAAGTTTAGCTATTGTATTTTTCATTGCTGGAATTTCCTGGTTTTGTTTTGTTTTGTTTTGTTTCATTTTTAAATTGTGTGGTGAAATTATTCATTTTGTCCTCTATTTTATTATACATATTAGTCACAGTTATTTTAAAGTTTATTTCTGATCTTGTTCACCTGTTGGGCTGTTTCTGTTGTCTATCTTTCTTACTCCCGTTCTCAGCAACTTTGTATTTTTATTGAATCCTCGCCATTGTGCATGAAAATTTTAATGTCCCGGGATAATGTACTCCCCCAGAGATTCATCTTGTCCTTTAGCCAGTATTTAGAGTGAGAAGGACGCCAGTGCCATCCACTGAGGAATTGTGCAGACTTGTGAATGGGCTGCAGTTTCTAGAAGTTTCCATGTACACGTTGCTCATATCCACTATTACCAGTATTCCTCAGTGTGTCCCAAGTAAGGGCCCAGGGTTTTTAGTAAGCCTCCTAGCTGGGAGCTGAACTCTTAATTTTTGTTTTCTCAGCACCAAGAGTCTATAGAAAACTCTGCTCTACTTTTCAGCCATTTCTGCCTGGCTTCTCAGCCCCCTGCCTGTTCTGGTTTAGTATCAGCACATGCCAGTAAGCCTGCTTTTCTGCCCTTTGTTTCTCTCTGCAACCTTGACTATTTAAATTCTCTCTTCCTTGGTAACACCAAACTCCAATATTTTCTCTCCAGGCTTGTGAGTTTGCCAGAAGTTCTCCTGGCTTCTTTGCCTGTCTCCTAACACCAAGAATCTGATATGCAGAATTTTGGGTTTATCCCAAAGAACATCTCTTTTCTCCCAGATCTCATCTTCTCCAATCCTGGATGTCTCAACTGCTTTCTGATGCCGTCAAGCAGCTTTTTATTTATTTATTTATTTATTCATTCATTCATTCATTCATTCATTTATTTTTATTTTGTCTCTGACTTTTCTAATTGTTCTTGGCAGAAGTGTTGGTCTGCTTCAAGTTAGTCATCATACCCAAAATCTGTTTATTGATTTAAAATAGAAATTCTTACTGATGCCATCACCACCTTTAACATTGTGAAACCTCATGGGTTCCCAACCATGTCTGGATGAAATGATCTCTAAAGATATGTTTAATTTTAACTTCCAATGATCCTTTCAGGTTAATATCATGGACTTTTATACCCATATTGATGCATGGGAAATGGTCATTTATTTTTGCTTAATGCTAACATCTGTTTTATCTCAGGACACTTCACTAGAAACAGGGTTATGAGCACAAGGAATGTGAAAAGAAGGAGAAAAAATAGTGAGTGGCCACAGTTGAAACATATCTGAATTAATTTGTGAAGCAGTCAGAGGTGATATAGGCAAAGGAGAGAATCCCCAAAAAGAATATGAGGATGAAACAGAGAAAGAAAACTACAGAAAGGAATGGCAGGATATAGTATGAGTCTATCTCATAAATAAAATGCCTTGTTTTAATGCCATTTTTAAAGCACAAAAAGGAAAAAAATGGCAAAATAGAACCAGAATGATAGGAAGAGTTTAATGAAGACCAGAGGTGGTAATAACTAAGAGCCTACATAGATTAAGTACTAGTACATGCTTGCTGTAAGACAAATGAAAGATGTATTCTTAGGAAGCATTACTTGATTCCATTAAGCATGTTATTGTTGATGATAATGTTTGTCAGTCATCTGTTTCTAAATGACTCAATAGCTTTAGAAAAATTATCTGTACTTAGTTTGCTAGTTTACCAATGTTGATCCAAAAGGGAGGAGTAAATTTAGCAGGAGTTCCTCTGTCATCATAATTTACCACAAACAAAAAGCAATTCTTTAGTATTTGGACCCTTGATACAATTTTTGTGTGGACCAAGGTCCAAATTTTCTAAGCCATCTGATCCCCTACCCGAGGTATTTTGATTCTAATCTTGAAGATTGGTCAGATTATCCCTGAGGGGAATCTAAACTGTAACTATGTAACTCCAGAAAGTTTGGCAGAGGCATAATGACCTCAAGGAAGAGATCTTAACACTGCTAAATAGGTTTATGACCATAGGATTCTACACTTCTGAAAATATCCAGTCTCTGTTCCAGTTCCTGTTCACCTCTGATTCAGGTATAAAAGAAGGAAAGAGAAAGAAAGTGATGGAAAAGATGTGATGATCGAAATGAAAATCATTTTCATGTCACAGAGCACCCATTAGTATGACTGTTCTACAAATGAAATGTTGGCTCTGGTTCTGCCTTTAATCTTAGTAGGGTTATGAATCCAGGTCAAGTTGATACATCCTGAGGCTTACTTAGGAACAAACCCAGAGCCCTCGGCTTCTCCCGTACCATCCCACAGCTTCAATCCCACGGAGCTGAGCTGGTACCCCAGGGCCCTATATGAACAGTCAAATACAAACTGCCTGGGTACATTCACCTAATGGCAATCGATTTACAAAGACACTATAACATTTCTTTTGTGTCTCTCCTTTAACCCTTTATGTTCTTGGGATCTCACACAGGATCCTGAATCAAATATTCACCAGGAACAACTAGATAGTTTCATAATTATCTTTTTTATCTTGCAGATAATCTTGTAAGATAAAGATTATGCCACTTCTAGTCATGAGGAAACAGATACTCAGGGTGCTTCTTGCACAATAGCATACTGCTATGAAGTAGCAATTTTAAATTTGGGCTCCAATGACCCAACTTCAAGTTCAGTGCCCGTTTTTGGACCCCAAAGGATGCCAATGAATACTTGGTTGCTTGTTGACTGAGAAGGAAGGATCTCCCTAAAATGAAAAACAAGACTTCAAATGACTTCTTTGCCTCTGTTTAACACTCACCACCTCTTTGAATGCCAGGCAAGGGAAATGATCAGTTCAGTTGTGCCATTTATAAGTGGGGAAGTTGAGACCTAATAAATAAGCTTTATTCAAGGCCTCAACTTTCAGTTGTCATCCTACATTTCTCACTAAGGAAGTTGAGATACATAGAGGTTGTCACCTTGTTTGAAGGTCAGGTGGAATGTTTCTGTGATGACTCTATTCATCACGGAGTCTGATGTGATGACTGGCCTCTCCCAATGCCTAGGGGTTTCTGGGTGAAGGCAGAGTGAGAGAGGAGGGACATATCCCTCCTGCCCCCAGTCACATGACATGTTTTACACAGAAAGTAATTTTTTTCTATCTGAGGCAAATGTAATATAACACTTACTGAACATTTAAGGTGAGCTGGGTATTGTGGAGAGTGTATAATGTAAACAAGCCAAAGCTCCTGTCTTCAAGAGATGATAATTTAATAGGAAAAAAAAAGTGTTCTAATATGTTCATATAGTTCTGAGTTAATTAAGTTTGGGGAAATGATTTGCCACTTACAAATATCTACTTTCTAATTACTACCAACATCCATGTTTTAGTAGCTTTTAAGCTGTGTTGTGCGGCTGCCAGTGATTCCATTGAGCTCCCTTGGGTGTGATTCTATGCGGTGGTGGTAGAAGCTGGTGGAATTGAGGAGGTGGAAGGGCTGAGCTGATAGGTCCCTGGGTGATTTATCCTAAATCTGCCTGAACAGCTTTGATATTCTGTTTTATATATTCAACTTCTTCATAAAATTCATGTGGGGGAAGGAAACAGGCTCTGCTACCAAGAAATTTAGATCACCGGATGATGCAACACTGATGAAACATTCAGGCTCTATGATGGGGCACTCGACTAAATGCTCTGTGGTCCTGCAATAACCAGAAATTACCTCCCTCATTTGAAAAACAGTACTGTGATTGACCGCGGTCCCATTTTGAGAGCGAAATGGTTGTTATGCCACCCGGTTGTTTGCCAAGACAAGGAACTTCTCTCTGTACAGGGAGTGAGTGACCATTATAGAAATTATCCTTTCATTTTATCATTTCAGAGAGTCTCAACAAGGCAGACCCAGGCTGTAAGAATGTAGACGCAGCCCAAGCCAAAGTCCCATGCAACTTATAATTGTATCAAGGGGAATAAATTGCCAAGAATGAAATACAGTGCTGAGACCTGTACTTATTTTTGTTTCCTTCAAGTTGCTCGCAACATGAACAGTACAATGAGCAGTTGAGTCATAATATATAGTTTGGAAAAAATAAAAGAATGAAAACAAACAAAAAACAGCTAAGCTCTGTGAAATGGAAAATGAGATTTCCATACAGGATGAGTGACAAGTTATGCAGAAAGCATTCCCAAGCAAAAGCTTTGGGGCCACTCGTTTGGTTTTGGTTTTTAAGTGGGGAAAATGGGTCAGGTGGTCTACAGAATGTTCCCACAGAACTTGTCATTCTGGCCTGTGATACAACATGGGCAGCAGGGGAGGGGGAAAAAGAAATCTCATCTGAAGCCACTCCTCTCATTGATACTACCTGGGCTCTTTCAGCCTAATTGATAGGAGAAAGAGCCCTTGTCTGCAGAAAGCATTTACCCCTCTGAGAACTTCTTTTCTGTTCCTACTCACTGAGAAAGCAGAAGCAGATCAGTCTGTCCCCATTGCCGTCAGTGCAACATCAAGCTTCCACTTCAGAATGTAACACCACCAGCCTGCTTTGGAGCTAGTTTGGCTTGGGGCAATGATGCAGTCGTCAAGTAAGTATCTAGAAACTCCTGTAAGGCTCTACCCCAGAAGTGCAAGGCCTTCCCCCAGGAGCCAGAGGCCGTTCACTAAGATTGCTGTTGGCACCAAACCTCTCACAACTCCAGAAGTCAGGAGCCAGGGCTCTCCTTCCCTTTTCTGTCCTCTCCCATCCCCATCCCCTGTGCCCTACTTTCTTCATAGCTACTAATGGAATGTTTGAAGGTGAGGACTTAGGACTGGGCAACCTGTTAAAAATATGAATTGTTACCATGAACTCTGAGTGGCCTTTCAGCTTTGCTGACAGAAATTTACTCCATGTAGGACCCCCCCCCCCAAAAAAATTAAGCAGGTAAGGTCATTTGGAGTTGAAGCAAGCATGCAGTCGGTGTGTTTGAAAATGAAATTATAATTAACCTGCTGATGGCTGTGAGGTGTTACCTTGAACTCTGTGTGGCCTCTTGGCACAGCGGCTGAACTTGCTTTATTGAATACCCAGAGACCTGAACAGGTGAAATCAGGATATGTCCGGGACCAAGTGTACTTTTAGAAGGAAGATTATGTCTCTTTTAGTGCCGATTGTAGGAGAGTTGAGGATTAATTGAGCAGCACTAATCAGAAAATAAAAATGAGTTTTGACCATCCATGTCTATGTGAAGCATAAAATTTGTTAAAACTGCTGAGGAAAATGACTTGCCCACTTTGTGCATCGATTCCTGAAGTGCTGGGAGGTTACCAGGCCTGACAGTGGCCCAGGAAGATTATTGTAATCTGGAAATCATATATCATCTACATGTTTGGGAAAACATTGTAATTACCAGCTGAGAACTATAGAGTGTTTCTTGAACTCCAAGTGGTCTGTTGACACATGGGCTGGACAACTTTCTGGAACTGTTCAAAAGGAGGTAGGTAAAATCATACAGCAGTAACTTAGCATTGTTAATGACAAGGAGGGGTGGTGGGGTCACTTATGGTGTAGAGTGAATGGGTCTGAGATAAAACTTAACTCTTTGTTGTCCGCGAAATGTTATCTTAAAGTTAGTGTGTGGCTCACTGCTTAGATCATCAACTGAGTTGAATAATGGTGCTGCAGTTATCGAGTGTGTGTTAGGTTAAGGGGACACTCTAAGCAATTGATTTATTGCCAGATTCAGTCATGAGCTACACCTCGTCACACTTTGTGCTTTAAACTGGCAAGAAATCCACTTCATCTCATGTCACACTGAATAAAAAAGAAGTGCATCATTCTGTTGCCGCCATCTTTTTGTCCCCTCCCTGTAATTATGTAATATCATTCCATGGTAAAGTCACATTTTCTTTTGGGATCCTCCTTATTTGGCAGAGAGCATCCGTTGTTAGACTAAACAAATCATTTAGTTCACTTTGTGCTTTTGACAGGCTGGCTAGAATGAGTGCTCTTGTTGGTTTAATAAACAAAGAGTAATAATCCAAAATGGGTTTATTACTGGGTGGAAATATTCCATTCATGGGATCGGAATGATCTAATTGTTCACATCTCTGCTTACTGCAAGCATTAAATGTGTAAGTAACACTAAGGTCTTCCTGTTTCAAAAGAGGTTTTAGCTAAGACCCAAATACAAACACTCTTGGTGGACTTCTGTGTGATGTGGTCTATCTGCCTTGATGTGTAGGGCCTCAGATAATTTTATGTCTCTCATTTCCCCATCAGTCCGACTGGTGGTGTCCATTTCTCGGATGCATCATGTTTCTAGCGTGCGGCCAGACGCATCACACTTTATTTGTGCTGTTTCTGCAGCCTGGGATGCTCTCCCTCCCTTAGTCTCCATGGCTTCTTAGCTCCCTCCTGCTTTCTCCATGATGCCTCCCTCACCCTTACAGTCCAGTCTCTGAACTCTTACGGATGTTCTACAGCCCTCATAATGCTGGTGGCACCTATATGACAAGACTTATACAAGGTATTACCCCCTTTAATGTCAGCACTTCTCATAAACGTTGTCACAGTTATTTTGCACCGTTGTTTCAGTATCTCTTCTGTTTCTGCATGGCAATCCCCTTTCCCCTGCAATCACCATCAAACTTTTTAAACTAAAAATCTGATCGTTCTTCTGCAAATAACAACAACAACCTTCAGGATCTGTCCATCTCCTCCAGAGAAAGAAGAAGAAAAAAAAGAAGCCCTTGTGTATAAGTACCCTCTCAGGCCAGCCCCCACCTGCCTTCACAGCCGCCTCTTCTACCGTCCCCTAGGTCTACCCACACAAACTCTGTTGCTGTTCAACAAACATGGCATAGCAAAGTCTCTTCCTTTTAGCTAGGCACTCCCTCCCCTGACAAACATTTACTCAACTTTTAAGACCCAGGTCAGATGTTTCCTCTTCTGGGAAACTTTCTCTGACTTTCTCAGGCAGGAACTGGCCAGCCCTCTGTACCTCCTTAACACCTTGCACAAAACTCTATTATGGTATATCATACCGTACTGTATTTGTTTTCCTGTATGTCTCCTCTACTAGCTGTGAACTGTTTAAGATCGAGACTGTTGTCTTGCTCATTTTTATATCCTTCAGTTCCTGGCACACAGCCACTGTTCCAAAATGTTTGTTGAATGAATGAATGAATGAACGAACTTTTTAAAAAATGGGATTAGAAGAAAGCCAATTGATTTCCTCTGAAAGACATGCTTATAAGTTAGTTCATGTCTCTAGTTGTCCTACTTTCATGTTGATAAATGAGCTACTTGGCAAAGTGGGCTGGATGCATACCTTCTTTTTATATCAGCAGAGAATCCAGTCCCTTGAGATGTGTCTTGACCATGGGCTCCTTGATTTGAGAAGGTCTTCTAGTTTGAGTGAAAGTGATTCTGCTATTGTTGTTGATCACACCTGGATTCCAAAGTAGGACAGGTGGATGTAAGGACAATTGGTAACTAGAAAACTAGTCTTTGGTCTCATCTTTTACCTCTTTTTAGAGCAATATCAGTTTCAGAAAATGAATACCTTTTCTTAGCATTTTGCAATGTTTTCAGCCAGTATGTTAATCAGAGGGAAATTAGTCAGTATTCCCACCTGCTTTGTAATTATTCCTTCGTAAGACCCACGCGATGGCCAATTCTATCCAACATCAGCATAAAAGAACAGTGCCACTGACATTCTATCCAGGAGCAGCCA
>NW_027530368.1:3092423-3167340 GCF_008692635.1 Crocuta crocuta
CATAGCCGCCCCCCCCCCACTCCTGTCAGCCCCAAAGTCCTGAAGCACAAACTCTTGAAATTTGACTGTGTGTTTCTTTTTCTGTCACTGAGACTTAGTTGCTCTACTCTCTAGGGCTCTCTAAGCAGGTCATAGAAGCAACTTAGACATAAATAGTGAGGACCGCCATTTTATTGGAGAGTAAAACTAGGCACACAAGGTTACGTAGTTTGTGAAATGACGTTGGGCAGGTTCAGGTACAGGTCAATGCAGTGGTGAGGAAAGCACCCAGGGATCCTTGACAGATAGTCCCCTGGCCAAACACCCAACTCCTCCACCCCGGGCAGTTTAACTTGTACCAGTGATCCCAAGGATTTTCTGAATGAATTACCATAATTGGACTTAATTCAAGAAAGGGATGTTTCCTGTACACACCACACAAGCTGTATACTGGATTCTTTTGCCCAGATGACAGGGAGGAAGAAACCCAACAGGAAATACATCTTTGCAAATGAGAAAAGTTGATGAGCTAAGTTCTGCAAACATTGGGCACCGACCCAAAGTGAACTCCTAGTGACCCCCTGGCACCTTGGCTCACCTCCCTGTACTTCACAGCCAGAAGCATACCAGGTGGATTCACTTTCTTACCTCCCTGATAAGGCAACAGGACCTTGCCACACCCAGACTCACATCCAATCTCCTTTCCTGCTTCCCCTGACCCTAGGTCTGATAAAAATCCAGGGTGATAATGCCGTTGAGGTACAGGCTATAAACCATATCAGTATGTACGTAAGCAGAGGGAGGGGAAGGGGGGAGGAAAAGGCAAAAAAAAAAAAGCGCCAAATGGAGAGTTCAGCCTCACCTCTAGGTGACCTTGGCTGCATGTGGAGTGGAAGGGAAATTGCCAGGAACTTGCAGCCTTTTTTTTGAGCATTGTTTTGACTTGGCTTTGCTACAGAGCAACTTTGGGGGACTGGGGCAAAAAATAGGTCATTGTGAACTGCAGGTGCAGTTTTGATCTTGAACTATAATCAGTTGCGGTATATGTGCAAACCCAGAAGTATTTATCAAGATGAAAATTGAAACTTTGCTTCATAGGTACACAGACCCCTTTACATCATATTAGCACCAGCATCACAAGGTTCCCCCCGCAAAGAATGAAAGGACAGAGTGGAGTTCTTAACCACCCTCCCCTATGATCCCCTTCCTCCTTCTATTCTTCCCTCCCTTCTTCTCTCCCCACCACTCTTCCTCCCTTAATCTCTCCCCTCCTGTTCTCCCATCTCCCTCTCCCTCTCCCTCTCCGTCTCTGTCTCTCCCCCACCACTCTCTCCTTCCTTTACCCCCTCCTTCAATAGATCTCTCTGTTGTGAAAAACTTCATTTGACTAACCCTGACTCTCCGGGCACCCCCTCAAGAGATACCGATTAATGTAGGCAGACTCTCTGGAGGATTCAGTGACAGACAAGATATTCAAGAGGCTGGGATTTTAACTGTTACTCCCAAGTAGGCAGAGCATTCACCGTGATCTTTGCCTACCGAATTTAAACTCGGAAAGAATGCAGACCAGAATACAGAAAGAATATCTCCCAACAAATGAAGGGGGGAAGTTTTTAAACCCTTATTCTTGGCCTCAGTCATGTCACTTAATCCCTCCCACCATCTGTTTCCTCGTTTTCTGAACGTAATAGGAAACACGTCAAAGCACCTGGCTGCTAAAATGATAGGCACTGTCTCTGGACCGAAAGGAAAATCTGGAGCAGTTTTGTACTTGGGACATTCTAGAGAACCTTATTCGAGTTGCTGATGTCTTCCTTCTCAACTATCCCATGCACATGAAGAAGATGAAGACAGCAGAGGTTTAAATTTCAAGCAAGAAACTTTTAAATGAGGCTAGAAGTGGCCCGCCACCTGTTTGTCTAGGGAAGGAACCATTTAGATGAGGCTTAATATACAGGAAAGTTAGTTTATTCATTTTATAATTGTGATTTTTGAAGATAACTATAGGAAAATAGGTGTCTGCAACTGACACTTTTTTGGATAAAGTTGGCTTCGTTGGCCGAAAACGTTGCTGGGAAACATAAATAGCTAAGAAAAGCAGGTGTATGTTTTCAGCAGCAACTTAGGATGTGTTCGGGATAGTGTGGGGAAGAAGGTGGGGAAGGGAGGGTGGGTGGGCANTATCTCTCTTTCGGAGGGAAGTGAGACTTGGAGCGGACGGATATCTTAGGACAACCTGTTGGCCTTCATTTGGGATTCCTGGAGCCTCTTCTTCAGGGTGGGGTCCCCTGAGACCACTCATCCTGCTTTCAGGCTGCTGAGACAGAGCAGCAGCCGTCCGCACCTTCTGGTGCTCCAGAATTTTATCCACCCTGGGGTTTCAGCTGCTGCCAGCAGGAAGCCTCACATTTCTGTGATCTCTGAATCCCAGGTTCCCCAAGGGAGCAGTGATCCAGAGTTGCTTCCGGCCACACCTCTGCAGGTCTAGGAGCCTAAAATACCCAGGTCTCCATTGGTTCTGCTAAGTGAGAACAGCCATTCTCAGTGACGATGGAGGCGGTTTCGGGTACATCTAGAAGGCTCCTTGTTCCCCATCACCACCTCACATCCGTGCTTGTTCTCCTCTAGCCGCCCCACCCCCATAATGAAGAGACCGTCCCGTCTTCATCACATACATAGAGTGGTTAACTTTTAAAAGCCTCCTCGCCCTTTTCCTTTTCCTTGCCCTTCTGAGTATTTCCTACGTGCTAGGCGAAAACTAAGCCGTGTACTCGTACGTTATCTCAAGTAATTTTCCAAAAACTATGTGAGAGAAGAGTTATTTCCATTTTAGAGATGAGGACACTCATACTCAGAGAGGGTAAGCACCTTAGCCAAAGTCACACTAAGTGGCTGAATCAGGAATTGAACTCAGATCTGGCTGATGCCAGAGTTCCTCCACTGTGACGCTCCTCCACCTCCTAGCTCCGGTGACCTCCTCTGGAGGCAGCGTAGCTGAGCGGTAGGCTCGCGTCTGACCAGGCAAATGTTCGCTCAAGTGGCCACGAATGCCCCACCCTTAGGTTTCAGAGGAAACACTCAACACTGCTAAGTCTTTACTTATTTTAGAATTCCTGACTTCCAAGAGATATATCTTTCCATACTCAAAGTAAATATAGTCAAGAGATTGGCCCCCTTGAGACCTACTGTTTTCTGAGAAATTTAAATATAACAAACATTGTATTTTTGCTAGCCAGACTCAAAAGTTCCACATTTTTGTCTGTTTCATCTTTTATTTTAAAATCTATAACTTGGCAAGAAGAAATATGAAAAGAAAGGAAAAAGAATTAAATGGAAATAAAAGATGCAAAACATTACAGTATATTTTATCCCCAGGCCTGGGCAGTCCCATTCTTTTCCACAAAAGAAAAAAAAAAAGAACTTTTATTGTTTATTTTAATTCCAGTATAGTTAACATACAGTGTTATGTTAGTTTCAGGTGTACAACACAGTGATTCAGCACTTCCATACATCATCCAGTGCTTGATCCCCTTCACCTATGTGAACCCATCCCCTCTTCCACCTCCCCTCTGGTATCCATCAGTTGGTTCTCCATAGTTATGAGTCTGTTTCTTGGTTTGCTTCTCTTCTTCTCTTTTTTCCTTTGCTCATTGTTTCTTAAATTCCACAATTTGATTAAAATCATGGTATTTGTCTTTCTTTGACTGACTTAGCATTATACTGTCTAACTTCATCCGTGTTGCTACAAATGGCAAGATATCATTCTTTTTTATGACTGAATAATATTTCATTATATATAATAATATTTCATATATATGTGTGTGTGTGTATACATATATACCACTTCTTTATCCATTCATCTATCAGTGTGTACTTGGGCTGCTTCCATAATTCATCTGTTGTAAATACTGCTTCAGTAAACATAGGGGTGCATATATCCCTTTGAATTAGTGTTTTTGTACTTTGGAGCTAAATACCCAGTAGTGTGATCACTGGATTTAGGGTAGTTCTATTTTTAACCTTTTGAGTAATCTCCATACTATCTTCCACAGTGTCTCTAGGCAGGCCTCTTCTTGACATGAATTTGGTTATGTATCCTTTCAAGTTTATTTTTTTTTAATGCTTTTAAGCCATATATGAGAACAGATGAACAAGATGGAATGTTACCTTGTGTGTTTTCTAACTTTATGTATGTAGGTGATGCTATGTATTATTCATTTTTTTCATCCAATAGTATTTAAAAAATCTTAAAAGATTTCTCTGTGCCAGTAATGAGGTCTAACTTGTTCCCTTTTTCTGTTGTATAGTAGTATTCTATTATATTAATGTGCCACATTTTATAATCCTTTATCCTACTGAAGAACATTTAGATTATTTCCATTTTTTTGTTGGTATTGGTACAAATAGCATTTCATGGAACATTCTTACGCTTGTCTCATTGTGCGTTCACATTGGGAGTTTTAACCTAAAAGTGTACCTAGATGTAAAATGACTGGCTCATTGAGTCTTGTCTTGATGCACATGAGATTTGTATTTGTTGAGCTGATCCCAAGTGAAGCCATAGGTGTATGTTTACAGTGAGAGAAGGGTGGGGATAATGTCAATGTAGAATATAGAAATGAGAGACTCTGGGTCCCCTGACTGTCTATAACATTGTTCCCATTCAACAGACAAAATGGCAGTCTTCAGCTCTATACTTGGGAGAGATTAACATGGTTTAGTTGATTATATACAGCATCTCCTCTTTATTGGTACATTGTCCTTTTTTTATATATATACTGAGGGATAGGCCCATTTCTTAATTCAGTAGAAGGAAATAAAAGATCTTATGCCTAGAATTCAGACATCAGCCAGCTCTGTGGTATTCTAAGCAAACTGCTTTCACAATCTTCCTAACGTTCTGACTGTCTGTCAGAATGCTTTATTATGATTCCTGCAGCAGAGCCTAAAAGGGAGAAATTTTCCCTTTGCAGAAGTGGCTGAGAACGGCGAAACTGTGCATTGTCTGGGCATTCTGCTGTATGTATAAAGTATTTATTTACTTTATGTAGTGGCTATGGCTGTGACTTTATCTTCTTCTAGCTCATTTTCCAGCGTAACAGGATAAGACCACTCCTGCCATTATGATTTACCATGCAGTAAACAATGGAGGGCTTTTGGATTGCATTTTATAGAACTGCTTTATTCAGCCTTTCCTTCTAACCCCTTTGGGAAAGAATTGACCATTGATATTTCTCTTTTGGATTTCTCAGTGAATTCAGCATTCCTAGATTTGGTTTCTATTTGTTATTTGGTTTGTAAAATCCATTGCTTTGGGGATAAGAATGGCTTGTGCCCAGCATAATAGTTTTTTGCTTACTGGTGTGCCCAGTGACAGGAGGGGAAGGGCAGCGTGGCTTACCAGGGCCTTATCTCAGTTCTTTTTGTATTCCGCTCTGAAGACAGCAGTGCTCCCCCGCTCCCAAACAAACAATGATTGAGTATCATTTCTGACCACCGAGCAGCCTCTTCCCAGCAGCCCATCTTCAGTCATGGAAAGTTCAGGTGTATTGGAATCAAAGTACTGCACAGGGATGAGCAGGCCAAGCATCGTGCTGGCGGCCATCCCCCTGGACCCTGTTCCGGCGGTTACATGGGATTGCTCGTGCGAGGGGCCAGCTCGTTTCACAGGGCAAGTTCATTCCAGCGGCAGAAGGAGAGTTTCCGGGTCTCTTATGTGGGATTTTTATTCTAGGATGTCTGTGAGGATTTCATGGAGTTTTCAATCTGATGTCAAAAGTAAATTAGTCCCAATTCTAAATTATCCCCCGACTTTGGAATTTACTTTCAGAGCAAAAGCTTCAGTCTAGGTATGTTTATATTGTGTGCATCCATTTTTTCTCATATCAGCATAGCTTGCCCACATGTTTGTCTTTTTAGCGTTAGTTGCTGAGCAACTTTATGGCGGGCCTTGTTCTTTTTGTGTGTGGATTTCACATTTCAGTACCTTTTGTCCTGTTGATTTGCAGTAAGTATATATTGAATTAATTCCATATGTATTTGGAGGGCTGAATTCAGAACTTGAGGGAGCTACAAAGAAAGTACATAAGCCAGTCAGCAGCAAATATGCACGAGAATGCTGTTTTACCCAGTGTTCTCAGTTTTAAGCATCGCTCCAGAGGTAATATGCATTATGTCATTTTACACCTTTGCTATGTATATTATGATATTCAAAATTCTGATTAATGGGGTACCTCAGTGGCTCAGTCGGTTGAGAGTCCAGCTTTTGATTTTAGCTCAGATCATGATCTCGCGGTTTGTGAGATCGAGCCCAATGTCTGACAGTGCAGAGTCCATTTGGGATTCTTTCCCTCCCTCTTTCTCTGCCCCTCCTCCCCACTCTCGCTCTCAAAATAAGTGAATAAACATTTTTTAAAAAGTTAAAAAAAAAAAGGTGAGGATAGCTTCTATGCCAGGACCTCCCCCACCCCACTACCACCACCAGTACCACCCAGGCTAATATTTAATTGTTTTGACTTTCGTTTTTGATTTATTTGTAAGCTGCCCTTAATGTCAGGGGAGACTATTGCCTCGACAAGTAGGTGTTGAGATTTGAGTGGGAAACTGCAGAGAACCTGTCTGGACCTCTTAAACAGAGACCAGCGGGTACTAATATGCTTTGATCCTCTGATACTAGATCCTTGAAGACATTTACCCAAAATGCTGCCTAAAAAGAAAACGTCTCATTTTCCTTTGTGGACAGGAGTGGATATCCCAGTAAGGGAATTAACCTGGCCTAGGAGAAGGAAGTTCTTAATCCTAAGACTCACTATTTCCATTGATTCCCTTTATTATCACAAAAACTCTGTTATCTGTGTTGAAGAAGCATATTTTTTGCTATCCAGCAGGTGATTTTCAGTGTGATGCAGGGAATGAATACTAACCTGAGAATCAGGAGATCTATTTTCTAGTTCTGTCTCTGCTACTGCCTGCTTAAGGAAATGTAAGCAAATAATCTAACCTTTCCTGCCCACTGTAATTGGAGGCAGTATGCAATGAAGATAAGCCCATACCTGAGGCACAGCATTTGATCTAGAGCCCAGTTTAGGCAAGACACTGATAAAGTGCATTTAGAAGACAAAGTTAAGCGAGTTATCAGGAGATCTGCAAGCCCTGTTTAACGAACTGTGAATATTTCAGCCTGGAAAAGAGGAGACTTGAGAGATTCACAATATCCAGCTTCAAATGTATGAAGACCTAACTTACAGAGAACCAGGAATAGATTTACTTCTGTTTTGCTAACTAGGACCCATGATTAGAAGTTAAAGGGAAGCAGATTGCCTCAATGTAAGAGAAAAACTTGTCAACAACTGGAGCTCCCCCAAGTTGGAGCCGACTACATTTCCTATAACTAGGGGAATGCAAGCAAAAAAACAGATTCCCATTTATAAGGGATGTTTCTTATTGGGTAGCAAATTATACTAAATGATTCCCAAGGTTCCTTTCAAAGCTAAAGGTCTATGATTTTGTACACAGACAAACTCAATCTCCACCCAGCCTTCAGTTCTATGACCATACAAGATCTATAAGTTTTAATAAACTTTTCTTCAAATCACAAGTATGAGAATAGATAAGGCATGTTGTTTTATTGCTTTCCAATCTGGCAGATTCTCAGGCTCTGATATGATCACCAGTTCCCTGGAGGGGGTGCTCCAAGCTTGTTCTTCTTCTGCTTGTTTTCCCTCCCTCCATGCACATCTGCCACTTTTTTTCTTCTTCTTCTCAGTGATTTTTGTATTTCTTTGAATCTTTACAGGTGGTAGCAATTTTGGTTCATCTGACTTGATGGTATGAAATTCTAAATAGTTGGGGGTCATTTGGAGTGATTACTTTTTTCTTTGTGTTCTGGGAGCCTGGGGGAGTGTGTTTGGAGCTGCTTAGTTCATAGTCCTTGTCAACATAAACTCTTTATTCATCTTCCCATCGCTCTGAAGAACAGACAGAGAAGGTTCGGGATATCACATATGTCATGCAGACACATACAGACTCAAGCACAATTATAGGAGTCTCTAAACTGGATAAATTTAGTAACTTTTATATTTCCAAGTCAGTGGTTTAGGGAAAAGGAATTCCATAGATTATCACCAAATAGAAAATAAGACCGATTTTGGTGGACACTGTCTCTAATTGGAAATCCGTTGAAGAGTGCTCTTGCGTGTGGGAATATCTTTACCTTACCATCCCCCCAAGGATTAAGTTACCAAGAATTGCAGCTATTATGAGGAAATTGCCAAGATCTTCTCTGTTCTCTTATCAAATTATCTGGATGGCTGGGGGGTTTTGGTTTTGGTTTTTTGGTTGTGGGGGTTTTTTTCCCCCTTTTTTTTTTTTTTACTTCCCCCACTCCCCTTTCTGAAATCTGCTGGAGCCCATGTTTTATATAAGATTCTTCTCTATTACACTTTCAAGGTATTTGAAATCCTGTCTAGATCACTGGCCATGGGGCAGGGAAAGGGAATCTTTGAAATTGATCTGTGAGGCGACATATTTTTTTTTTGTTATATTACATTGAGAATTTATTTTTTAATCTCTTTAAAAATGTAGAGCACCATTAAAGTACAGTTTTCTCCTGGAACAGAAAAATAATGATTCTAAATTCAGGTTCGCATTTGCTGCTTTTACAACAACACTTTTCTCCTGAATTTCACTTCAGGACTAATTCTGCAGATGAATTGATCAAATTTTAAAACCATCTCTTCCAGCTTCACAGAAGTTGTGCTAGTGACCCCTTGTTCATAATTGTTGCTTCACATGATCAACACTGGATAGGACTTCTGCTATCCTCTAAGCTAGTTCCAAAGCTTGAATTTTCAGAAGTAAATTGCCATTCTTTCTTAATATCCCAGTCAGCCTCATCTCAAGCAGGCTCACCTCACACAGTGATATTGATGAAAGCACAACAGTCTCCATTGGCCACAGCATTCCCCTTAGGTGTGTACACAGAGTTCAGTTTCCCTTCATATACCTGTATTTCTATAATGTGTCATCTAAAATACTGTTTTATTATTATATATAAACTTTACTATACATAAACTTGAAGAGAGAGTTCACCTACTGCTACTCTTCTAAGGCAGAAGAACTCAGAATGACATGCTGGGGGTGCACTAAATTACTCAGTCAAAAATGGGCTTATTAGAGCAACCAGAACTTTCATACGTGGTTGATGGGAGTATAAAATGCTGCAACCACTTTGGAAAATGGTTTGGTGGTTTCTTTTGGAAGTAAACAAGTTACTTACCTTATACCCCAGGACTTCCAATTCTAGGCATCTATCCCAGATGGAGACATGTACACAGAAAGACTTTTAAGAGAATGTTCATGGCGACTGTATACAAAATTTTTAAAAAACCTGAAATTCCCAAGTGTCCATCAGTAAGAGAATAGATAAACTGTTGTATACTTGTAGAATGGAATATTCTTCTCCAATGAAAGGAAAACTGCCGACATATAGAACAACATGGACACAGCTCTAAAACATCTGACTGACTGAAAGAAATCTTATGCAAGAGAGAACAGATTTTATGTTTTTGTTTATGTAAAATTTCAGAATAGGCAACTGTCTTCTGTACAAGATTCATAGACCAAGCAAAACTAATCTAAGGTAGAAGAAAAGCAAAACAGTGGTTGTCTCTGCAGGTTAGGGACTGAATGATGGAAATAATTTCTCTAATTGAGTTTGGGTTACGTGAGTTTATACATTTGTCAGAACTCATCTAAAATGTACACTTCAGATTTGTGCATTTCATTATATGTAGATATTACCTCAAAAGAAAATGTTGATCTGTAAACATATCAAATGCCAGTTAATGCCACACATGATGAAATGGTCTACCACTTACTTTGAAATGCATCAAAAAATGAGATATTGATGACTCTATGTGTGATAAACAAATAGAGTAAAATGTAAATTGTGAAATAAAATTTAGGAGGTGGTTATTATGGGTGTTCACTGTTAAATTTCTTCAGCTTTTCTGTGTGTTTGAAATTTGTCATGAAATGTTGGTGGACAGTGGTTGGGAAGCAGTAACAGCTGCGGTGACAAGAAAGCCAAGCTTAAAATTTGCAGTGGGATAATTATTGTCTCAGTCTGTATATATACTAGGGCCTTCTAGTACTATTACTATTATTACTGTTACTATTATTTATTAACTCATTCACTTATCCCATAAGCATTTCTAGAGTACCTATTCTGCATCAAGCCCTAGTCTAATTGCTGGGATGCCAGGATGAAAGAAACATGAACCCTGCCCTTGAGGAGCACACAGTCTAATGGTGGAGATAAGCGATGTTCCCGTGCTGTTCATACTTGACATTCCAGAAAGAGAGACAGCTCTGTTTCCTTGCTGTCTATGTCTTACTATTCTGAGAATTTTAAAAGAAACAATTGAGAGAGTGCTAGGCCATTTAGGTTTAAAGGACCTGTAAGAATCTCACCACATAGGTTTTTCACTTGAAACTACTTAAAGACTCCCAATGTGAAATTCATTGGGTGAGCCAACCACCTCTTGAAAATCTGAGGAAGGAAGTTGCCAGAGGGTGTCCTTTTTACAGGACCTAACACAGAACCGTGGGAAGAGACCCAGCTGTGTGATTGTGATATTTCTGCACCCATTTAACGTCAACTCTTCAAAGAGTCTTCAGAGAGACAGGAGTTGTAGGAATCAGAATACTGTCTGGGACCGTGTGATCCCTCCCTATTAGCCTATCATCCTCTGACTGCATAGGTCGTGGAGACTAACCTGGCCCTGAGAAATGAGGTGGTTTGGAGGGAACAGAAGAAATAACTCCTGCTTTGATCTTCCTCAAGATAAGGAGGCATCAGTGTTTCACTGATCTTTTCAGGTCTTCCTAATTCTGCAGAATTCACAAATCCCGTCTTCATAAGGACCTGCTGGCAACTGACAGACGTGTAATTCAGGCTCCGTGTGTTAACAGGCCTTGTTAACACTCTGTATTCTACTAATGGTAAACATCAGAATAATACATTTCCTTCAGTATCGACTTCATGACCAAAGATTGATCGTGATTTTTCATTCTGCTAGCATTTGGTTTACCAAGGATCACCTAATTTTAATGATAACATTTAGATTAAAATACAAACATGATTTTTCCAACCCCCAACATTACAATTAGAGATTAAATTCAGGAGGGGAAAAAAATGGAGAGCCAAGAAGATAACCCAAGTTGGCTTTAAAAACAAGTAAACAAAAACCACATTTAGTCAAACTGGGCTTTTTCTTAAAAGGAAGACATGTTTTATTTTATTTCTTTAAAGCTGTGTGACTTCTGAAAGATGGAAAAGATTTTGAGAATATTATTCTCAGATGTGACGGATCCATGTTGGCAAGGCTGGCTCATATGCAGACACTTTGAACAATACCTGTTTAGTTGGCCTGTGTCATGTCACATATGTGCTTTCCCTTTGTGGGGAGAAAATATTTGCACAGTCATTTTTGTTCCCAGAACATGATGAGATGGGACAGGAGGGAGTCAGTCTAGGGACAGTGACTGGTTATACAGAACAAAGACTATTAAGGGTGACTTTAGGCCCAAATTCCATGCCCCTGGAACCTGGAATAAATAGGTTCCAGATACTTGACTTTACATTCAGCCTCTCCATGTTCACAAATACACACAGTCTAGGCTATACAAGTACTTAAGTGCTGAAAACTATGGGAACAGGTCTCTAATACAGTATAAAATTTGGCATTAGAAGGGATTTATTTAAGGATCATCTAGCCCTTTGATTCCCAAACTTGGTTGATCCTGAATTAGGTGGGAGCTCAGTGATTCTGAGTTAGTAGATTGGACCGAGGTGGTGAGGTGAGGGCTGGGAATCTGTAGTTTTCAGTAAGCTTTTCATGTGATTCAATCGGTCAGCCAGTTTTGCATGATTGCTCACCAGTACTTATCATCCCTACTCTCAGTTTTACAAGTGAGGCAACTCAGTGCCCAGAGAAGTTGTGACTTGCCAAGAGTCACACAGCTAAAGCCAGAGCTAGAACTCTAGTTTCCCCATTTTCATTCCAGTGCCTTTTCATTCTCCCTTGAAGCAACAGTTGCAAAGACTATCTGTTTCATACTTTCCTCTGAACGGAAATCACGTTAAGTTCTTTTACCTGTAGATACCTTAACTGCAAAAGGGCTTGGTAATATCTCAGTCACTGTATTCGTTTCCTACGGCTGCCATAACAAATTACCACAAACTTGGTGGCTTAAAACAACAATTATTTTCCAACATATTTGGAGCCCAGAATTCCAAAATCAAAATGTCGGAAGGGCTCCAAAGGCTAAAGGAGAGAATCCTTCTTGCATCCTCTAGCTTCTGGAAGCTCCAGGGTTTCTTGGTTTGTGGCTGCATAGCTCCAATCTTTGCCTCTATATTAACGTGGCCTTCTCTTCTCTCCATGCCTGTGGATTTAAGGGTCACCTGTTTAATATGAGAATGATCTCATCTTAAGATCCTTAAGATCTCTCTCTCTCTGTCTCTCAAAATAAATAAACTTAAAAAAAAATAAATGTGATTTTGCTTACAAAAACTTAAAAAAAATAAGTGTGAACTGACTTGGGCAGGGTTCCAAAGTATATGACAGAATCTAGATTTGAATCTGAATCTGTCAGCTGACAAAGCTGAAGTTTTTATTGCCTTCCAATATTTTCTTCGGAATATAGCTAAGGAGCAGTGTATCACTTCTATGATGATTGAAGGCCGTAGGGATATATATATATTACACACACACACACACACACACACACACAGCAAGAAGAAAGAATGTCTGCATAACAGAATGATAGCAGGTTTTTCACCCTTATTTATATAAACTCAATTAAAACTGTATGCTTTCCAAAAATGGCTATAACCCTTTCTGTATCTCCAGTGAGCTTCTTCCTTTTCCTTTTCCCTAATGTTAGTCAGAAGTTATCAGTTTGGGAGATAATACAACATGTTTATAGGGTAATAGTATTAATAAGAGAAAAGTTGATTATAGAGAAAAAGGGGTTAATTACAGGAACAGAGCCCTTGAGTAGACAAAAAGGAGTAGGATTAGAATCCAAGTGAAGGATAGTTCGTTCACTCTAACAGAAGAGGAAGTAGAAGTTATGGGTGCAGATAGATTTCATTCTGATAAAGTAGTATAAACAAACATACTTATCTAAGGTTGGGGTTGATCGTATATGAAGTCATTTAAACTTTACATTTGCTAAATTTTAAATGAAAAGTCTCTTAAATTTTATTTCAGCTACGTCTATGTTATTGATGATTATGCTTAGTGGATTAAGTTACAAAAGAGGAGAAATGAGGAAACGCTAAATCAAGTGTTGTTACACCCCATGACCAATGTATTTGTGCATTTCCCTGTAGGAAGGGTCACAATATGAGTAAATATATATTTGCCTGAGACACAGCTGTCTCAAGTGCTATTGAAGTTAGGGTTTCAAACTACATTCATGTCATTTTTCCTACTTAAAACAGTGAAAATTAAAATGCTATCCTCAAACTCATACATGTATTTCATTAACTTCCTAGCACTTTGAACTATCTTGCAAATGCATACCTTTAGGGTTTTTTGGGGGGGGTTAGTATAATTTATTGTCAAACTGGCTAACAGAGAGAGTTTACATGGTGCTCTTGGTTTTGGGGGTAGATTTCCATGATTCATCGCTTACGTACAACATCCAGTGCTCATCCCAAGAAGTGCCCTCCTCAATATCCTCCTCAGTGCCCATCACCCATTTTCCCCTGTCCCCCAACCCCGCATCAACCCTCAGTTTGTTCTCTGTATTTAAGAGTCTGTTATGATTTGCCTTCCTCCTTCTCTGTTTGTAGCAATTTTTTTCCTCTTCCATTCCCCCATGGCCTTCTGTTAAGTTTCTCAAGATACACAGATGAGTGAAAACATATGATATCTGTCTTTCTCTGACTGACTTATTTCACTCAGCATAATACCCTCCTGTTCCATCCATGTTGCTGCAAATGACATGATTTTATTCTTTCTCATTGCCAAGCAGTATTCCACTGTATATATAAACCACATCTTCTTTATCCAATAAACCACGTCTTCTTTATCCATTCATCAGTTGATGGACATTTAGCCTCTTTCCATAATTTGGCTATTGTTGAAAGTGCTGCTATAAACATTGGGGTACATGTGCCCCTATGAATCAGCACTCCTGTGTCTTCTGGATAAATTCCTAGTAGTGCTATTGCTGGGCCATAGAGTAGTTCTATTGTTAATTTTCTGAGGAACCTCCACACTGTTTTCCAGAGCGGCTGCACCAGTTTGCATTCCCACCAACAGTGCAAGAGGCTTCCCATTTCTCCACATCCACGCCAACGTCTGTTGTTTCCTGAGTTGTTAATTTTAGCCATTCTGACCACTGTGAAGTGGTATCTCAGTGTGAATTTGATTTGTATTTCCCTGATGATGAGTGATGTTGAGCATCTTTTCATGTGTCTGGATGCTTTGGAAAAGTGTCTCTTCTTCTGCCCATTGCTTCACTGGGTTTGTTTTTTTTGTTTGTTTGTTTGTTTTTGAGGAGGGGGGGTGTTGAGTTTGGTAAGTTGTTTATAGATTTTGTATACTAACCCTTTATCCGATATGTCATTTGCAAATATCTTTTCCCATTCTGTCAGTTGTCTTTTAGTTTTGTTGATTATTTCCTTTGCAGTGCAGAAGCTTTTTATCTAAGGTCCCAATAGTTCATTTTTGCTTTTAATTCCCTTGCCTTTGGAGACATGTCAAGCAAGAAATTGCTGCAGCTGAGGTCAAAGAGGTTGCTGCCTATTTTCTCCTCTAGGGTTTTGATGGTTTCCTGTCTCACATTGAGGTCTTCAGCCATTCTGAGTTTGTTTTTGTGTACGGTATAAGAAAGTGGTCTAGTTTCATTTTTCTTCATGTTGCTGTCCAGTTCTCCCAGCACCATTTGCTAAAGAGACTGTGTTTTTTCCGTTGGACACTCTTTCCTGCTTTGTCAAAGATTAATTGGCCATACATTTGTGAGTCCAATTCTGGGTTCTCTATTCTATTCCATTGATCTATGTGTCTGTTTTTTGTGCCAATACCATATTATCTTGATGATTACAGCTTTGTAGTAGATGCTAAAGTCTGGGATTGTGATGCCTCCTGCTTTGGCTTTCTTTTTCAACATTAGTTTGGCTATTCGAGGTCTTCTGTGGTTCTATATAAATTTTAGGATTGTTTGTTCCAGCTTTGAGAAGAATGCCCGTACAATTTTGATTGGGATTGAGTTGACTGTGTAGATTGCTTTGGGTAGTATTGACATTTTAACAATATTTATTCTTCCAATCCATGAGCATGGGATGTTTTTCCATTTCTTTGTGCCTTCTTCAATTTCCTTCATAAGTTTTTTACAGTTTTCAGCCTACACATCTTTTACATCTTTGCATACCTTTAGTTTCAAATGAATAATAGTAGGACTGGATTTGTTTCATATCTATTCCTATTCCTACACTGGAGAAATAATCCAGTTGACATTTGACAGCAGGTGTGTCATTATTATACCCATTTTCTCCATATAAGCCATTTAAATTAATTAATTCTTTAGATTATTAGACTCTGATAAAAAATGAATTGTTACATAAACATAAATTCCTGTGTACACTTTGAACCATTTTATGTGCCTAGAGAACCTATTCTAAGAGATTAGTTTATAATCTTGGAATTCAAATAGGAAAAGTTCACCAAAGAATAAGATCAGGAACAAGCATGCTAAGGAATAAAGTAGACAGCAGGAGAAAAGCAGCTATGGAGACACTGTCAATATCAAATAGAAAGTAAGCAAGTAAAGTAATGAAAACCTGTGCCTCTTTCATCTGCAGGAAACAAATTGAAATTGAGTTTTCAATACATGATGAGAGAAAAAGGAACTATAAAATTTCCCACAAATTTAATGGATTTTAGACCACATAAACATATTAGCCTACAAAAATCTGACTTTTGCAGAGTATGCTAGTGTCAACTCAACGGTGTTATCAGGATCAGAAAGATACTGATCAGTTTGGTTCAACAGAATAGAGACCATATAGGGAGAATACATTGTGCCTTGCTTATATAAGAATTTGAATATTGTTTTGATCCCCAACATTATATAAATGATTGACATCTGATCATGGATCTGTCTGCTATGTTACTCAAGCTTCATCTTACTTTCTGGATGAAGGAGTTTCTTGATATAGCTCAAGAAGTAAAACATCCATTAATTCAACAAAGCATTATTGAACATCCATGTGCCAAACATGAAAGATTCAGCAGTAAATAAGTGAGGCCAAGTCACTATTTTTAGGAAGCTTACATTTTAATGGATAGCTCTAACCAATATCAACCAAAATTGATCTTACCCTTAATGTTTAACCTAAGTAACTTGGTAAACCTATTATATAAGGTTAAACCATATAAAACTACCAATACTCAACAAAAACAGCAATTTCATGCAGTTCAACCAGCTGTTAATTGGATGAATGCCTACCTACCATACCAAAGAAGATATACATTTTTTCCTGTGTCATTGACATAGCTTTATTTATTTAAATTTATTTAACCTTATTAATTTTTAAAAAATTGTTTTATTTCTATAAATCAGAAATAAGTATAAGAAACAGGTTAGGCCACTGCTAATATTTCACCCAGTTAAATTTATTCATTTATTCAGCAAGCATATATTGAGCACTTTATCTCTGAGTTAGGGGTACAGTGTTGAATAAGACAGGCTAGGTCCCCAGTCTGGTTACAAGTTGCTGGAAACAGACAATAAACAAGTGACCACACAAACAATAATGATAAGTTTTGAGGTGAAAATAAACCATATGCATTTGACTGTGTGGCTGTTCATATAAGAAATATTCATTTGGAAGAACTTTTATAAATCTTTTATAAAATTAAAAATAAAAAGCCCTCTCAGAACACCTGGGTGGCTCAGTTGGTTTAGTGTCCGACTTTAGCTCCGGTCATGATCTCTAGGTTTGTGGATTTGAGCCCTGCGTTGGACTCTGTGCTGACAGCTCAGAGCCTGGAGCTGGCTTCAAATTCTGTGTCTCCCTCTCTCTCTCTGCCCCTCCTTCACGTACACTCTGTGTGTGTATCTCTCTCAAAAATAAATAAACATTAAAATGTTTTTAAATAAAATAAAAGCCCTCTGTGTATTTTTGTTCACCATCCATTTTTTAAGGATTCATGCAAAAAAAAAAAAAAAAAAATTCTCTCCTAGAATTCATGGCCAAGAAGATGTTTGCCTCTTCAAATGATCTCTATTGAAACTAGAAGTTTAGTGTGTTTCTCTTTTCGTTTGGTGGCCAGGAAGCCAAAAACCATTTAGTGTTCTATTACAGTGATAAATTTGCCCAGATTCCCAGTTCACCTTTCTTTCTTTCTCTCCTATTTGTGTGTGCGTATGGGGAGGGGAGAGGGGTGTTAATCTAACTTTTTGCTATTTACCTTATGTCTATTTAAAATTTTATTATGATTTTCTATTTATATATTTTCCGTATGTTTCTCTTCTAATACATTTATTGCATTAATATATATTCATAATATCTTTATCATTTCTATTTTCCTTATGTATTTTTTATTTTCTTTATTTTTTCTTATCTATTTTTAACCTTCGTTTTTTCTAATTATCTTATTTTGTCTATGTTTTAATATTGCAGGCAATTTTATGTCCTTTTTGGTAGTTGATAGTGAATAAGTAATAATTAAACTAATACTTTAATAACACTGTTTCATTTGTTCTCCAAATATTTATTGAGCATTTACTATGCTGGGCAGAGAGAGACAGCAATGAATGAGATAGACAAGTTCATAGAAGGAAATTAGAGGTGAAAATGGACTTTTGATGTACCCAAAGAAATGAACAGTTAGAGCTGGATGTTTTGGTGGAAGACTATAGACATTTGGGAAACTGAGTCACCATCAGCTTTGAATGAACCTACACTGCGTATAGCACTTGATGAAATGGTGAAAATTGAGCCAAATTTAAGCTATGCCTCTCCCTATCAAGAGTTTAGAGCTCAACAAATCTAGATATAATAATTATTTCTTAAGTGCCTCTAAGTGCTATTTATGATAATATGATGATTTATCAAACTGAGTTTCTACCTTCAAAGACTATCAGTCTGATTGCTAAATAAGAATAGAAATCTGGGGGTGCCTGGGTAGCTCAATCGGTTAAGAGTCTGACTCTTGATTTCAGCTCACGTTATGATATCAGAGTTATTAGATCGAGCCCTGCATCTGGCTCCACACTGAGCATGGAGCCTGCTTAAAATTCTCTCTCTCCCTTCCTCTCTGCCCCTCTCTCCTCCCTCTCTTTCTGTTAAAAGTAAGAAAAAGAAAGAACAAATCTAAGATTAAAGAAAACAAAGTATAGTACCCCTGCCTGCTATGGGACATGAAATTATAATAATGAAGGACCTCTAACCCATTTTTAGTTGTTATCATTGTTCTTATGTTGTCTGAGTAGTTCACATTCTGAGAGAGGGTGTTCGGTAATGTGGAGAATTGCTTCCAAGAGGACTCGAGAATAGTCCAGTATTGCCAGGATCCCTGGCAAGCATAGCCATCAGATTACTAGAGAATTTTTGGTGAGAGGCTCTTCAGAGACAGCTAGTTTGTCTCCCATTCTCCAGGCATCCTCTACCTACACCATAAAAAGATAGATGACAGCCTTTCTCACTCCCCAAGATTCTCAAGAAAGAGATCCAAGTTCAGATTCAGAGCATCTTAATATGCCTCCCAAACTTACTCATAAGATGAATCAAAACAAATTAAATGACCAAAAGCATCAACTTTGAAAAAACTACCAACTGTCCTTCCCTCTTCCCTCCAAAAGAATCTCATCTATGAGCCAATCATCATGTTCTGATAAATTTGCAAATTTCCCATGTTTGCCTTCCAAGGCAGCTGTAGAGAAGTTGCTGGGAGTTTACATGAATAGTTACAGTCACAAACTTCAGCCTGCCAAAAAGTGTCTTAATTCCATAGCAGATCTAAGAGGGAGGACTTCTGACATCTGGTTGGAGCTGGAAAGTCCAGAGGTACACCATCAGGTCAGCATAGTATATTATCCTTGGGAAACCATGGAAAATGAGCTAGAGGGAGATTAGAAACTTTTAAAAGGCACTAAAGCAAACAACAGCATCTGTGTGGTAATGACAGCATCCCCAAGTGTCCTTTTTCTCTCAGGCAGTAGAGTCTTTGCTGGATTTTCCCCCTACCATTTCCGGCATCCTATCGCTATACCTTCAAAGACTTCTGGCTCCTCACAGGAGGGGTGGTAATTCCCTGTCTTGTACACCTAGCAGTATCGGCCATCTAATTCCTGGTTCTGTCTGTGTCCTTCCTTTCCATGTCTTCTTTTCTGAGGCAGGCATAAGATTTGACCAAATAACTACCCCATGCAACAGAACCTGCATTTCATTAAATAAAAAGCATTTATCAGAACAATTCTCTTCACCTTCTTGATGATACCTTCTTGTTGTTTGCCCTACAGCAGCATCCTACCTTCTGCATTTCCAAGTAGCAGGTTTTATTACCCTCTTCCAGAAATGTGTGTTTGGTACCATGTGGACCACTTTCCTCTGTAAGCAAATAACTATTGTTAAATTTGGATCACACCACAGGGGACCTTATTGTGGAAACTCAAAAACCTCAACAAACAGGTTCTTAGAAAGGTCATCTCTTTCAGCTCCCTCCCTTTATAGATTTACAACAGAAAATGATCTCAGAGAAACGTCATCAAACCTCTTAATCAGCATTCTGGCTCTGTCTGGCTCTGTTTCCAGGAAAAGGGTAACAACTGCTTCCTAAATTAACCTATTCCAGAATGTCAGTCAGTCAGTCAACTAATTCTGAGTGCCTGCCTGCCATATGCCAGCCGCTGCAGATACAACAATGAAGGCTACAGGCGCTCCCTTCACGGAGCTTGCATTCTAGAAAACAAAACAGGCAGTATGTGATAGAGACGACACATGCTGTGAAAAGGAGAGTATAAAATATGGGAGCCTGATTTACAGGGACTGAGCCAAATATGGAGGAGCTAGGGATGGCCTGTGTGAAAAAGTGACATCTAAACTGAGACTTGAAGATGAAGGGTGGCAAAGACTGGTGCCTTTGAGACACTGCATTCGAGAATGCAGTATCTTTAGAGCTTAGTGAGGTGGATAGATGATGGGGTTGTGGACAGGCTGGGCCATAGCTTTGTAGACCATATTCCATTTTTAATATTTAAAATATTGTATCCAAAAAACAAGCCATTGATCAGTTTTAAGCAAGGCATTACTATAACCAAGTTTTGGGTTTGTTTGTTTGTTTGTTTGTTTGTTTGTTTTAATCACTCTGACTACGGATTGGTGGAGTCAGGAATCAATGGAAGAGACCATTCTGGAAGTTTTTGCAATAGTTCAAAAAAAGGAGGAAGGATGATACCTTGAACTGCTTATAATAGCAATAGAGAAAGAAAAGTGGGTGGATTAGAAAGAAGTAGAATTCCCAATATTTGACCAAAGATTGAGATGCAAGGAAGAAGAAAGAATCAAAGATATATAGTGCATAAACCATGAGTTCTGAGAAGGCTTTGTTTTAAGATGTGCTTAGTTTTTGTTGTATCCTTAGTATGTAGCATATATGAGCTATTAAAATAATTTTTTTAATGAATCAATGAATATGTGATCATACATCCACATTTCTAGCTTGAGCAATTGGATTGAGAGTGATCTTGTCTACTTAGATATGGAACAGAAAAGGAAGAAAATATGTAACAGGAATAGGAGCCCAGTTCCTTGCTTATTCATGTCTAATTATTAAAAGATCTATGGTTGATCTAAACTTTACCTTTTAAAAACTTAGAATTATTTTTAGTAAAAGTTTTAGGTTTACAGAAAAATCCATCAGAAAATATGGAGAGTTCCCACATGCCTCCTTCCCTCCCCTCCCGGCCCTCGCATCCCCCATTACTTACATCTTGTGTTAGTATGGTACATTTGTGAAGTTAAACAAATAATCATACATTATTATTAACTAAAGTTCCTAGCTTAGAGTAGGGTTCTCTTTGCATTGTACATTATATGGGTTTTGACAATATATAATGACACGTATGCATCATTATGTATATCACACAGAAGAGTTTCACTTCCTTGAAAATCCTCCAAGCTCCACCTATTTTTCCTTTCCTCCCTCTACCCAAACCCTGGCAATCACTAATCTATTAACTATCTCCATAGTTTTGCTTTTTCTAGAATTTCAACTAGTTGGATTCATATAGCAGGTGGACTTTTCAGACTGGCTTTCTTCACTAAGCAATGTGTTTTCAAGGGTGCTTCATGCCCTTTTGTGGGTTGATGGCTCACTTGTGTTTATCACTGAATAAGACCCTGATGTGCAAACCATGAGAGACTCTTGAATGCTGAGAACAAACTGAGGGCTGATGGGGGGGAGGGGGAGAAGGGGGGTGATGGGCATGGAGGAGGGCACTTGTGGGGATGAGCACTGGGTGTTATATGGAAACCGACTTGACAATAAACTATTTTAAAAACAAAGATTGTGCTTGTATGGACATACCAGCTTCTGTTTTCCGTTCACCTACTAAAGGACCTCTAGATTGCTTCCAAGTTTTGGCAATTATGAATAAAGCTGTTACAAACATTCATGTGCAGGTTTTTGTGTGACTATAAGTTTTCATGTTATTTGAGTAAAGCCCAAGTGGCATATTTCCGGAATCATGTGTCGAGAACGTGTTTAGTTTGTAAGAAACTGACAGAGTCTTCTTTTCTTTTCTTCTTAAATTTTTATTTAAATTCCTGTTGGTTAACACACAGTGCAATATTGGTTTCAGGAGTAGGATTCAGTGATTCATCACTTACATACAACACCCAGTGCTCATCACAACAGGTGTTCTCCTTAGTACCCATCACCCATCTAGCCCATCCCCACCCACTTCCCTCCATCAACCCTGTTTGTTCTTTATCGTTTAGAGTCTCTTATGGTTTATTTCCCTCTCTCTTTTCATCCCCCCTTCCCATGTGTTCATCTGTTTTGTTTTTTAAATTCCACATGCATAAAATCATATGGTATTTGTCTTTCTCTGACTGACTTATTCGCTTAGGATAATACACTCTAGCTCTATCCATGTCATTGCAAATGGCAAAATTTCATTCTTTTTGATGGCCAAATAAGATTCCATTGTATATATGTATCACATCTTCTTTATCCATTCATCAGTTGGTGGACATTTGGGCTCTTTCCATAGTTTGGCTATTGTTGATAATGCTTCTGTCAACATTGGAGTGTGTGTACCCCTTTGAATCTGTACCTATATCCTTTGGGTAAATACCTAGTAGTGCAATTACTGGATCATAGAGTAGTTCTATGTTTAACTTTCTGAGGAACCTCCATACTATTTTCCAGGGTAGCTGCACCAGTTTGCATTCCCACCAACACTGCAAGAGGGTTCCCATTTCTCTGCATCCTCACAAACACCTGTTGTTTCTTGTGTTGTTAATTGTAGCCATTCTGACAGGTGTGGGATGGTATCTCATTGTGGTTTTGATTTGTATTTCCCTGATCATGAGTGATGTTGAGCATCTTTTCATGTGTCTGTTAGCCATCTGCATATCTTCTTTGAAAAAGTGTCTATTCTTGTCTTCTGCCCATTTCTTCACTGGAGTTTGGGGGTGGGGGAGTGTGTTGAGTTTGGTAAGTTCTTTATATATTTTGGATACTAACATTTTTCAGATATATCATTCTCAGATACCTTTTCCCATTCCTTTTAGTTTTGTTGATTATTTCCTTTGTTGTGCAGAAGCTTTTTAACTTGATGAAGTCTCAATAGTTCATTTTTGCCTTTGTTTCCTCTGCCTCTGATGACATGTCTAGTAAGAAGTTGCTATAGCCCTGGTCAAAGAGGTTGCTGCCTTTGTTCTCCTCAAGGATTCTGATAGTTTCCTGCCTCATATTTAGGTCTCATCCATTTTGAGTTTATTTTTGTGTCTGGTGTAAGAAAGTAGTACAGCTTCATTCTTCATGTTGCTACCCAGTTTTCCCAACTGTTGAAGTGACTGTCTTTTTTCCATTGGACATTCTTTCCTGCTTTGTCAAAGATTAGTTGACCATGTAATTGTGGGTCCATTTCTAGATTTTTCTGTTCTGCTCCACAGACCTATTTGTCTGCTTTTGTTCCAGTATAATACTGTCTTGATGACTACAGCTTTGTAATATACCTTGAAGTCCTAAATTGTAATGCCTCCACTTTTTTCCTTTTCAAGATTGCTTTGGCTATTCAGGGTCTTTTGTGGTCCCATACAAATTTTAGGATTGTTTGGTCTAGCTCTGTGAAAAATGCTGGTGGTGTTTTGATAGGGATTACATTAAATGTGTAGAATGCTTTGGGTGGTATGGACATTTTAACAATATTTATTCATCCAATCCATGAGCATGGAATGTTTTTCCATTTTTTTTGTGTCTTCAATTTCTTTCATAAGTGTTCTTAGTACAATTTTTTTTTTAGCTTTTTGGTTAGGTTTATTCCTGGGTATCTGATGGGATTTGGTGTAATCATAAATGGGATCAATTCCTTGATTTCTTTTCCTGTATGTTGATTTTATATCCTACAGTTTTACTGAATTCATGTATTAGAATTAATACAATTTTTTGGTGGAGTCCTTAGGGTTTTCTACCTAGAGTATCATGTCATCTCCAGATAGTGAAAGTTTGACTTCTCCTTGCCAGTTTGGATGCCTTTTATTTCTTTTCGTTGTCTGATTATTGAGGCTAAGACTTCCAGTACTGTTAAATAGTAATGGTGAGAATGGACATCCTTGTCTTATTCCTGACTAGAAGAAATGCTCTCATTTTTCCCCCACTGATGATCATATTAGCTGTGGGTCTTTCTTATATGACCTTATATGATGTTGAGGTATATTCCATCTATACCTACTTGAGGATTGTTGAGGATTGTTTTTTGTTTTTTTTGTTTTTGTTTTTGTTTTTTTTACTCAAGAATGGATGCTGTATTTGAAACTGACAGTCTTCTAAAGTGACTGCATGATTACATTCCCACTAACCAGGAATGAGAGTTTTTGTTGCTCCATATCCTCACCAGCATTTGATGTTGTCAGAGTTTTGGATTTAGTTATTGCAATAGTGTGTCTGGTATCTCATTATAGTTTTAATCTGCAGTTCTCTGATGATAGCATCTTTGTGTGTAAATGTGATGTGCAGCATTTTTTCATATGTTAATTTACTATTTTTCTTCTTTGGTTACTTGTCTGTTCATATCTTTTGCCCATTTTTAAATTAGGTTGGTTATTTTCTTATTGATGAGTTTTAAGAGTTTTTCATATATTTCTATACAAGTCCTTTATCAGCTAAATGTTTCGCAAATATTTTCTCACTGTCTGTGATTTGTCTTTTCATTTACTTCACAGTGTCTTTTGCAGAGCTGAAGCTTTTAATTTTAATGAGGTGCAACTTATCAATCATGCTTTGGTGTTGTATCCAAAAAGCCATTACCAAATCCAAGGTCATTTAGATTGTCTCCTATGTTATCTTCTAGGAGTTTTATAGTTTTTTGTTTTCCATTTAGGGCTGTGATATATTCAAATTAATTTTTATACAGGGTATATAATTTTATAAAGGGTCTGGATTAATTTCTTTGTATGTGGATGTTCACTTGTTCTGGAAACATTTCTTAAAAAGACTATCCTTTCAGAGCACTTGGGTGGCTCAGTCAGGTAAGCATCCATCTCTTGATTTCAGCTCAGGTCATGATCTCACAGTTTGTAAGTTCAAGCCTCACGTTGGGCTCCAGACTGACAGTGCCTAGCCTGCTTGAGATTCTCTCTCCCTCCCCCACCCTCTCTCTCTCTTCCTTTCTCTCTGCCCCTCCTCCTCTCACTCTCTCTTTCAAAATAAATAAACTTAGAAAAGAGATCTACTCTTTTTTTAATGTTTTGTTATTTATTTTTGAGAGAGAGAGGCAGGGCATGAGTGGGAGAGGGACAGAGAGAGAGGGAGACACAGAATCCAAAGCAGCTCTAGGCTCTGAGCTGTCAGCATAGAGCCCAACATGGGACTTGAACTCATGAACCACAAGATCATGACCTGAGCTGGAATTGAATGCTTAACCGACAGAGCCGAGCCACTCAGGTGCCCCAGAGATCTACTCTTTAAGTATAAAATACAATATTAGGCATTGAGCTATACATTAGATCCCCAGAAGATATTCATATTACAACTGGAAACTTGTATCCATGACCAGCACCTCCCCATTTCCCTCATTCTCCAGCATCTGGAAATCACCAATTTATTCTGTTTCTATGACTTAGGCTTTTTTAGATTCTACATATAAATAAGATCATAAGATCATACATTACTTGTCTTTCTTTGTCTTTCTCATTTTACTTAATGTAATGCCCTCAGAGTTCACCCATATTTTCATAAATGGTAAGATTTTCTTCTTTTTTATGGCTGAGTAATAATCTATCATATGTATAATAGATTAAAAATATTTTTCTTCTTTGTCCTTTCATCCATCAACAGAAACCTATGTTATTTCTATGTTTTGGCTATAGCAAATAATGCTGCAATGAACAGCGGAGTGCACATATCTCTTTAAGATAGTGATTTCATTTCCTTCAGATATATACCCAAAATGAAATTGCTAGATTGTATGGTAATTCTATTTTTAATTTTCTGAGAAACCTCCATACTGTTTTTCCTAAAGGCTGTACCAATTTCCAGGTCAATTAGCAGTATCCATCCATTTCTCCACATCCTTGCCAGCACTTAGTATCCCTTTTTGATAATAGTCATTGTAACAGGCATGAGATGATACCTTGTTGTGGTCTTGATTTACATTTCTTGATGATTAATGGATGTTTTTGCAATTCTTTCAACCTAGAAATACAGGATATCTTTCCATTCCTTTGTATCTTCAGTTTCTTTCATCAATGCCTTATAGTTTCCAGTGTATAGGTCTTTCATTTCATTAGCTATATTTCTATCTAACTATTTTCTTCTTTTGGATGCTATTGTAAATAAGATTGTTTTCTTTATTTCTTTTTCAGAAAATTTGTTGGTAGTGTATGGAAATACTGTTGATTTTTTATGTTGGTTTTGTATCCTGCAGTTTTACTGAAGTTATTTAATTGTTCTAACAATCTTTTGGTGGACTATAGGATTTTCTTTCTTTTTTTTTTTTTAACAATTTTTCCAATGTTTATTTATCTTTGAGAGAGAGACACACAGACAGAGCATGAGTGAGGGAGGGGCAGAGAGAGAAGGAGACACAGAATCTGAAGCAGGCTCCAGGCTCTGAGCTGTCAGCACAGAGCCCAACATGGGGTTCAAACTCATGAACCTCAAGATCATGACCTGAGCCAAAGTCAGATGTTCAACCAACTGAGCCACTCAGGTGCCCTATGGACTGTAGGATTTTCTATATTTAATATCACATCACCTGCAAACAGATAATTTTTACTTCTTCCTTTCCAATTTGGATGTCTTTTATTTCTTTTTCCTGCCTAATTGGTCGGGCCAGAACTTCCAGTTTTATGTTGTTGAGTAGGAGTTCCTACTCAACAACTTCCAGTTATGTTGAGTAGGAGTGATGAGAAGGGGGCACCTTTGACTTGTTCCTGATCTCAGCAACCTTTCACCTGATTCCTGATTTCGATCTTTCACTGTTGATACAATATGAGCCATAGGTTTGTCATGTATGGCCTTTATTCTGTTGAGTTATTTTCTTTCCAGGCCAAATTTATTGAGAGCTTTTATCCTGAAAGCATGTTAAATTTTATCAAGTTTTTCTGAATCTAATGAGATGATCATGTGATTTTTATCTTTCAGTCTGTTGATATGGTTTGTCACTCATATTGATTTACCTATGTTGAACCATCCTTACATTCCAAGGATAAATCCCACTTTATCTTGGTGTATAATGCTTTTACTATATTGTTGAATTCAATTAACTAGTATTTTGTTTAGATTTTTTATATCTATAATCAGAGATATTGGCCTATAGTTTTCTTTTTTTTCTTTTTCCTTTCTTTCTTTTTTTTTTTTTTGTAGTGTCCTTGTTTCACTTTGGTACCAGGGTAATGTTGGCCTCATCAAATGAATTTAGGAGTATACCTATTGTATAAAAAAAAATTATTAAAAAAAAAGAGGTTGATGGGTATTAAGTAGCGCACTTCTCACGATGAACACTGGGTGCTGTATGAAATTGTTGAATCACTATATTGTGCACTTGAAACTAACACTGTATGTTAATTATAATGGAACTAAAATAAAACCTTAATAAATTTAAAAAAAAAAGGAATATACCCATTTCTTTAATTTTTTGGCAGGTATATGAGAAAGATTAGCATTAGTTCTTCTTTAAATGTTTGGTAGAATTCACCAGTAAAACCATCTGATCTTAGGCTTTCCCCCTTTGGGAGCTTTTGATTATTGATTCAGTCTTCTTGTTTGTCACTAGTCTGTTCAGATTTTTATTTCTTCATGATTCAGTCTTCTTTTTAAAGCTTATGAATTTATTTTGAAAGAGAGAGAGAGAGTGGGAGAGAGCATGTGCGAGTAGGGAAGGGTCAAAGAGAGAGGTAGAGAGAATCCCAAGCAGGCTCCACTCAACATGGAGCCTAGTGTGGGCCTCATTCTCACAACCATGAGATCATGACCTGAGCCAGTATCAAGAATCAGACCCTTAGGTTACTGAGCCACCCAAGTGCCCCTAGTCTTGATATATTGTATGGTTCTAGTAATTAATCCATTTCTTCTTGTTTGTCCAATTTTATGCTGTATAACTGTACATAGTAGTCTCTTATGATACTTTGTGTATCAGTTGTAATATTTCTTCCTTCATTTATAATTTCATTTACTTGAATCATCTATTTTTTCTTCATTTCTCTAGCTAAGTATTTGTCAATTTTGGTTATCTTTTCAGAAAACAAGCTCTTAGTTTTATTGATCTTTTTTAGTATTTTTCTATCCTCCATTTTATGTATTCTTATTCTAAGAATTCTTATTCTTTATTATTTCTTTCCTTCTGATAACTTTGAAGTTGTTTGTTCTTCTTTTTCTACTTTCTTGATGTATAATGTTAATTTATTTATTTGAGATTTCTTTTTTCTTAGTGTAGGCTCTTATAGCCATAAACTTTCCTCTTGAATTGCTTTTGCTATAACATTCCATAAGTTTTAGTATGTTGTTTCTATTTTCATTTGTCTTTAGATATTTTATGATTTCACTTTTGTATTTTTTGTTGTTGCTGTTGTATTTGTTTGTTTATTTTAGAGAGAAAGAGAGAACACTTGAGCAGGGGAGAGAGGCAGAGAGAGAGAGAGAGAGAGAGAGAGAAAGAGGAATCTCAAGCAGGCACCACATCCAGTGCAGAGTGTGACACAGGGCTTGATCCCACAGCTCTGGCCTCATGACCCAAGCCAAAATCAAGAGTCGGATGCTCAACTAACTGAGCCACCCAGGCTCCCCTCTGATTTCACTTTTGATTTCTTCTTGATCCATTGGTTGTTGAGGAGTGTGTTGTTTAATTTGTATGTATTTGTGAAGTTTCCAAATTTCTTCCTGTTATTGGTTTCTGGTTTCATACTATTGTGATTGGAAAAGACACTTGATAAATTTCTAACTTCTTAAATTTGTTGAGACTAGTTTATGGCCTACCATATGATCTGTCCTACAGAATATCTATCTGCACTTGAGAAGAATATATTTTGTTCCTGTGAAATAGAATATTCTATATATATCTATTGGGTCCATTTGGTCTGTGGTGTTAAAAGCCACTCTGATTATATGTATTTTCTGTCTCAATGACATCCATTGTTGAGAGTGGGATATTAAAGTCCCCTACTCTTACTAAGCTGCTATTTATTTCTCTTTTTAGTGTGCTAGTGTTAGTATTAGTAGTTAGTATTCTTATTATTTACTTTTTTACTGAGGTGTTATTGACCTACATTATATTAGTTTCAACTGTACAATATAGTGAATCAATACTTGTGTATATTGTGAAATAACCACCACAATAAGTCTAGATAACATCCATTACCATATAGAAGTACAGAATTTCTTGTGTGTGATGAAAACTTTTAGGATTTATTATCTTAGCAATGTTCTCTTTTTTAATATTTAAAACAATTTAATGTTTATTTCTTTTTGAGAGAGAGGGAGACAGAGTGTGAGTGAGGGAGGGACAGAGAAAGAGGGAGACACAGAATCTGAAGCAGGCTCCAGGCTCTGAGCTGTCAGCACAGGGCCCTACGTGGGGCTCAAACTCACGAACTGCAAGATCATGACCTAAGCCAAAGTCAAATGCTTAACTGACTGAGCCACCCAGGCGCCCCCAGCAACTTTCAAATATACAAATACAGTATTATTAACTGTTATTGCTGTATGTTACATCCTGTGACTTACTTATTTTATAATTGGAAGCTTGTACATTTTTACTCCCTTCTCTCATTTTGCCCATCCCTGACCTCATGCCTCTGGCAGCCACCAATCTGTTCCTTGTATCTATGAGCTTGTTGTTTTGTTTTATAACAACAAAGTGAGATCATATGGAATTTGTCTTTATTTCTTATTTTACTTAGCATAATGGCTGCGTGTGTGTGTGTGTGTATACACATATATATATGCATACACATACATAATGCCTGTGTATATACACACATACGCACACCCCAAATTTTTCTTGTCAATTCATCTATCTGTGAACACTTAGGTTGTTTCTTTATCTTGGCTACTGTAAACAATGCTGCAGTGAACAAGGAGGTGCATATATCTTTTTGAGTTCGTGTTTTTATTTTTTCTGCATAAATACCCAGAAGTGGAATTACTGGAGTATATGGTAGTTTCATTATTTGCTTTACATATTTTTACATGTTTGTTTGCTTTACAATATTTACAATTGTTTTGTCTTCTTGATGAATTGACTCCTTTATTTTTACATAAGGATCTCCTCTGTTATTTGTGACCATTTTTACCTTAAAGCCTATTTTATCTGATAAAAGTCTAGCTACTTCTGCTCTCTTTTGGTTTGATTTTGCTTGGAATATCTCTTGTCATCCTTTTCTTAACAGCCTATGCATGTCCTTGAAGCTAAAGTGAACCTCTTGTAGGCATTATATCATTCTATCTGGTTTTATTATCCATTCAGCCATCTTCTGTCTCTTGAATGGCTAAATAAATACATTTACACTTAAAGTAATTTATAGATAAGACTACTGCCATTTTGTCAATTGTTTTCTAAATATTTTGTAGTTTCTTTGTTCCTTTTTTCCTCCTGTGCTTTCTTCCTTGATGATCTGATGATTTTTTGGTGATAATATGCTCTGATATCTTTCTCTTAATTTTTTGTGTATCTATTACAGGTTTTTCCTTTGCAGTTACAATTAGGGCTTTCTATAAAATATCTTATAGTTATAACATCCCATTTTAAGCTGATAACAACTTATCTCTGATAACGTACAGAAACTCTAAACTTTCACATCTCTACCCCTTACATTTTAGGTTAATGATGTGACAGTTTACATATTTTGTGTATTGTTTATCCAATAATAAGTTATTATAATAATAGTTATTTTTAATACTTATTTTAACTTGTAAACTAGAGTTGAGNAATAAACAAGCATTAAAAAAATAAAAATAATTATAATAAAAATAATTCGTCAAAAAATAGAGTTGAAAGTTATTTATTCATCACCATTACAACATTAGAATCTGATTTTAATTATATATTTACCTTAACCATTGAGTTTTAAACATTCCTATGTTTTGACATTTTTAATTAGAGTTCTTTCATTTCAGCTTGAAAAATCCTCTTAGGATTTTTTGTACTGGTGGTCTAGTGATAATGAACTCCCTCAGCTTTTGTTGTTTTGGAAAATCTTTCTCTCTCCTTTATTTCTGAAGGATAGCTTTGTTGGGAATATTACTGTTGCTTGATAGTTTTTTTCTTTCATATTTTGAATACAACATCTCACCTTCTTCTCATCTGCCAAGTTTCTGTTGATAAATCCATTCATAGTCTAATGGAGGACCCCTTGGATGTGACAAGTCACTCTTCTCTTGGTACTTTCAGAATTCTTTGTCCTGTGTTGAGTGTAGCATAACATATGAACTTGTTGAATCAGTATGATGTACACTTGAAATTAATGTAACATATTATGTGTCAACTATATTTCAAACTAAAAAAAAACAAACTCTTTGTTTTGAGTTTTGGCAATTTAATTATGTCTATTGAAACCTTTTTCTGGTTTAACCTATTTGAGGACCTTTGAGTCTCATATATCTAGATGTCTATTTCTTTCCCTAAGTTTGAGGAGTTATAGCTATTGCTTCTTTAAACAGACTTTCTCTCTTTCTGTCTCTCTCTCTCTTTCTGTCTTTCACTCTCTCTGTCTCTTCCCCCCACTCCTGGGATTCCTATAATGCCTATATTGTTTCTATCAGTGGTATTCTACGAGTTTGGTAGAGCTTCGTCACTCTTTCTTATTCTTTTTGTTTGTTTGTTTTTTATTCCTCTGACTAAATAATTTCAGTGATCTGGCTTTAAGTTCACTGATTCTTTCTTTTACTTGTTCAAGTATTCTAATGAAACTCTTGAATTCTTTAGTTATTATATTCTTGACTTCTAAGATTTCCATTTTGTTTCTTTTTTATGGGTTCAATTTCTCCGTTGAACTCCTTATTTTGTTCTTGCATTGTTTTTCTAATTTTGTTTGATTGTCTATCTGCATGTTCCTACAGTTAACTGAATTTCTTTAAGAGTATTCTGAATTCTTTGCTAGACAGGTCATAAATTTATTTACAGTCAATTATTGGAGCTTTATTTCACTTTTCTTTGATGGTGTAACATATACCTTATTCGTGGTGTTTGTTGATATCTGCACATTTGAAGAAGCAGTCTCCTCTTCTAGACTATACTGGTTTGCTTTTGCATGGAAAGACATTTTACCAGTCAACTCAGCATAGTATTCTGGACAAGTCAACCTATGGCATCCACAAGGAGGCTAGCGTTGACGCTGGGGTCTCTAAACAGGTGAGACTGCTTCCCAGACTCTCTGATTAAGGTAAGGGGAGCCATTGATTGGGCTCTGTGACTGAGTGGACCTGCTGGCTGTGTTCCATGTTCAGTTAGAGCCGCTATTTATGCTCATTGTCATGTGAAGCTGTGCTCTGTGGTCAGGTAGGGCCAGTAGCCAGAGTCTGCAATTACCTGTGTTTGGACAGGGAAGCATGCTGTGCTTCCTGGCAGGGTGGCACTACTAGCTGGACTCTGTGATTGGGCAGGGCTGTAGGCTGTGCTCTTTAATCACTCCTGGTCAGGGGTCTCAGGATGTGCTCCATATCCAAATAGAGCCACTGGCTAGATTCTATTCAGGCAGTGCCACAGTCTGGGCTTCACAGCAGAGTGCTTCAGGCTACTCTCCATGATCAGATGGGGCTGCAGGCTGGATTCCACCATTGGATAGGCCATTGGCTGTGCTCTGCTGCTAGATGAGGTTACAGGCTTCTGTCAGGCAGAACCTCCAGCTGTACTAAGAATGTTGGAAGGGATGGTGGACAATGTTCTCTACAATTAGGTGGTGTCACTCTCCAGCCTCTCTGATCAGGTAGGACCTACCACAGGTTATTGGGTGGGGTCACTGGCTAGTCTCCCTGCCTGGGTAAGGCTGCAGTCTGTGCTCATCAATTAGGCGTGGCTATCAGCTAGGCTGTGAGACTTCCCAGAGTCCCTGTTCAGGCTACCTGGTCAAGCAGGGCTGGAAGGTTTGCTCAGCAGTTGGGCAGAGCTGCTGACTTGGCTCTTTCCTCAAGAGGGGCTGTAAGATTTGCTTCGTAACTTCCTGGGGTCCCTGGCCAGGGGCTAAGACTATGCTCAGAAGTTGGTCAGGGCTATTGACTTGTTTCCCCATCTACGTAGTGCTGTCAAAATGGCTCCACAGCTGGTAAGATCCATTTACTGGGGAACCAAACCAGGCAGAAATGTTGATCGAGATCCCTGACCAGATAGGCCCACGAGAGAAGCGAGGCAAATGGGCAATGCTACTAACTAGAATCTGTTGAGTGCTGCCACTGCCAAGAACACCGTTTTCCAAGATCCATCCACTAGCTGCTTGAGCTCTGCCCCCTGCATTGTCTCTAATCCCACATGATAAATCCCCACTTATTCTCCAAGTGACTCCTATGGGAATCATAGACCCAAGTGGGCCTCCTGAGAATCATCCATCAATGTTTGGGAAAGTTGATGCCCAACTTGGGCTCTCTTTTTTCCACTGAAGGAGTTGAAACCAAATGCCCAGATGGGCCCTCTCAGTGTGTGGCACTATGCCAGCCTGTGGGAAGGGCAATACAAACAAAGTGAAACTGCTCCTCTTACTCTTCTAACACAATCCTTCCTGGTCTCTGTGTCCAAGGAGGTGCTTCAGCTTTACCTCAGATTCCTGTAATTCCCACAAAGGTATCTTGTCTATGGATGGTTACCACTTGGTCTTTACGTGATGGCCGATGAAGTCAGGGACCCCCTATTCTGCCATTTTCCTACCTTTTACTATTCTTTTAATGTCAATGTTATCAATAATGATAGTCCTGCTTTCCCTTCTGATGTGTCCAATCTTCTTTTTTCCTAGCCTGGCTAGAGGTTATAAAGAATCACATTTTCATTGATTTCCTTTGTTGATGTCCTATTTTCAATATTATTGTTTTCTTGTTTTTATTATATATTTTTCTGCTTGCTTTAGATTTAATCAGCTCTTATTCTTCTAGCTTTCTTTGCTGGAAGCTTTGATTGTTGATCTCAGATCTTTTTTCCCCCTAATATATTCATTCAGCGCTACAAATTTCCCTCTGAGAACTGCTTTTACTGCATCCCACAGATTTTTAGAGGTTATATTTTACTTCAAAATATTTTTCTCTCTTGAGACTTACTTGACTTGTGTGTTATTTAAAAGTGTTTTGTTTAATCTTGGGGAAGTCTTTAAGCCACTTTCTGTTTTTAGTATCTAGTTTTTCCATATCTAATGTGGTCTCAGAGCACTCCTTGTATGATTTCTATTTTTTTTAATTTGTTAAGAAATGTTTTATGGCTCAGAATATGGTCAATATTAGTGAATATTCAATATATAGGAACTCAAGAAGATATGTATTCTGCTCTTGTTGGATGAATTTTTTTGTAAACGTCCATTAGATCCACTTAATGATGCTATTCCGTTCAATGATTTCCTTAGTGATTTTCCAGCTACTGGGTCTGTAAATTACTGATAGTGTTGTGTCAAAGTCACCAACTATAATAGTAAGTTTGTCTATTTGCCATATTTTTATGCTCTGTTGTGAGATGCATAGGTATTAAAGAATTGTTATGTCTTTTTTTATAATTGACTGTTTTGTCATTGTAAAATTCTCTTCTTTATTTTCCTTATTAATTTTCCTTGCTCTGAAGTCTGCTTTGTCTGACCTTAATGTATTTATTTACTCTAGCTTTCTTTTGGTTAGTGTTAGCATATCATAACTTTCTCCATCCTTTACTTTTAATTTATCTGTCTTTATATTTGAAATGGCTTTCTTGTAGACAACATATAATTGAGTCTTTTTAATTCATCCACATTGATAATCTCCGTTCTTTTTATTGGTATTTAGACCATTTATCTTTGAAGTAATTATTAATATAATTAGATTAATATCTAGCATATTTATTACTGTTTTCTAGTCATTATTTTGTTTTGTAGGGATTTTTTTTTTTGTCTTCTATTCTTCTGTCTACAGTTTTAATTGAACTTTTTAAAGATTCTGGTTTTTTCTCTTCTCTTAACATATCGATTATAGTACTTTATTTAGTATTTGCCCTAGAGTTTGGAATATAAACTTAAAAGAAATCTAAGTCCATTTTCAGATAACACTCTTACTGTTTCATAGGTAGTTCAAGTACATCATAACATCTCAGTTCTTTCCTCCTGTCCTTTGCAACATTGCTGTCAATTCATTTCACTTATCCATAAGCTGTATATACTTGCCAAAGACATTGTTGCTTTGAACAAACTGATCTATTAGTTCAATTAAGAATAAGAAAATAGATTTTATATTACCTTCATTTATTCCTTTTTTAATGCTTATTCTTTATTTAGATCTCATTTTTTATGTATACATTTTCTTCCTTTCTGAATAGCTTCTAAAATTTCATGCAGAGCAGGTTTATTAGCAACAAATATCCTCACTTTTTATCTTTCTGGAAAAGGCTTAATTTCTTTCACTTTTGGAGATTAATTGTGCTGGATATAAGATTGTACATTGGTAGGGTTTTTTCTTTCAACACTTTAAATATTTAATTCCACTCTCTTCTTGCGTGCATGATTTTTAAAGAGAAGTCTGAACTAGTTCTTCTCCATATTTATAGTAAGTTGTTTTTTCTCCTTTGTCTTCTTTCAAAATTTTCTCTTGTCTTAGATTTCATGAACTTTGACTCTGATATGCCTAGGTGTCGATCTTTTTGGTAATTATCCTGCTGGTGTTCTCTGTGCTTCCTGAATCTGTGGTTTGATGTCTGTTTTTAATTTTGGAAAATTCTTAGACGCTATTACTTCAAATATTTATTCTCTTCCTTTATTTCTCCTCCTTCTAGTATTCCCAATTACAGATATAGTATACCTTTAATTATTGTCCCACAGTTCTTAGATATTCAGTTCTGTCTTTTTCAGTATTTTTTCCCATTGAATTTCAATTTTGAAAGTTTCTATTGACATTTCTTCAAGCTTACTGATTCTTTCCTTAGCCATCTCCAGTCTAATGATGAGCCCAACCAAGGCATTCGTGATTTCTGTATAGTGTGTTTTTGATTTCTACCCTTTCCTTTTGATTCTTTCTTAGAGGTTTTATATCTCTGCTTACTTTACCCATCTGGTCTTGCATATTGTCCACTTTTTCCATTAGTGCCCTTAGGGTACTAACCATAGTAGTTTTGTAGTCTGATCATGCCAACATCCCTGTCATATATGAGTCTGGTTCTGATGCTTTTCTCACTTGAAACTTTGTATTTTACCTTTCAGCATGCCTTGTAATTTTTTTTTGAAAGCCAGATGTAAGGTATTGGGTAAAAGATACTGAGATAAATATATCTTTATTATGAGGTTTTATGATTTTCTTGATAGGAGTTAGGTTGTGTTTACCATTTGCCTTAGGTGTATCAGAGGCTAAAATTTCCTCTGGTGTCTTTGTTTTTGTGTCCCTTATAATCTTTGGGTTTCCCTAAACAGTTAAGGATAAATAAAGCCTGAGACATGCTATTCTTTCCATTGTATTCCCCTTGTAGCATGCAGGGGCTCTGTTGATATGTCATAAAGTATGGGGAGAGGGCAAGTGTTCTATAGTTTAATTGTTTGGTCCTTTAGTGAGCCTTTGTCCCTGGGATATGACCTTCACAAGTACATCTCAGCCCCCACCCACTTTGATGAGATAGGAAGGCTAGAGGAGGCAGTCCAGTATTTTCCTTCCCCCACATGGAAGTCTGGACCTGAGTATTTCCCTTTTCCCAGTTTGTTAGATTCTGTTAAAAACCCAGGTAGGCTCTTGTAAAATAGTTTTTGTTGAGAGCAAGCCTTGCTAAGAACAGAATGCTCTGGGTGTATTTCAGGATGACTTCCGAAAATAGGTACAGGGCTTCTTTATAGAATGATGAAAATGTTATAAAAGTGATTACGGTGCTATTTGCACAGTTCTGTGAGCATCCTAAAGACCATTAAGTTGTACACTTTAAGTGGGTGAATTACATGGTATGTGAATTATATCTTAGCTAAAATGTTAAGGAAAAAAAATAGCAGATTCTTCCCCAAGTCCAAAAGTGAGAGAAATTTTTGTTTCCTTCTTTCTTTGGCCTTGGCTCTCTCCTGCCTCTTCTCCACCCACACTTCAAGTCAGTAGCCTCCAAGGAGCACTCAGTTTACAGCCCCTACTGCCACAATGTCAAATTCTGTAGAAATATGTTATACAGAGCAGAAATCAAAAAGTCATAGTATGTGAAGTTCCACACAAACTGGCAATTACACAGAGATTGAGAGGTCAAGCAGAGGGCGAGGGTAAGAAGAAGGACAGCGTTGACTCTGGAACATGTTTAAATTCTCTTTGCCATGTAGCTTGCTTTATATTGTCAGCTAGAAGCTTTACTTCATTTATAGTCAGTTTTCCAGTTTTTTGTGTGTTTTGTTCATACTCTTTGTGCAAGTTCTTTTCATGTTTTTATTAGGCACATCTATTGATTCTTTGTCCTGCTACAGTTCTTGCCCTTTTTTTTCTATCAAATATATCTGATTTGAAATTTACATGTGCGCATTTTCAACTTGTTGATTATATTCTAAGAGAGAAAAGCCTTTTTGGCCAGTGATTAAAAATCATTGATCAGAAGTAAAGGAAATATTATCCCAATTACCAGATAACCTGTCATACAGTACACATAACTTTTCTAGCTTAATCAAATACCCACTTAGTGGTATATTAAAGAGTTTAACTGTTTACCTTTCCAGTGCCTGACCCCTCATATGTGCTCCATAAGTATTTATGAATGAATGAATCAACAAATGGACTACCTCAGTCGTCTCTGCCTTACACTGGGAGGTGTTCCTCAATTCTCCATGGGCCACTATGCCTTTTTCTTTTCCAAGGCTACCTTTCTGTCTCAAAGTATCAGGAAGTATTGACTCTGACTTTACAGCCATGTCATGTTTCTCCCCAGCAAGTAGAAGAAAGGAAAAACATTATTATTACCCTTCTGTGATTAAATATAGGACTAGTAATGTGTTGATAGTGACCAGAGGCAGCATTAACTTTGCCAAAGAGAGGTGGAATGAATCCTTTGAAATTGTATAGGAGAAACTGATACTGCCTGTAGTCCCCCTGAATTTTGACATTCTTTTGTTTGCAATTCCACTATTTATCTGTTTGCACTAGATCTAGCTAAATGACAAGTAAGTCAAAATTTGCCAAGAAAATAAGCACATCTTTCAAGACTCTTATGCTGAGTCACAGAAATCCCAGCCTCTTTGCCTGTGGAATAGCATTGCTAATTGATTGAGTCATTATGGGCCAAACATGTCAAGACGATTCAGAGGCCAGAACAGTATTGACATGAAGTTTCCAAGGAATCTTCAGAACCTAAGAATATTTTAATTTATTTGTACCTATAGGAAAGCAGGTTGAAAGTTATGCTATATTTGATAACCAAATATTTTGTGATTTTGAAAGTCTGAATCCAGGACAGTACTGACAAGTCAGTGCCAGGATGTGATTGACTTCCTTTTGCCCTTAGAATAGTGTACCCAGAAGGTTATTTTCTGAGCTCAAAGTAAACCAAGATTCTAAATATTTCAAACCATTTAATCTCTTGTGTATGCAGTGGCCTATTATTACAGCCCAATTCTCCAACTGCCATGGGCCTCTAAGCACAAATCAATGCCAACTATGCTGGTAGGCAAGCCGTGTTACTGAGAGGATTATGTACTTGGATTTGCCAAGAGGCTGCCTGCTCTGGTCAGGAGAGAAACATTCTCAGTCCATTTGGGTTCAGCTCAAGAATCTGAGGGAAGTAAATTAACTCTTCTAGATGTCAGTTTGCATCAGATGGGGGTAGAATCTTTTATTCTCAGGAATGGTCAGAATGATTAACACAGCACTTATTAGATGCTTTAAGCTGTTTTATCAACTGACATCCTGTAAGCACATTTGTATGGCTGGGTTAGCCTTAAAGAGGAGGCAAAATATACCTACAAAAAGATAAGCCACAGAACAAGATGGTGTAAGATAAATGCCAAATAAATGGTACAAGCAGTGGGAAGAAAAGGTGATGGCAGAGGTCTGGAAAGGCAGCCGGAGAGGCCAGGGGCCTTCATCCTGCAGCAAGGGGGAGGGCAGGACTGTACCCCAGAAGGAGCACAGCATATCCAAAGAGTCCTAGAGTAAAGGCAGTTATAAACTGAAAGCTCTGTACACCTGCTAAGTGGGATTATTCTTGCATTTCACTCAGTTTCTAGCCAGCACCGTTCAGAAGCTATATTTATCCATTCTGCCTGAATGTCTTCATTCATTTTGCTTTAATAAAGAAAATATGGTTCCACAGTCATGTGATCTTTTGAAATTCTTAGTCCCATTATCTCTTTTAAAGGATATCAATGTAGTAGAGTTTCTTTCCCTGATTATAAAAGTAACATATGTACATTATAGAAAACTCTAAAACTACAGAAAACTATAAATTTGAAATAATATTGATGTTACTTACCTAGATTTGTGTCTTACAGTTTTCACTTAGTATCTTATAAGCGTCTTCTCATCTTGTTAAAAACTAACGAACATCATTTTTCATATTCCAGCATAGAGAATAGAATTTTTAACTTTTTTCTGTGGTTAGATATTTAGTTTGTTTATGGTTTTAGCCTAGTACAAATAACACTATGATGAACATCCTGTACATATATCTTTGTCTGGATTTTTTGTTTAGTTCCTTAGGATCAATTCCCAGAAGTAGAATTACTAGGTTAAACACTGTGAATGTTTATGGCTCCTGACTTACATTAACAAAGTGCTTTCTAGAGTAGTGTTACCAGTTTACTCCCATGTGTGTTACATGAGGGAGCCATTCTTAATCTCACTATGACCTCTCAGGTTTTAAAAATCTTTGCTTATTTGATAAGCAAAAGGTGTCTCATTGTTTTCATTTGTATTTCTTTGATTGTTCTTAAAGCTAAATATTCTTACTGTTTAATAGCCATTTATGGTTCCTTAGAACATTACATGTTTCCTAAGAGCATTACATTCTAATAGTAGAGCTATTACTCCTTTATCATGTTTACTGAAAATGTTTTTCCTGGTTTATTTGCCTTTTATTATTGTCATGTTTATTATTCACTGAAGCTTTAAATTTGTGTGTAGTCAAATCTATAAACTTCCTTTGTAATTTCTCTTACTGTTATTACTCTTCACAAGTCTTTCCACAATCAGAAAGAAGATTAATACCTTCATTTCTTCTCTCTTATTCCATTTTTTAAATTAGCTTACAGATACATCTAGGATTTACTTTGGCTAAAGATCTGAAATGAGGATTTCGTTTATTTTTGTTTCATGCAGTTAATTTTCCCAGCACTGGTGTCCATTCATTTCCCCAGATTTGGCAACCAGATCTTACAAATTTACAGTGCCTTTAATATTTAAAGAATGTGTGTGTGTATGTGTGTGTGTGGTGTGGTGTGGTATGTTTTCATGGGAAATAGGAAGTTGGGAAAATCTTCCACCATGTTACACCAGAACTAGATTCTGTTTTCAGTGGGAACTTTTAAATCAAACATTCTCAGTGAGTTTGATTTTATCGAATCAATGTTAACTACTTTATCTTTATCTCCAGCTATTCTCAAGGATGGGAAAAGCACTTTAACTGTTTCTTTATTGACTCTTTCTTTTTTTTAACTGCTATTTTCCGACACATGCCTGTAAGGCCTGTTTCTTCACTCTTAAGAATATGTCACTTTTATTCTTGCTTTCATCTACACTGTGGATGAAATAGGTACCCTTTTTCTAGCCATCTTTCAGCAGTACTTCAAGACCCAGACCAAATCCTAGTTCTTCCAGCTAGCCTTGTTTAGTCCTCTGTATTCCAGGAGGACTGATAATCTATACATAACAATTAACACTGTGCATAACATTTAAATTCATGTCATCCCATGTGTAAATCATATTTCAACAGATATTGTAAGTTTCTTGCAGAGACTTCTACTCTTCCTTAGGACCGCTAGGTCCTAAGAATTTTTAAAATCTCATGCAAGTGTATGGGTCAGGTCATTAGCTAAAATGTTAGAATGCTAATAAGCTCCAGTGTTACGTACTTACTACCGCTGTGCCAGCCTCTCAGGCTGCTACTATCAGGGCCTCTGTAAGACAAAGGTGAAATAAACCCTCCGCGTTTGACACAAGAAGGAATTGTGATACAAAAAGATAAAATGATGTGCCTTCAATTACTGAAAGACGTCACTCAGAAGTCGGATCTTCCAAACTCCATCTTTTTGTCTTTCTACTGGTTCTTCCCTTTTTAATTTATTTATTAATTTATGTTTCTCAAAGTGTGTTCAACAGAACCATAGTGCCATGCCGTAATAAGTGTCTTGCAGTGAAAAGAGTTCCATAGTAAGTAAATTTGGGACATGCTGAGTTACATGATTTCCAGTGCGTTTCTTTACAGTAGAACTTCTCAGAATCCTCACTACAGTACTTACCATAGTGAATCAAACTTACCGCCTACAGAACTCCTTTCTGCCCACAGATAATCTGTGTATATACTTTGTTTATTTCTTAATGTTTGTTTATTTTTGAGAGAGAGTGCAAGTGGGAGAGGGGCAGAGAGAGAGGAAGACAGAGAATCCGAAGCAGGCTCTGTCAGAGCAAAGCCTGACGCAGGCCTCAAACCCACAAACTGTGAGATCCATGACTTGAGCGGAAGTTGGATCCTCAACCGACTGAGCCACCCAGGTGGCCCCTGTGCATAAACTTTAGGAAAAAATGCTGTTCTACACCTTCCCCTATGCACTCATCCCATTCTTCCCTGCTTTTATATTCTGTTTTTTGGTTTTCTGTCTAGAATATATTGTACAGGAAGGTGATCCACCCTTTGTAAGATGCTCTGAGAGGGAATGACAGTCCAAGAGAATTCCCTGCCTTGATGTAATTACATCACAAAAACAGCCAAAGCTTTACCATTTCAAGGAATGTTATTAGGTGGCACGTAGAATCTTTTTCTCTGAACACAGACAGCTTTTCTAAAAGAAATATTTTGAATTAACATGCCATAACTTAACGATTTGTCTCTTTGTTGGGAATTTAGATGGTTTCTCATTTTTGCTAGCGAGTGACTCCATAATACACATTTTCATGCAGTTTTTTTTTAATATTTTATTTATTTTTGAGAGAGAGATAGAGACAGCATGAGCAGGGGAGGGTCAGAGAGAGAGGGAGACACAGAATCCGAAACAGGCTCCAGGCTGTGAGCTAGTTGTCAGCACAGAGCCTGATGCGGGGCTCGAACCCACGAACCGTGAGATCATGACCTGAGCTGAAGCCGGATGCTTAACTGACTGAGCCACCCAGGCGCCCCCATACAGTTTTAACTATAGAAGAATGAAAATGGAACAGATATTTGAATTTGTGGATTGTCTCTCTTCCTTACCTCCTTTTGTGGGATGCTCTGCAGTATCCATTGGGGGAACTCCTTGCCTCGTCTCCTGCTGACAAATAAGTGCTTTCTTCCAGGTCTGGAAAGAGATATTTATTGTTCTACACCATAAATTATTGGACCAAACTTGCCCTGTTGTCATAAAGATTGTGGTTTTATAGCAAATGGCAGACAGATTCTGGTGGCTAATTTTCTGCCAATTTGAATCTTTCTAGCTGTCAATCTCCATGTGTTTCCCCTTGGCTTCCTACCGGTTCCTCTTAAATTCTCCCATCACTGTCCCACCAGGGCTTTCCATGCAGCATGTCCTGCACCCAGTGCTGTGTTTTTGTCCTCCTCTCCTACCTGCTTTCTTTCTTCTCCATTCCTATTCTGCATTAATAACATCACTACCCAATCAGGCACTCCGACTAAGAAATCATTGATTTATCCTAGATTCCTCTTTTCCTCTCACTTGCTCGTTCCTCTGGATTCAGGTAAATTGTCAACTGATGTCAACTCTGTGTCCATCCCAAATCTCAAACCACTTTGTCACTCTGTATCTTCATTGCCTCCACCCCAGTTGAAGCTCTTTCAGTCGATCACTTTGTGCATTGTCTCTACAGTGTAGCCTGTCCTCCACGGTGAAGTAAAATGATCACATTTATCAACTTCGCACTTAGACACCTTTGATCATTTCCCTTTGCCTAAATGATAAATTCCAAATGTTCTTCCCCTGGATGAAATGCAGATTTGCTGACTCTATTCTACCATAACAGCCACTTTTCTTTTTTTTATTCTATTCTTTATTAAGCTTTTCATTTTAATTCCAGTGTAGTTAATATACACTGTTACATTAGTTTCAGGTGTGCAGTACAGTGATTCAACAGTTCCAAACCTCACCCAGTGCTCATCACAACAACTGCCCTCCTTAGTCCCCATTACCTCTTTCACCCATCCCCCGACCTGTCTCCCCTCTGGTAACCATCAGTTTGTTCTCTGTAGTTAAGCGTCTGTTTCTTGGTTTGTCTTTCTCCCTCACTTTTTTCCTTTGCTGTTTTGTTTTGTTTCTTGAATTCCACGTATGCGGGAAATCCTATGGTATTTGTATTTCTCTGACTGACTTATTTCACTTAGCATTATACTCTCTAGCTCTATCCATGTTGTTACAAGTGGCAAGATTTCATTCTTTCTTACGGCTGACTAATATTCCTCTGTGTGTGTGTGTGTGTGTGTGTGTGTATCACATCTTTATCTGTCCATCTATGGACACTTGGGCTGCTTCCATAATCTGGCTATTGTAAATAAACATAGGGTTACCTGCATCACTTGAAATAGTTTTTTTTTTTTTTTTTCTATTTGGTGGTGTGAATAGTAATTCACTTACTGGATCTTAGGGTACTTCTATTTTTAATTTCTTGAGGAACCTCCATACTATTTTCCAGAATGGCTGCACCAGTTTGCATTTCCACCCACAGTGCACGAGGGTTCCTTTTTCTCCACATTCTCTCCAACACTGGCTGTCTCTTACGTGTTCTGTTTGTTTTTTTTTTATTTTAGCCATTCTGACAGGTGTGAATGATATCTCATTGTGGTTCTGATTCGCATTTCCCTGATGATGAGTGATTTGAGCATCTTTTCATGTGTCTAATGACCATCTGTATGTCTTCATCAGATAAATAATTGTTCATGTCTTCTGCCCATTTTTGATTGGATTATTTGTTTCAGGGGTGTTAAGTTGTTTCAGTTCTTTATATACTTTGGAAACTACCCTTTATTAGACATGTCATGCAGATACCTTCTCCCGTTCAGTAGCTTGTCTTTTAATTTGGTGTTTCCTTTTCTGTGCAGAACCTCTTTATTTCAATGTAGTCCCAGTATTTTGTTTTTGCTTTTGTTTCCTTTGCCTCAGGAGACATATCTAGAAAAATGTTACTACAGCTGACATCAGAAAAATTAACTGCCTATGCTCTCTTAGAGGGGTTTTATGGTTTCAAGCCTCACATTTAGGTCTTCAATCCATTCTGAGTTTCTTTTTGTGTATGGTATAAGAAAATGGTCCAGTTTCATTCTTTTGTATGTAGTTGTCCAGTTTTCCCAACAGTTTATTGAAAAGACTGGCATTTTCCCATTGAATATTCTTTCCTCCTTTGTTGAAGATTAATTGACCATACATTTGTGGGTTTCTTTTTGGCATTTCTATTCTGTTCCATTGATCTGTATGTCTGTTTTGATGCCAGTACCATACTGTTTTGATTACTACAGCTTTGTGATATTATTTGAAGTCTGGAATTGTGATACCCCAGTTCTGTTTTCTTTTTCAATATTGCTTTGGCTATTCTAGGCCTTTTGTGGCTCCATACAAATTTTAAGATTGTGCTAGTTCTCTGAAAAATACTATTGGTATTTTGATAGGGATCACATTAAATGTGGAGATTGTTTTGGGTAGTATAGACGTTTTTAACACTATCTGTTCTCCTAACCCATAGGCATGAAATATCTTTCCATGTGTTGTATCATCTTCAATTTCTTCCATCAGAGTTTTATAGTTTTCAGAATATAAGTCTTTCACTTCATTAGTTAAATTTATTCTTAGATATTTTATTATTTTTGGTGCAGCTGTAAATGAGATTGTTTCCTTTTTTTGTTCAGGGGGGAGAATACAAGTGGGGGAGGGGGAAAGAGAGGGGTACAGAGGATCTGAAACAGGCTCTACACTCACAGGCTGACAGCAGTGAGCCTGATGTGGGGCTCGAAGTCATGAATTGTGAGATCATAACCTGAGCTGAAGTCGGGTGCTCAACCGACCGAGCCACCCAGGTGTCCCAGGATTGTTTCCTTTTTTTTTTTTTAATGTTTTTTTTTTAATGTTTTTTATTTACTTCTGAGAGAGAGAGAGAGAAACAGCGTGAGCAGGGGAGGGTCAGAGAGAGAGGGAGACACAGAATCCAAAGCAGACTCGAGGGTCTGAGCTAGCTGTTAGCACAGAGCCCGACGCTGGGCTCGAACCCATGAACCGTGAGATCATGACCTGAGCCAAAGTTGGACACTTAACCGACTGAGCCACCAAGGTGCCCGTTTTCGTAATTTCACTTTCTGCTGCTTCATTATTAGCATATAGGAATGCAACAGATTTCTGTACATTGATTTTGTATCCTGTGACTTTACTGAATTAATTTATCAGTTCAAGTAGTTTTTTGGAGGAGTCTTTAGGGTTTTCTATATATAGTTCCATGTCATCTGCGAATAGTGAGAGTTTGACTTCTTCCTTACCTGCATGGATGCTTATTTCTTTTTGTTGTGTAATCATTGTGGCAGGCTTCCAGTACTATGTTGAGTAAAAGTGGTCAGAGTGGAATTCCTTGTCTTGTTCCCTACCTTAGGGGGAAAGATCTCAATTTTGCCCCATTAACAATGTCTTTTATGCTTTTCCCTCTTATCCAATGCTTCAGTTTTACTTTCCTTCTGAAGGCCTTTGCCTTTTCATACTTTTTTCCCCTTATGAACACTATTCCTCTACCAGCAGTCCTCCTCTCAGCCTGGTAAATAACATGAGTGAAACATTAGTTGTGTAAGGGTGAAAAGAAAGGATCTCCTCCTTAGCTTTTTGCCCCACCAGGTGGCTTTTTCTAAACTGAGTAAAATTATAAGCTTCCTTGAGGCTTATAATGAAAGCTGTAAAAGACTGTCCAGTTAAAAAAAAAATGACAACACACAGATTAATTTATTTATCTTTATTGCATTGATTCAAAGAATATGGTATTTTTGAGGTTTGCTATATAGCATATTTTTTATCAAGTTTTGTGTATTTTCTAGTAAATGAATGCATTACATATCCAGTAAATCAAACTTAATGTTGGTGCTATTTAAATCTTCTGCATTTCTTAAGATTTTTTTAACCTGCTTTACTAATCACTGAAAGAAGAGTGATAAAATCTCCCTCTACTATTCTGGTGTATCAATTTATCCTTGTAACAGTGTCAATTTTTGCTTTGTATAGTTTTGTATCTTGAGCCTGTGCTATTGGGTATATAAAAAGTTAGAAATTTTATGTCTTGGTGAATTATCCTTTTACCAGTATATAGTGCCCTTCTATTCCTAATGTTGTTTTGTCTTAGAGTCTACACTGCATCTACTTTCCTTCTTTTTCCTTTATTTGTGTGGGTGTGTGTGTGTGTGCGCGCGCGCGCACGTGCGCGCGCTCAGTTCGACTTTTTCCATTGCCTCACTTTGAACTTTCTGTGTCCTCAAAGTTATATTTTCAATTTATCTCTCATCTCTCTTATAGTTGGATATGCTTATTAATAAAATATGAGAACCTCAGTCTTTTAACTAATTAGTTTAGACCATTGCTATCATATTTTTAGTTCTAACATCTTATTTGTGCTTTACCGTGCCTTTCTTTGTTTCTTTTTGTTTCTAACTTTCCCTACCTTAAGTTTTAAAATATTAGCATTACAGATACGAAAGTAAAGGATGCAGATATTTTCTAAAAATATTTAATACCTTAAACTACTTTTAGTCTTTGACACACATACCAAGGATTATATCTTTTTTTTTTGGTTTTGATTTTATTCTTATAATGGTTGTCAATGTCCCTGCTTCCTACTTACAGACAATTTGCTTCTGATGATAAGGGCAGAAAACATACTGTCCCGCATTTCAAAGCATTTCTTTTGTTTTTGCCATTATTTAGTTGGCAGAGATGTCAAATTTAATACATTCACCACTATCTGGCTATTCACATAACCTGAACACCAGTTCACTGATGTCTAAGTCTGTTGACTTCGTGAACGAAGTTAGTTCCTTCCTAGTTACTACCAGCATAGCGGTGCTTTGGTGACGCTATTGTCATGTTACCAAAGTGAATGCAATACTTAAATTCACACTTTAAGGGATATTGGTGGGGCACCTGGGTGACTTGGTTGGTTAAGTATTGGATTCAGTTCAGCTCATGATCTCACAGTTCATGAGCTTGAGCCTCACATCAATCATCAATTGATGCTGTCAGCACAAAGCCTGCTTGGGATTCTGTCTCTTCCTCTCTGTCTGCTCCTCCCCCACTCACACTTTCTCTGTCTCTCAAATAATAAAACACTTAAAAAAATAAAGAGATATTGCAGGAAAGAAATAATAAGCAATTCATACATTCAAAGATATAACTTTACTCTTCAGCAACAAGAAACCATGTAGCCTTGAATGCGTGGTGCTATTTTTCCCCTCCATGTCTTTGCTTATACTACCCTCATTCCCTGCTGGGATGGCCTTCTTCTTTCCCGTTGCTGTTGTTGTTGTTGTTTAATTAAAATTGGGGGAGGGGAGAACAATTTTAAATTTATATAAAAGTTGCAAAGATAATAGAGTTTCTGTATGCCCTTACCCAGGTGCCCCAAATGTTAACGTCTTCTATATTATGTGGTACATTTGTCACAACTAAGAGATTAACATTGCTTCATTGTTATTTTTATTAAGGTTTTTATTTATTTCTGAGAGAGAGAGAGAAACAGTGTGAACAGGGGAGGGTCAGAGAGAGAGGGAGACACATAATCCGAAACAAGCTCCAGGCTCTGAGCTAGCTGTCAGCACAGAGCCCAAAGTAGGGCTCGAACCCACAAATCGTGAGATCATGACCTGAGCCGAAGTCAGATGCTTAACCGACTGAGCCACCCAGGCGCCCATCATTGGTTCATTATTATTAACTACGCTATAGACTTTAGTCAAATTTCACCAGTTTTTCTACCAATGTCTTTTTCTATTTCAGGATCCCGGCCAGGGTACTACATCATATCTCTAGTCTCTCTGCCTTCTATTTGATTGATTTTTAAAAATATTTTTTTAATGTTTATTTATTGTTGAGAGACAGAGCATGAGTGGGGGAGGGACAGAGTTAGGGGGAGACACAGAACCGGAAGCAGGCCCTACAAGTCTTGAATCCACGAACCACAAGATCATGACCTGAGCCAAAGTTGGACGCTTAACGAACTGAGCCACCCAGGCGCCCCTATTTGATTGATTTTTTAAATCTCCTTTTGCCTTGTTTTCCTCTAGTCTGGTGGTTTTATATTCTGTTCCTAATCGTTTAGAGATTACCAACACACTGTTTCCTAGGGTATGGAGAGACTGTCGCATGCATTGCTGTGTTAGTATAAATATTCCTTCTAAAGAGGGACTACAAGGTACATATATTTTAATCCAGCAGTTCCCCTCCAAGGACTCAGTTCTACAGATTTATATACTTATACATACATATGAAGTTATTCAGTGTATTATTATTTATAATTGTTTAAAGGATACTAATGAAGAAATTTCACAGACCAACATGAACTGATGTCCAATACGTTGTTAAATGGACGCATGGGAGAGGAAAATTGGGAACAGTATATTTCATTTGTTATGATAAATAGGTTTCCTTATTCCTGCTTTACCAGAAGATAGGCTTGATTTTTGGTTTGTCCATTCACTGAAGTTCAGCCCATAAAGAGTCTTGTCTTTACACAGCAACTTCCAATTCTAACCCTGTTCCATAGACACGTCTGAGTCACTGTCTCCAGTCCCCACATGGGCTTTAAAATCCAAGTTTCAAACACCTCCCTGCCCTTTGGGACAACCAAGGAATGTTTCCTTTACTACCTAGTTCTGATAATGATTTTGTACATGTTGGAACTACTCTACCACCTAAGGATATGAAAATTAAAGAAAGAATAATGCAAGAACTTAGCTTAATAGTTGACACATAAAGTACTCAATAAATATTAACTATAGTTGTTGGTTGCTTTTCCTAATTTTCTGCTCATTGGACTTGCCGTTGAAATGTATCATGTCAAACTTTCTTTACTCATACTCTTTTTAATGAACACAAAGACAGCATATCCTGTTTAATATTTAAAATTATAAAATAAAGTAACATTGTGTTTAAAAGAAAGTAAAAAATGGTAATTCTCTGTATGCTTTTATTTTTTTAAATAAATGTTTATTCATTTTGGAGAGAGAGAACATGAACAGGGAGGGGCAGAGAGAAAGGGGGACAGAGGATCCAAAGTGGGCTCTGCACTGACAGCAGTGATCCCAGTATGGGGCTCAGGCTCACGAACTGTGACATCATGACCTGAGCTGAGCTCAGACGCTCAGCCACCTGAGCCACCCAGGGGCCCCTCGGTATGCTTTTAAAACTACAAACATATTGGGGCACCTGGGTGGCTTAGTCGGTTAAGCGTCTGACTTTCGCTTAGGTCATGATCTCGCAGTTCGTGGGTTTGAGCCCCGCGTCGGGCTCTGTGCTGACTGCCAGCTCAGAGCCTGGAGCCTATTTCAGAGTCTGTGTCTCCCTCTCTCTCTGACTCTCCCCTGCTCACGCTGTCTCTCTCTCTCTCTCCTAGAAATAAAAATATTAAAAAAAAAAACCCCACACATATTTGTTTCTTTCCTCTTTTCCCCTGGGAAGATTCTGAGATACTTCCCTCACCTACAAAAGGGTGCTTGCATCCCAGTTGAGAGACATTCATAGCCAGTCATAGCTGGTTTTTAATTTTATGAATGTATGTATGTTGCTGTCTCCCCTCCCCCGCCGAAAATTCTGTAATATACATCTTCATGCATATAACATTTTTAGTTTAGTAAATTATTCCCTCCAGGTCAGTTTCTAGGAGTGGCATCATTGTGCCAGAGAGTAGGAATTGTTTTGTGATTCTCAAAACATAAGGTAATATATCTTTCTAAACAACTTGCTGTGTTATAGTGCTGTTTGCAGTGCATGAGTATACTGATTTTGCCAAAACCTGACAAACATCGGGAGTTAATATTTTTAATACATCTGCTGCTTCTTAGGTGTAAAGTGGCAACTTCTCACTGCTTTCATGTCCATGTCCTTGATTACTAACAAATGTAAACTAGATGTTTATGCAGCATATGTTTCCAGTATCTTTTAACATTTTAATGCATATTGCCAGGCAATAATCTAAAAAATCCTTATTTAAGCTTTTACACTCCGAAAAGATTTTGGAGCTTCAACAAACTGAAAAAGGAGAGAAAGTGGCCGTGTTTGTAAACAAGCAGTCTTGAAACATAAGACCATTGTGGTCATTGGAATGGTCTGTATCCCAAAATGTCCTGCTTAATAGATGCCAAGCTCACCAACTAGCTGGGAAAAGTCAGAGCAGTGTGTTTACCCCCAAGGTGGTCAGATGAGGCGAATCTGAATTCCTAAGCTCCACAGTCACTCTCTGCCCAAAAACCTATCATGGCCCACACCATCTGAGTGTTTATGCTAAGGATTCTATTTGCCTGAAGTGTTATAAGAGTCTTTAAAAAACAAAACAAAACAAAACAAAAAACAGGCATCCACTAGGTTTGAGAACATTTTCTGTCTTCGTAAATGTATTAAATAATAAAACAGAAACACATGTTCGTTTTCCAGATACTATGGTAATTCAAAAAAGGCCTTTTCATTAGATGATATATACACCAGGGCTAAAGATTACAAAGGCAAAAAATTAAATTGTAAAGTAGGCAAGGATGCTTAGGACAAAACCTTAACAAGGGTCATAATCAGAATGCTTCCCTTCGCTTGCCCTGTTTGCAGCCGAACATTCACGGGGAATACAGTCTAGGGAGGGCCTCCAGTGGTTTCATAATCCGCAACCACAAAGGGGGTGACTCAGATCTTTATCTTTTATAAACTGCGCTCATAACTTGGTGCCTTATTCACTTTCCCAAAGTCTAAATGTGTTTGAGCCAATGATTTAAAACAAGTTAAAGGAATGTGTGTGGGGGCGTGTGTGTGTGTTTCCCCACTACATTTTCCGAATAGTGGTCTCTCAATAGCTATTAGCTGTAGAAATCAGGTAACCTTTATAACTTTATCTGCATTTGGGGATCCTTCTCCCCTCTTGCCAGATAGAGAGGGCCTGGTGACTGATTCTTTGGGTGAGATTGAGGGTAGGTTCAGGGCAGAGCGATGGACCTCACACATACTGTACACAGATGCAGTCACTGCCACACGTTTTCAGTGCTGGTGACTCACATATAAAGCTTTAGTCTCTGAAGAGAGAATGAGTGTACTGTAAGCCCTCACATGAAAGCAAGTGTCTCCTCTCCTTCTCTTGGTGTCTTGGCCATCAGCCTCCCCTGATTGGTTCAGTTTCTGAGGAATGTTAAATACATGAGGGGATCCTAGCATGAAAGCTTCCTCTACCCAGTTAGGGCCCAGCATAGCGATGAGTTACTTGTAGTGCTGGGGATATGTTAAGTGAGAAACATAGCTCCTTGTGCAATAATAGTATTTTCCAGGAGAAATACTCATATAGCCCAGCCACTCACATTACCTGTCTTCAGTATAAGCCAGGATGAATATCAGATATTTCCTGAGAAAGATACCAGTGCCCCCCCATAAGGACCTAACGCTGAAACACTGTCTCATGAGAAGAAAGGCTTTGCGCTCTCCCCAGCTGGTAAATAGCTTAGCCCCTAGCCCAGAGCTGTTTGTTTGTTTGTTTGTTTGTTTGTTTTTGAGATTCCATAACTAGTTTCAGTGGCACTCAAATATACAGTAAAGTTTTCACATAAAAAATGATTGTGGACATAATAAAAGTTAAACTGAATTGGGGCACCTGGGTGGTTCAGTCAGTTAAAGCTCTTGATTTTGGCTCAGGTCCTGATACCAGAGTTCATGAGATTGAGCCCCTCGTCGGGCTCTGCGCTGACAGCATGGAGCCTGCTTGGGATTCTCTCTCTTCCTCTCTTTCTGCCCCTCATGTGTACGCATGCACACATACTCTTGTCTCAAAATAAATAAACATACTTAAAAAATAAGTTAAGCTGAATATGGTAAAACAAAATTATGTTTCTTGTTACAAAAAAAAAATCATTAAGAACCTTCTTGAATGACTTGTCCAATGCCTTCAGCTCTGCCTGTAAAAATATAACTATTACATACTTGTTCTTATGTCTACATAAAAATACTTCCTTTCATACATTAAGGTCTACCCTTCCTATAGAAAGTTTTCTGTGATAAATTCTGGACACATAGATGGCCTTGTGAACCTTCCTCGTACACAGCATTTCCCTGCTACAATGAGTCAGTGTTCATCATGTGGTGTGTCTTACTTGCCTCTTTTTTTTTTAGATCTGATTTGGCTTTTCAGTGGCAATCATAGTATTTGCTATATCTTACAGGGTTCATTGTTCCAGTGCCTAGAATAGGCCAAGTAGTGGGGTCCAGCCAACAGAACGATGGAAGTTGTAAACGTTTTTAAAAGTCCCGGTCTTACCTGGCTCTTCAATTAGTGAATCTTGCAGGTTTTGTGAAGCTGTTAATGACTTATCGCAATGAGTATTCTGGATCTCTACTCAGCCTTTCCTTTGTATCCCTTGATTTTACCCAGCTCCACCTCTCTTGCTTGACCCTCTCACCTGGCTGGTTAACCATTAGGGTTTCCCTACACCAAGGAGAAAACAGATAAAAGAAGGCAGTGGCAAATTATTTATGGTTTTCAGGTACATCCTATCAGCTGGAATGTGTGGGTTTTTGTTTTTTTTTTTTATGTTTCTTACCGTTTTATTTATTTTTGAGAGACAGCCAGAGCATGAATGGAGGAGGGGCAGAGAGAGAGGAAGACACAGAATCCGAAGCAGGCTCCANAATGATCTCATGGTTCTTGGGTTCGAGCTCTGCGTCGGGGTCTGTGCTGACAACTCAGAGCCTGGAGCCTGCTTCGGATTCTGTGTCTCCCTCTCTCTCTGTCCCTCTCCTGTTCATGCTATCGCTGTCTCTCTAAAGAATAAATAAAGCATTAAAAATTATTTTAAATTATTCTTAGAGGGTCATTCATTCATTTAATCGGTATTTGCTGAGCCTCTGCTATGTACCAAGCACTTGACACACATCATTGAACAAAACAGACTAAAATCTCTGACCTCATGGAGCTTACAATTTAGGGTGGAGGAGTGAGGAAACAGGAACATAATAAGAATAATCAATAAGCTATACAGCTGTAGGTAGGTACCAAGTACTGTGGAAAGAGTAAGAAAGTAAAACATGGGAAGAGGGACGAGAGTGTGGGCACCGGGGCAATAGATTACAGTAGTAAATGAGTCAGGGAAGCCTCACTGAGGTGAGATTTGAACAACGCTTTGAAGAAAATGACATAGTTATTCAAGCAGACATCTGAGAGAAGAGCAGCCTTCAGGTGATGGAGGGCCATGATTTATCATTTAAAATCTGTGGGGAAGGGGCTCCTGGGTGGCTCAGTTGATTAAGCAGCCAACTTCTGCTCAGGTCATGATCTCACGATTCATGAGTTTGAGCCCCGTGTTGGGCTCTGTGCTGACAGCTCAGAGCCTGGAGCCTGCTTCAGATTCTGTGTCTCCCTCTCTCTCTGCCCCTCCCCTGCTCATGCTGTCTCTCTGTGTCTCAAAAATAAATACACGTTAAAAAAATAAATAAATAAAATAAAATCTGTGGGGTAGATTGTTTTATCCTTCCTTTTCAAATGAAGAAACTGGATTTACCAGCTGGATATCTGTTCTGGCTTAAAGAGACTTTCAGTTGAGGGAGCTTTTAGGCAGAGGCCACTGTCTTTGTTTTAACAGATTGGGAAGAGTAAGACCCAGAGAAGGAAGGGAGAGCCATGAAACTAAGCAACGTGGAGCAGGCCACAGCCTTTCAGCCAAGTGCTGGGATGGCACATCATCACACAGCCCATCTTCCTTGGCCCTTCGAGGTTTCTTGTCTTGCACATTGATTTCAGATATTTTCTTTGATATGATGTTGTCACTAGTTTTCCTGCACAATATAACACATTTGTTACAAGGCACGTTAAACGAATTTCAGTGAAGAGAGGAAAAGCATAGCATGAAGACCCTAGGTATGTCTGAGTCATTTCTCAGTGGCCATGGCCACACGATACATGCTTTGAATGCCCTGGAAATTATTTGGGATGTTTTCTTGGAGGTCAGAGTGCCCATCTGGAAGAACTCTAGGGAGTCTGCTTGTGATTATCTCGCCTGCCCCAGGGGGCATAGGGAGCGAGCCCTCCTCCAGTGTTTTCTCATTGCCTTGGCCAGATAGAGAGCAGCCATCTGCTTGGGTTCAAGTAGAGGAGGGCAGGCAGAGATAGGGCTTGCAAGTAGCAGGGCCAGCACCTAGGAGCAGTTTAGAAAGAGCTGGGCGTATTCTCTAAACCAGCTCCATCTAGTTTATACACTTTGCAGACCCTGGAAAATAGAAGCTCTCACAAATAAATTCACCTCATTTCCACCCATGGGCACCTAATGCAGCCTTAACATTAAAAGCTTATTAAAACACTTATGTCACATTTGGAATCTCCAAATCCCTTGACAATTGTTTAATTGGCTAATTCATCTCTGCAGTTTCCCTGGGAAGCAAGTTGGTACTTTGATCCCCATATTAGAGATTAGACACAAATAGGGTAAGTGGCTCACCTGAGGCTGTGGCATGAGTCAGGTCCCAAGTAACTTCACAGTACGTGAACCAGTATTCACCCGTGGCTCCACCTGTAGAAATCCCTTAACTTTGCTGAGCCTTAGTTTTTTCATATTTGTATGAGAGACTAGTGATCTTTGTCCTACCAATCCCAAAGAATGATTGGGACAATAAAATGAGGCAAACCAGACGCGCAGTAATACCAGTTGTCACTAGCAGTAGATCGAGGCAGAAGGAATCAGCAACCTCACTAATTAATATTTAGGGAGTGCTACCTGTTTGGGGCCCGAGCAGAAAACATGAGGAGAGACAACGTGTAGCTGACCCTGTAGCAAAAGCTAAGTCTTCTCCGTCGTTTGACTCAGTTTAGAGCAGGGAAGAGAAGGAACACAAGAGTGGTAAACTAACAGTTAAAAGACTGAGTAATGCTAGGAGTAGAAGAATGAAAGAAGTAAGATTGTATATAACAATGCTATAAATTGATGGTCTTGGCATGAGAATCATTGTCTGAACTCCAGCAATATGGCAGCAGGCGCAGAGAAGCTGAAGGTGCGAGGGTAGAGGGTGCTTCCGTAGCTGGATTCTGCAATCCAGACCATTGGTATGTGTTTCCGCCCTGGTAATGACTTCTCAAGATCATGTCCTGTACTCTTCCCTCCACGCCACCACCCACTCCCTCCTGCCACTGCTATGCCATGCTTTAGAAAATGAGACCAGTAAGTTGGTTGTCAAGATAATGGTCACCATTGTCACTGGTGAATGCCAGTGCCTCCTGTTGCCTACAGGAAGCAGGCCCCCCACATGCAGGCAACCGCAGGTACAATTAAAATTGTTGCCAAGACATTGGTTCCTTTTTTTTTTTTTTTTTTTTCATTCAGTGTTTTTCTACATATTTTTCCAAGCTGGGTACGTAAGAGTAGAATGGAACTATAGAAACTGGAGTAAGCAGTGAGGGGTAAATGCACAAGAAGAGGTGCTGAGAACAAATAAAAACTCAGGAAGCTAAGGAACAGTGTTGGAGGACAGTGGACAAAGAAATCACTACCAATCATGCTAATTTGGTTAATTAATGTGAGTAGTAATTATTCTAGATATGAACACATGTGAATACATACATGTAGATACACACATGGGCACACACTTATACACACACACCATGCCCCAAGACCTTTGCTGGGTGGCCTCCTTATTTTCGGTTGAGTCCCTAGAAATTAAAGCAGGATCAAAGAATTCATGCAGATACAAAAATGCCAAACTGTAAAATGTCTTTATGCTTAGGATTAAAGCTCTGTAGCTATTCGAGCAGGAAGCAACCTGAAAAATTCACGTTGCTGATGCACTGATGCAGTGATGCACATTGTAGGTAGCCGTTTCACAGGCCTTGCTGTACACGTTTATGAGCTGTAGGTCAACAGAAGGCAAGTGGTATTTTTTCCTTAGACACATTGATTTGTAAACTGGCCAGATTTTCTTTTTTCATTGTTCCTAATACCACAGGTTCTCTTTTCCCAAAGAGTCCATCAGTGACTTAGAACAAGTTGCTTAACCTCTCCAGCCTCATTCTCTTCATCCGTAAAGTGGGCTTATTATAGTAAACCCTGCCTCCTGGGGTTATTTTGGAGGTAATTAAAATGATATAAAAAGAAGTGCTTAGCGCCACATCTGGCCCACAGTATCCATATTAGCACTTACTACTTACTGAATGCCTATTGTGTGCTAAGTCCTATTCGAGCCAGTTGAGGCACAAAGAAAATAAAGCTTAATCAGGAAGCCTTCAAGACGCTCATCTTGTCTTCAATTCCTGGAAATTTCCAACTAAAAATGCCAGATATCAGTCCCTTAAAGCAGACCCCGAGGTGCCTGAGCATTCAGGCATCCGTATTCTCACTGTGATTGTCTTATAGCTTTTTCCCTGACCTGCACTCACCTGGCCCCTTGAAGGCAAGGCCCCCCTCTCCTACCTTGAACAAGGACTGCCCCTATAGTAAAAGACTGTGTCTTGACCACTGGACCCGAAGTGTCCCCGTTGGGGGACTTTTACTTCCTCTGCTGGGAGGTACTTGGTGCGTAGTGAGTTTTATGCACAGTGAGTTCTCTGAATGCACCAGCTCCCTTTTTTAGCCAAGGGACCATATGTAGGAGAGGTGGTGAATGTCCTCATTCTGTACCACTGAGTCTAGAAGGCCGACATGGGTATCCATGCTGTATCAACTTAGGAAATCCTACTGCTTGACCCTCCTCTGTGTTTGCTGTGTTCCTTCCTTATCTTAATTTGAGTAAAAGGGAAAGAAGTTAAGAGAGAAGGATAGCAAGGTTCAAGTGCCAGAAATGCATAATGGTTTTTAATCCTCAACTTCTCCTGACCTGCAAATATTGGTATTATCCAGGGCGGGTCTCGAATGGGAAAATAAGGCATAATCGTGGGAGTCCCTGGCAAGCACACAGTGTAAACCTTTAATCCACAAAGCTGGCCTATAGAGGAGAGACACCTTAGCCCAGGCCACCTCCTTATCTTACCTTGATTACTACAGCTTTTTGTAATTGGTCTCCCTGCTGCCACTCTCATTGTCTGCTGAATTATTTTCCGTGTTGCTGTGAGATGGAAGGCCTCCCTCCCCTCCCAGAGTCCATAACCATTGCTCTCCCTTCGGGCAGGCACTGCTTTCTACCTCGTATCTGGAATCGTGCTGTCCTGCAGTACCTTCCTCCTCTGATTAGTAGACTTCATTCTTCTACAAACTGTCCAGTCTGTACTAGTCTATTAAATAATCAGTTGACTCTGTTCAAATCTTGGCTCTGCCACTTGACTGGCTCAACTTTTATGACTGGACTGTGCTCATAAGAGAGCATCAGACTGGCAATTTATTCTCAATGGGCTTAGAGAAAAAAATTTTAAGTTCTTTGTACCACACTTTCAGCTTTTCTGTGTGTGATTATTTCAAAATCGGAAAGTTGTAATTAAATCAAAAAGGGAAACAGTAAAGCAGAACCAATAATTGCATGACAACAGAAATAAATTAACCTAATTACATATTAAACTGATAGCATCACCATGAAGAACAAATAATAATTTCAAGTTATTTTTGAAAACAGTTGTTTTCTTTCCACAAAATAATTGCAAAAAATTTTTTAAATTTTACTCATAGGATCATTATAGGTCGGTAATACTGGTGCTACACTTTGAATCAATCTTATGTATATTATAGGTAAGCAACTAAATATATTAATATCATTAGGAACAAAGATTTTTAGTAAAAGAGAGAAACTAATTTAAAATAAAAGAGGATTGACGGTTGAGTAGTGCTATGGGGAGTGCTGGGTTTTTTTCTCACATATTTAGTGAATAATTGTATTTAATTTGCTTCTGTACTCTCTATTCACATTCTGTCAGAACTTAAGGAAAAATAGAACATTTTCCTAGTTCACTTTATAAAATTAGCCTAATTCTGAAAGTTGCATTTCCAGAAACACAAAAAGGCATACTATATATCATTTTGAATTAGGACTTAGAGTTTTAACTCTCAAACAAAATACTAGTTGAATTAATTCAACAGCATATCAAAATAACAATCCATTTTGACCAAACAGGACTCACCTGAGAAACACCAGGCTATCTTACATTATCAGCAGATGAAAATAGAAAAAAACCACTAAAGTAAGAAAATTAAATACGAATACCATTGTCATCAGTATTATGATCCTACATATGCTGGTTAATGAATAGGACAAGCAGAAATAAGAGGTAAGGAAAAGAAAAAAATTGTTACTGATTATAAATAATTGTCTGTTAGGAAAACTTGTAAGACTAAATTGGAAACTTACTGATATTTGATGAGAACTTATTAAGCACAGTTAAAACAGAAGTGACAGACTGGAAGAAAATATGTTCAGTATCTATAATTGACAGAAGATTAATATCTGGAATATAGGTAGACCTCACACTAATCAATGATCAGTAGAAAAAAGCCCACAGAAAAGTGGATGACAGATGTGAACAGAAAATTCACAAAATAAACACAAAAAGATAGTAAATCTATGGATTCCTTCATAATCGAGAAAGTGAAAATAAAAGCAACAATAAAATAATATATCTATCAAATCAGCAAAAATCTTTAAAGACACAAATAATATGCAGTACTATAACAAGTACAGAGATTGGCTTTCACATACACCAATACTTGGAACCTTTGTTATTCGTGTTGGTTTGTTTGGTGGTGGTGGTTTATTATTGAGATGTGATTTACATATTTACATACATCATAATTTACTCTTTGTATTGTACAGTTCTAACAAGTACATGCAGTCATGTAGCCATCATCATAACCAATATATAGAACAGTTCCTTCATCCATTTGTAGTCAGACCTTTCTTCACCCTCACTCTCTGAAAATTCACTGATCGGTTTTTTGTTCCCATAATGAGCCTTCCCCAGAATGTTATATGAATAGAATCATACAATATGGAGCTTTTTCAGTTTGGCTTCTTGCACTTTGCATTCGAGAGTCATCCATATTGTAAGCATAATCTGTAGCCCATGCCTTTTGATTACTGTGTAGTATTCCATTGTGTGGATGACCCACTGTTTGTTTACTCACCAGTTTTTTGCTGTTAGGACTAAAGCCATTGTAAGCATTCATGTGTACAGGTTTTGCTGTGAACATGAGTTTTCATTTAGCATTTATAAATACCTAAGAGTGGAGTTGCAGAATTCTATGTCAAGCCTTAATGAGAAACAGCCAAACTGTTTTCCAAAATGGACGTACAATTCTGTTTTTAAATTTGAGCAATTCTGATAGGTAGTGATCATAAGATCACTGGCTTTAATTTGTATTTCCCAAATGGCTGATGATCCTGAGCATCTTCTCATGTGCCTACTTGTCATCTATGAATCTTCTTCGGTGAAGTGTCTGTCGAAATCTTTTTGCCATTTTTAAAGTGGGGTTCTTTTCCATATTCCTGAGTTGTGAAAGCTCTTCTTAACATTCTGGGTTCAAGTTCTTCATCATATACGTCGTTTGAAAATATTTCCTTCCAGTCAGTGATGGTTTTTCATTCTCTTTTATTTTTTTTTTTTTATTTTTTTAATGTTTTATTTATTTCTAGGAGAGAGAGAGAGACACAGTGTGAACAGGGGAGGGTCCAAGAGAGAGGGAGATACAGACTCTGAAACAGGCTCCAGGCTCTGAGCTGGCAGTCAGCACAGAGCCCGACGTGGGGCTCGAACCCACGAACCGCGAGATCATGACCCAAGTGAAAGTCGGACGCTTAACCGACTAAGCCACCCAGGCGCCCCTCATTCTCTTTTAAAGAGCAGAAGTTCTTAATTTCAATGAGGTCTAATTTTATCAATTTTTTTAAAGATTGTTATCAAGTGTGCCCCTTGTGAGATAGCTAAAAAATCTTTGCTGAGCCAAGATCACAAAAATTTTCTTCTATGTTTTCTTCTAGAAATTTTATAGTTTTAGGTTTTACAGTTAGGAATACAATCTGTTGGGCTTCGTGTCAGACTGTCTCTCCTCCAGTAGTTTACTGCTGACCCTGGTTATTTGTTGCTTGCTAGCTTGGTGATGAGGAGTGGAGATACTCACATTTTCTATTCTCGGTGATCCTGTCCCTCCCTCAGCAGTACGGGATCTTTAATGATACGGACCCAGTCATCTTTCTGTCTGTCTCTCTCTTGTAGGTACAGTGTTGGTGGTTGTTTTTTGTTTTTTGGTTTTGTTTTTGTTTTTTCTGTTCCCTTCCCCTGTACCCTGAATGCTGCTCTTTTTTTCCTAACCAGCTTAAGGCTTTGTTTTGTAATGGAGAAAGGATATAAACATCTGGGGCAGGGCTTGTTCCTTTTCTAAGGTAGCAACTATACAGCTCCTCAGGACTCCAACATGAAGGAAGGCCTCTCTCATCTCTTGTTCAGCTCCCAATCTCTCTTGAACAGTGAAGTCTGTGAGAAAGGGGCTCCTAACGGGTACAAATTCTTTTGTGTATTGCTCCCAAAAGTTCTATACTCTCATGCTAGTCCACACTCAGCCTTTAGCAATTTGTTAACAATTTTAGCTGACTGCTTACCTGGTACCCAGCATCTGCCCTAGGTAAGCAAGCACTCATGTCTCATGTCTGCTTGAAAGCCCTTGTCTGTCTTTGAGTTTTAGGCCAATTGCTTTTGCAAACTCAGCTGTCTGTTAAGTTCAAGAGCTGATCCTTCCTGCCAAGCTTTTAGTCCATTTTGATTTCCTTGGTCTTTTTTTTTTTTTTTTTTTTTTTTTTTTTTGGGNATGATGGTTTCTTTCCTGGAAGTTAAGTTTAGGTAATAAGCATTGTGTTAGGTAGGAGAGTGAGACATGTTGGAGAGGTCATGTGAGGCAGATGCATCTGCTTTGGTCTTTTTGGTTACCAGGTGACAGTAGGGTGGTAAATCGAAGAGACATGTTGGAACTTGTGCCTAGCCCAGAGCAGTCCTGGAATGAAATGAGATTCTTCCTCCCTAACACCTTACCTCAGTGGACACCCATAAAACAATAAGACTTACTAATGTGAATGTCCATCCCTTTTTTCTGTGCCTAGCCTTCTCAGAGAGGTCTTCTTTAGTAGCAAGTAGGAAGAAGATGAGATTATTTGGCCCTCTCTCACTATTCAGCAAGAAGAGCGATACGACGGCCTCATGAGTAGCTCTTGCTCCCCATGTGCAGTGTAAGCCAGAGGCCTATGATTAATGAGATGGGGCATTCACTAGTGCTTTTGAAAGATGGATCATTGTGAAAAGGCCCAACCCTGTTTGCTGCATTTCCTCCCTAAAAGCAGTCTTGACAGAAGCTATGCGAGTCATCCTGTCTCCCATTAACAATGACCTCAACTGTTTGTTTTAAAGAGTTCACAACCCCAAAGCAAAATTTTCACATACAAAAGCATAGCATCAACCAAACCTTTTGAGGAAGCTTCTCTGGAGCCCTCAGCCTGTACTTCCGTTTATTAAATCAAACTACCTACCTTTATGGTACATGGGAACCTCCCATCAATGACATTGATAGGGTCTTAAAGGAAGAAGCCTGCAAGTGGCCCCCTCTCCACAAACCCGATGCATTCTAACTGCAGATCGCCAAAGAGTGGAAACTATGACTAGCAGGAAGGAAATAGAAGACATGATTCCATGGAAGTGGGGTTGAACGGCCAGGGAATCATAGCCAGAATCAGATGCCGAAAAGGGGCTTGAATGACCCTGCTGTTACCACAGCAGCGTGTGGTAACAGTCGGCAGGGAGGATACTTATGAGCACATCCTGTGCCCCAGACACCAGTGATAATTCTCAGTAATACCAGATGATAATATGAACAGAAATGGCTTTAGTTTTCCACAGAAGGAAGGAGCTCTAGGGAGATAGCGGACAAAAGAGCATCATTGAAGCCCCTTCTTGAGCGAAAATGAAGAGTGCCTGTTACCAGCCTACAGGGAAACACCAGTTTCCTCATGAAGGCTTCCTGTTGCCAAGTCCCATCCAGAAGTGCTAACCAGACTCACTATAGAGACTCTAAGAGAATTCGTTCCTCCTCTTTCCCCATGTTCAGTGGATTGTTAAAACCAGAAAGGTGGGTTCAAGGCCTCAAGCTTTCTTTGCCTGACTTCTCAAGACAAGTGACTATCTAACCTGTTCCCAAAAAGGAGATTTCCACCTGTTTTGGTGATCTTTTGCTATATTAACAAGATACCCCCAAGTTCAGCGCCTTTCATCAAGGCCCATTTTATTTGTTCACAATTCTGTAGGTCAGAAATTTGACCAGGGCTCAGCGGGGCAGTTCTTCTGCATTACGTGGTATCAGCTGGCATCTGCATTGAGGTTGAGATCAGACAGCAGCTGGGGTGGGGTACCAGCATGGCTTCCCTCACACATGTGGTACCTTGGCAGGGTTGGCTAAGAGGCTGGGACCCGTCTCCGCTTCTCCATTTGGCTTCTTTACTTGGCAGCTGGATTCCAAGAAGAGTATTCCAGGTGGTGAAGCAGAAGGTATGATCTCTTAGGGTCCAGCCTTGGAAGGTATACACCACTGCTCATCATATTCTTTTGATAAAAACAAGTCCTGGGGCTAACCCAGAATTGAAGAGAGGGGAAAGAGACCCCACCTCTTGATGAGAGAGCAGAAAGGTTCTTTACAAATGAGCTCACAGGATGGGAGATACTGTTGCAGCCATCTTTTGAAACACAATCTCCTATGTGATCACCTAAGGCTCCGCTTGCAGAGCCTCACATTCTACTCTGCCTCGATACATCCCTGAAAGGCTGATTGTCCAATAGGCTTGAAGTTTGCTTCTCTTAAGTAAAATAGAATGTGTGCGGGAAAACCTGGAAGGAAACAAGATGCACATTCTTGGTTCATCTCCCCCATTATTATCTAAGTCAAATGCATTTTTATTGTTATTAAGTTGAAGATGCTTTATTATCCTCACAGGGATTTTTAATTCCACTATATGCTTGATACTGACATTTAATTTTTTTTTATTACTCTGCTTTTTTATCCCTTCTCAGTTCCAGCAACTCCAAGTCTTCTTTTATAGAGCTGTTATTTTCTAGGGCCATTCTATTCCTGTGTGTGTTGGAAACTTGGGTTTATCTGTATGAGATGTTAGTAATTAAAGCAAATCTCTACAGCAGGCCATAAAACCGCCTGCCCTGCCCCAAGAAACTGGGACTGCCCAGAGGACTGAGAGCTGAACCAGGCAGAGACAGAAAGCTGTGTTGGTGGCTCCTTTACCCTTGGGAACACTGGTCTTGCTCCCCACCTCTAGACATGCTTCAGATCCCCCGAGGACAAAGATGTCACCCTCCTACAAAGAGAGGCACCATCCTAAGCCAGACAGCCATCTTTGAGGCAGCACTCCTTTGACACAGCGTTCTTGAGCCAAAGGGAGAAGTGCCCTCAGCATATTCCAAAGCAGGGGAGCCTCTATTTTTTTTTAATTCTTTTTTCCACCTCAACACACCTAAGGGATTCCACACACTCCCTATCTATGTAGAGGCTCATTAGGGCAGTGAAGGGCTCTGTGGCTTGGGAAAAGTCCACCACTGAGAATCACTGGGATAAAAACTTTCAACAGCTTAAGGTGACACAGGGTGGCAGAGAAAGCCAAATCAAAAGAACAGGTAAACCAGACTGATCTATAACCTCCTGAATCCCTTGCACAGCCTCAGAGGATTAACAAAACAAAACATACTTTTATCCAGAATCACGTTGGTTTCGTAGTAATCTCAGACAATGCTACCTGACCACATACTAAATTTACAGTGAGCAGTGGGGAGATGTGTGATTAAAAGTCATTCATAAGTCTGCCCATCACCTTCTAGTAACTTCGCCATTCATCGTGCCTCATTAAAATCTCCATAAAACCTAGCCTGTGGTGGGTGTGGTATGGTACAGTGTTTCATCTTAAGCAGGGACAAAGCTTTTGCTTCTGTTACAGCTTTGCACTCTTTGGGGCCACATGGCAGGCATTCATTATAGGCTTTCGTTACTGAGTAGGTGAGAACGCATGTGGGAAAGTAACTGTGCCAGTCAGTCCTAACCTTGCACCAGACTTCTCTGAAAGCTGACCTTTCCCTGACACTACAGCTCCAGCCGAAGATGAGGGCTCCTTTGTCAACCCCAGCTTCTCACGGGAGAACCGGGCCCATTTAAAAACCTAAATTTTGAGCTAGAAAAGGGCCCTGAGAAATTAGCCCCCAAACTTCATTTCATAGATAGGGAAATTGCGTCCAGAAGTATGACTTTTTTCCAGCATCACCTGTCAGTGCATCTGTAACTGCATCTCCGCCAGTGGGGCAAGTAAACTGGTCCACTTAAGCATGAGTCTTAGAGATTGCAGGTGCCCAGGCCTTGGCGGGGACTAAAGGCATTGCAGGTAGAGGGAGGAGCATTAGACTGCTAACCCTTTCCGGCATGGCCCTAGTAGGAGAAAGCTTTACTGCCTGGAGAGGGTGAGAGGTGGTGTTTTTGTGTGGGGGGTTGTTTGCTTGTTTGTTTGTTTGTTTTGCCTTCTACCATTTGACTCAGACTGTGATTCTCTTACCTAATCAGAACCCTTGAATCAGTGCTAAGTGAGAACACTTTGAGGAGACGTGTTTGTAAACAAGCGTTACTCTCTTGGATCCCACCTGTAATATCAACGATTTCAAGGCCAAATGCCCTTTCCTAGCCACAGGGTGTCCACTGGGGCTGTGTGCACGTTGTGTTGAGGAAACAGGCCTCAGTGCTGCAGACCTGTGTCACCACCTTGCTGCTCCCCACCACCCACCAAAACCCCCCAGTCTCATTAGAAGCACAAACCAAGCTCCCATGGGCACTGTCCCCAGGGAAGGAGCACACACCAATTTGTCAGATGAGGCATCGCCCCCTCTGGGATGGCTGCCAGAAAACTGCACAACTTTATGGAAATTGTAACGACTCGGGCCCTTGGGGGGAAGGTACATGTCCTGGAAAACACCTGGTCCCTGAGCTTTAAAATAGATGACAGGTCAGGAGAGGAGAGGATTCATTCTATAAATATTTATTGGGTGTCTTGTCCATGTCAGGAGCTATTCTAGAAAATGGGTATACAGAATGAACAAAATATTATCCAGTGCTTGCTCTTATAAGCCACCTGTGGCAGTCCGTACCTTAGTACGCATCAATATGCTCATTTTATTTAGCATTGATGGAAAGGAAATATGTCATCATAAAAGTGACAGCAGATTTGTTGATTTAAATATGTTAGCCAGGATCCCCAACTAAATAGTAGACTCCTTGAGGGTAGAAGTAGTATCTGTTCCTTTCCTTGGAGTCCTGATAGCCTTTCACATGATGGCAAATGCAGAGAAAATACTCAGTAAAGGGTGGTTAATTAGATGCCTAAAAAATAAGATCTGGAGACAAAGTAGAATTAAGGAAGAGACTGATAGCAAGCAAAGGTTTAGGACCTAAAAGAACAGCACACCCTAAAGATGGCAGCTAAAGATACACATCAGAAGAAAACCTTACAATGTACAGGTGGGTTTTTTTTCCATTTGATGCCTGCGTAATCTGTGTACAGCACCATCATTAGTTGTATTGCAACTGAATGTAAAGAGCAACAATATAAAAATGTCATCACTGAAGACCAGAATTTAATACCATATATTTTAGGGAAAAGGGACTGCCTTGATTTTGGCCATTAGTAATTAGGTAAGAGCATATTCTAATGCCCACGATTGTATTTTCAGTGCATTCTTCTTGATTTTAACATTCAAGGCAAAGGTTATGGAGATGTTCTGTAATGGAGACGTAGTCCTTACTTCAGCAAATGCTGCAATGATCAGAAATGGAACTAAAGCCCAGTTTTTAAACAAGCCACTTGTTCTTTTCTGCCATGAGCATGTGTCTGCATAGGGTCGTTAGCTGAAACACATATAACTTCCAATAGAGTGCAATACTCACACTTTTCTATTAGGGGAGGAAGGTGCTAAAATGGAGAATTTGGGGAAGGTTCTGAAGACACCAGGCCCAGCTTTGCTTCCTTTAAGGAAAAAGGTGGGGGGTGCCTGGGTGGCTCAGTCAGTTAAGCATCTGACTTTGGCTCAGGTCATGATCTCACGGTTCGTGGGTTCGAGCCCCACGTCGCCTGGAGCCTCCTTTGGATTCTGTGTCTCCCTCTCTCTCTGACCCTCCTCTGCTCACGCTGTGTGTGTGTCTCTCTCTCAGAAATAAATAAAACATTTTTTTAAAAGTGGGGTTTTTTTATGTTTATTTATTTTTGAGAGAGAGAGAGAGAATGCGAGTAGGGGAGTGGCAGAGAGAGAAGGAGACACAGAATCCGAAGCAGGCTTCAGGCTCTGAGCTGTCAACACAGAGCCCGATGGAGGGCTTGAACTCACAAACCATGAGATCATGACCTGAGCTTAAGTCAGACGTTTAACCGACTGAGCCACCCAGGTGCCCAAAGAAAGAAGGGTTTTTTAGGAGAGCAGAAAACTGCGGTAAACAACTAAGGAACTTTTCCCTGTAAATTTCTAGTCCATGCTCACCATTGATGAAGTGAGAAACAACAAGTAAAGTGAAATAGTTCAGGATACTTCAGGTAACAAGATTGTATCTCTAACTCCTTGCTTATGGTTCATTTGACACAAAAGTTACCAGAGAGTAAAGAGAAAGAGCTGTGGTTGCAAGGTTAAAATCCAGAGTGAAGAAGCTTCTGAATGCTTGGGATAGTGACAGTGGAAGATGAGAGAAGCATATGAGCTTTCCATCTGGGAGTGGCAAGGTGAAGGATACAGGCTCCCTGGGCCTATTTCAGGCTCCCTGGGCCTATTTCATTCTGAGGTGCAGGGCTGGGTCTAGAAAAGGGTTAAGATGGGAACTGGCATCCCTTTGGTTATTTTGTAACTTAATCATCCCTCAGTTGTTCCAGTTGGAAAATGCGGGATTTCCTAGCCAATAAGTTAGATGTATTTGTACCACAAAATGAGAATATATTTGGAAACATTTTGTAAATTATGAAGCACCATCTAAACACAAGTTACTTCTCCTTCCAAAGGGCTCCAGGTATTGTCCACCTGTTCCCCTGATTTTTGTCACATTTATATGACTTAGGAAGAGATGAAGAAGCATGGGGTTTTATGGTAGAAAGGGATCATCAAGATCATAAATGTAAAGATTTTTGTTCGGTGAGATAGCCCCACTAGTATTTCTATAAAATTTTCATCTCCACTCTGTTCAGGTATTTCCATTCAAAAGCACTCTTACACCTGCTAGTGAGAGAATACATTGGTATTCAGTTCCGGAGGGCAGTTTACCAATGGATGGCAAAAGCTGGCACTTGGAATTCTGCCTCCAGGAATTTCTCTTCAGTCATCAGCAGCATCAGCATGGCTAACATTTGCCGTGCATTTACTGTGTGAAAGTCACTGCTCTAAGGGCTTTGAATGAATTAACTCATTCAATCCACACAGCAACCCTATGTACTATTATGATCCCCATTATATAGATAATGAAACCAAATAATAGAGGAGTTAGAAAACTTGCCCTAGGTCACAAAGTTAGCAAGTGGAAGAGCTAGGAATGTAACCTCATCTGTCTACATCCAGAGTCAACACTTTCAGCCACTGTACTATATTGTAACTTGTGTTAATTTCCTAAGGAAACAAGCAAAGAAATGCCCAAAGAGCATTTCATGAAGGCATCGGTAATATTGGGAAGTAGTGGGGGTGATGGGAACTAAAATATCTACCGGTAAGGCATTCGTTCAATTTAGCATGGGGAATAGCCACTAAAAATAGACACTGTTGAGGCTTTCAAAATGATTATCTATAGGTGTTTACATGTAAAAGATGTCTGGGCGGTATTAGTGGAGAAGAACCAGTTTTTGAAAACATGTCCAATGTGCTCTATTTTTGGTGAGAAAAAAGTCTCGAAGGCTAGATACCAAATCATTGACCATTATTATCACTAGGAGATGAGATTATGGATGATAGTTTTGCCCATTATGCTTTTTTGAGTTAAGGAAGTTTTTCCTGGTATTTTTTTTTTTCAAAAAGCATATATAGTTTTTAGGAAGAAAATACACAATAATGCTACATCATTTTGGAAAAAATATACATATTTGCACACCAAAGAAGTTGAGGTCATTCTCCTCTCACACCTGTATTCCTTACACCCTTTACTCCAGCACATTCCACTACTGAGCAGCTCTCTTCTTTAGAAAAGGTTTCCTCGCGTTTCGTACACTGAGAGCTTGCGTCGGCTTCTGGGGACTTAGTCACAAGGGTGTTGCAATCCTACTGTGTGCCCCTCGATGGATTAAGCATTGTGAATCTCAGACCTCAAAGAATTGAACGTTCCATTCTGGGATATGTAAACATAAAACACTTAGGTTCCTCTCTATATCAACATCTGGCTTACTGACATAGTCAACTATTCAGTTGTGAGGGACAAACAGTTGGAAGAATAGAAAAACATGTGTTACACTGTTTCCTGTGCGCTATAAACAGTGAGTACAAATGGAGTCGGAGAAGGGGCAAATCTCAGAAGCCCATCGCGGTATTCAGGGTCTCCTAGAGAGGGTGAGGGCTTATCCAAGACCTTGAAGGATGGTAGGAAAAGGAGGAGGATGTTCCATTCAATCTGACCCACATGAACCTTTGTAGATTTCCCTAAGTCGGTGGTTCTAAGATCCTACTCTCATATTTAAAGGTCACTGAATCAGGTAGGCCTAGATTCAAATTCTGGCTTCTTGCTCATTAGAAGTGTGCTTCTGAACAAGTGGCTTGGCCGCCCTGTGCCTCGTTTCCTTATCTGTAAAGTGGGCACAATAGTATATCCGTCTTAGATGACGGATTAACATAACATTAAATGAGACGATGCCAATAAGGCATTTAATATTGTGTCTGGCTGACTTTCAGCTCTCAACAGATGTAACTTAGTATGCTCCTCCCCACCACCTCTGCCCCAGATTTCCACCCCATAGTCTAATCTCGTATTTTCTAGCTCTTGGCACAGACTTGCCTTTCTTCCTCTTGTGTATGCCTTCCTGGTTCCTAGCTGCCCTGTTGAGTCTGTCTCACTGCTCTTGGCTGCTACCTGTGTCTGTGGTTATTTGCCTGGCTTCAGACTATCAGCTTCAGTACAGCGCCTGCTTGCTCTCAGCTTTTCCCCGAATGTCGTATCCCAGCCCCGTATGTGCAGCCTCCTGGACTCACTACCAGAACCTGCCTAGGAGGCAGGAGCCCATTCTCTCTCTTCTCTAAGTCCTGATCGAAGCTTTGAACACAGGCGGCCCCTGGGGCCAGAGGTTGACTTCAGAACTCCTTTGCCAGACTTAAATATCCCCAGTACTGTCCTGGCTCCCTGGCCTTTGCACTTCCCGGCTCAGTTCTGTGTGTCAGAGGCAATGCCTGAGCAGTCCCAAAGGCCGTTTCCTGACTCCTGGCTGATTCTTACAAGCAGCGAGAGATCTTGCCGAGAGCAGACGCGGAGCTGAGCCATCAGCTGCTTTCCTCGTTTGATGGACCCTGAACTTGGCTGCTTATGAACTTATGGACAAGGCCTTGCCAACTGTAGAAACAACGAGCCTCTTTAGCACCCCTGTCACTGCCATAGGGTAACCAGAGACAGAACGACTCCTTTCCAAAGGTGACTTTGCTGGCCAGGGCCTATCACCTCAATCTGGGCTTCCTGAGCACTTTTTACAATTCTTTTGGATCAAACAGCACTCCGTGGCCTTTTCTGGTCATAGAGGTCTCATTGTTTAAGGGTCAGCACAGGGCTTTTGCAGGCGTTATCTTGGCTTTGGGATCCTAGAGGGTTTAGCAAATGTTACTTCAGCGGAACATCCATTTTTTCTCGTACTTCTGGCATTAAACAGTGAATCATAGAAAGAAATGTTCTGAGGTCATCCGGTCAGTCTCCTGGGTACAGCTACAGGGTGTTTCCTTAGAATACGGGCTAGTCTCTGTCCAGGCTCCATTTAAATATCCCAGATGTTAGGGCGTCCTCATCTCTCAGAGCAGCTCAGAGAATAAAACGAACTATGTTTTCCTGCAGCCTTCCCCTGCCTGCCACCCTCTCAGCCTGCCCCACACCCTGGAGCCAACCTAGGGGAGGGCACCTCTCGCGCGCGCAGGCAGAAGTATTGCTTCAAGGCTACCCTTCCAGGCAAGCCAGGAGCAAAGGCAGAACAGGTTCATGCTTCTCCTGCGAACTTTGAAATTGCCTGGAGATAGGCCCGGGAGCATCTCAGCTGCTCTGTTGAGTCTGGGGCTTTCGAGGTCTTCTGGAGCTTTAATTTCTCTCCCATGGCCACATTTCTTTGCCCTTCTTTCTGGGACACCTATGCAATGTTTTCTTCTTTGTTCAGAGCTGTGAAAAGGAACTGTTTGTTTGACTACGAGTTTCCCCTTTCTGAGCTCCCCCCACCCTAAACCCATTGCTCTCTTCCTCTCCCAAAGAAGAAAGAGGAAAGCAAGCCACAATAATACTTCTGTAAATTTATGGCCACTCTGTAATGTTTAATCACAGCTACGTGACTGGGGGCTTCGGAGCAGGCGTACAAGTTCAACGCAAGGTGAATCTTGTCTGAGATAATCTGAAAGTTCATTCAGAGGTGAGGGCAGCAGCCTCTTGCAGACGAGTGAGGTTAACAGGAGGTCACCTGCTTTTTTTTTTTTTTTTTTTTTCCCTTCTGGTCTTCTCCCCTTTAATGTGTAAACAAAGGGAAAATGTAACTTCCAATGAACTTGGCATATGTTGTGCTCACGCTAATCTTGGCCTGGCCAACTGTAAACAGTCCAATATCCTGTGGCTGAGCCTTTCCACCCATTCTCTGCCTTTTGGAGAGCACGAAGAAACCCCAAGAGAAAGCAGAGACCAGTACCTTGGGGAGGCAGCCCCGGCACCCCAGGGTGCTGCAGGGAACCTGGGGGAGGCCCAAAGAAAGACCGCAGGCAAAGGGTCTTGCTCTGATGCACTCAGGGCCCCAGGACACGGCCCCCTGTGACACTCTCTCACACTCGTCAGTCAGCACACATTTACTGATGAGCTCCTCCTCTGCTCCACCACACAGTGCTAAACACTAAGAGAGTAAATGGGGACAAGCCCTGACGGTGCTCACAGGCTAGAAGGTGGGAATACCTTCAATCGGGTCGTGGAGGTAAGAGGATGAAGGAGAGGGACTTTGTTGGTATCCGGAGAAAGCTGAAGACCGCTTTGGGACGGAACTCCGTGACCAGGTCCCCTCGGTTGTAGGGCTGTGCTTTGGGGTACATCCCATTTACAGAGATGCTTCTAGGCCAGAGAATCCCAGAACCTTACAGAGGCCGTGTGTATGGGCAGTACAGGGGTCCATAGCCTGAGCATCAACAGGTTCCAGATGAGCACTGGCCACTTGATTTTGACCAGCCCTGATTTGCCATAAGCCTGCTTCCTTGGCGGTCCGTAGCCTCTGGGCCAGTACAAACAGACTCGGGGGGCATAATCTCTGCTGCCTCTCAGCATCCCTCCTGGGAGTATGGGATATACTTAGTATTCCAGTACCCAGAGCGAGAATGATTGCTTAGTGAATTATCTTTGGCAAGTGTTGAATCTCAAACCAGCTTCTAGCACCCCTTACCCATTTGAGGACTATTTAGAGAGCGTGGGCTTTACCCCCTTGAGCCCAACACAGGATCATTTTAGTATTGTGGGGTGGTAGAGTCCAGGGGTAGTGAGCAGCCAGGAAGTCACAGGCTTCAGCTGTGAAATTCCCTTTGTGCTGTGCTTGGTACCACCCTGGGACCAGCAAATGGAAGCCTCCATGACTGTACCCAGTACTAAGCATTTCATACTTAACATTGGACTGGACCTGTGCTAGGTAGAAGCAGAAAAAAAGATGGATCCTGCCCTCAAGTAGCTTACAGTCTCTCTGAGGAGGCAAGACAAAAGGAACAAGTAGGTGTTTAAGATAGGCTATGATGCTACCAAATGAGAGGCTGTGCCTGGCATGATCAGAGAAGGCCTCTTCTTAAGGGTCTTTTTAGAAAGGGAAGGATCTGGGTAGGACAGAGAGAAAAAGGGAGGTATTCTAAATCGGAGAACAGCACGAGCAGAGTTGTGAAGGCAGAAATAAGTGGGTTGGCTTGTCATTTTCTCCTCCCCCTCCTTCTCGTCCTCATCGTTGTCATCATCATCATCACCACCACCACTAATAGTTGCTGAGCATTTACTATGCGCCAGGCACTATGCTGAACACTCTCCCAGGGTAGGTATTATGATTTCCATCTGAAGAGAGGTTGGTATCCTGCCCAGTGGCACAGAAGTGAGATGGCGGAAATCCTGAACTCACTACAGCTCCCAGGCAGAATGGCTTAGAGCTGCCTCGGCACCACTTGTCTCTGTAACTGAACATTTCCTAATGCGCCCTCCACCCTCAAGCCCAGTGTTGTTAAATGTTTGCTTTTGAGATCCATAGAGGGGACGGGAGAAAGCGTTGGGAATATTTAGCTGCGAAAGATAATGCCTTCAAGTCAGGAATAGGGCCGGTCACCTGATGGAGAGGACTAATCAAAGGATGACGAGACGGTAGTGATTCGCCAGCACACCGTGGTATATACTCTGGGGTAGTTTTCTTGTAGACACGGAGAGAGCTCAGGTAAAAGAATAAATTGTTTTTCCCACAGCTGGGCCATGGTATTTAAACTGTGGGTGGTCCCCCACCAAAAAACCACAGCTGATAATCTGGCCCTTGTTAAGGTCCGTGAAGGAACTCTGCTCCGGGGAACAAGCCACATGGACAAATGCTAAACTGGAGACTGTCCATCTGCCCCGGCTCACGAACAATATGGACATGGTAGTTCTGGGGTCAGGACACTCCAGACACAGGAGCTGTGGCTCGGAGGAGAGTCAGAGGCTCCAGTGGACAACATTGCAGCAAAAGGCAGACTAGTTTTACTGCTTTAAAGTTCATGAAGGGTAATGTTTAGTTGCATTTTAAAAATCTCTTTGAATAATAATGATACCCTGTGGTAATAGTGTTATTATCTGTAATAACAATGTGAAATTTTCAAGTGCTTTCACTTACTATATCTTTTTTCATACCTTTATGTAATAAACTGGAGCAGATTTTTAACAAATTCACATAACTAAGAAACTGAGTCAGAAAACTATACTGCTTTGAGATCTCAGGACAAGCCTTACTCTAACCCAGAGATAATAAAAACAAGGGCCTATTGTGGGCTCATGGCTCTCGTGCCATCACAGGCGAAAGACCTTACTGCTGTGGCCAGACAAGAAATCAGAAGACTCAGCTTGTCTGTGCAGAATACAAAAAAGAAAAATCTTTCCATCCCAGGACCTCTGAGAAATGATACCATGCTCCCACAAGGAGGCTTCTTTCTTCTCCTCATTTCTCCTTCTCACCCAACTCCTATCCTAGCTAACGGGCATTTAGATGCTGCTTGTAAAATTTCAGAGGCCATCTCTTCAAGTTCAAGGAAATAGAGGACATAACTATGGAAGTGGAGCTGGCGCTTCTCTGCCACCCCAGGTCAGCCCCAAACACCCTGGGAAACCCTGCAGAAACTCCCTGCCCCATTCCCAAAGGCTTGGAAGTGGGGATAGAACTTTCTGACCTCCCTATTCAGACAAGAAATATTTCGTGTTTATCTTAATTCTGGTCAGACTGGGCTTAATGACCTCAGCTTTACTGTGCTTCTTTCTTTATTCCTATACGTGTTCTTTCCCAAGAGGAGATAGATTTCCTTTTGCTTATCTTGTTGAGAATCTTGGCCTGAACTGGTCATCTGAGTTCTCTCTGCACCGCTTGCTGTGGTATCAAATTCAGGGTATTTAAGTGGGCCCAGGAAGTGGCCTGACATTTTTACATCAGGTGGTAAAGATACGTCTGGTGGTTAAAGATCGAGTGCTACCCTTTCCCATCATGCTTGCCCAGTACGCTGCACGCATACCGCTCCAGAGATTCCCTTGTCAGTCCCACACACAATCATAAGAAGTCCCGTCACTGGCTGAGTTGACAAAATCCATGGCGGTATATCTAAGAATGCTGTTCAGCAGTTAAAGCCAATGAACTAGGTTTCCATGGATCGATCAACACGGATCGATCTTGAAAACGTAATATTGAATGATAAAAAGCAACTCGCAAACATTGTGTACAATATTGTATATGTAAACTAAAAGACAAAACACTTCCATATATTGTTACTCTGTCAAAAGCATAGGGGAACCTGGGTGGCTTAGTCAGTTGGACGTCTGACTCTTGATTTCAGCTCAGGTCCTGATCTCACGGTTCATGAGTTCAAGCCCCGCATTGGGCTCTACATTGACAGTGCAGAGCCTGCTTGGGATTCTCTCTTTCCCTCTCTCTCTGCCCCTCCTTTGCTCATGCATGTTCTCTCTCTCTCTCTCTCTCTCTCTTTCTCTCTCTCTCTCTCTCCCTCTCTCTCTCTCTCNACCCTCTCTGTCTGTCCCTCCTCATGTTCTGTCTGCTTCTCATTCAAAAATAAACATTTAAAAAAAAAACATGTAAGGGATACATAACAAAATCAGGCAGGCAAAAGGAGAGGGGGGAAGGGAAGGGGATTTCACCTTTACTTATAATATTTATTCCTTTAAAACAAAAGGAGGATTGAAGGTAAATTAGACAAATCATCAACATCTGTTCATCTGAGGTAAAAAAAAAAAACAAAACATTTATATGCTTTCTTACTCTTTTTTTTTTTTTAATTAAAAAAAGTCTCCTTTCCCTTCTCCTTCATCCCTTTTTGCATCTGACCTGTATTCT
>NW_027530368.1:3167395-3195747 GCF_008692635.1 Crocuta crocuta
CCCAGTTGATTAAATTGCTGCCTGTAGTAGAAGGAGAAGTGAACCAGAAGTCACATGCTTCTGGTCTAACCCCAGCCCCATTCATGGTAGCCTTGCACATTATCATGAATCTTTCTGGACCTCAATTTCCTTCTCTGTGAGCTGAAGGAATGGTGCTGCTGTCTGCAATTCCTCCTAGTCTGCCATTTGAGCGGCCTCATTGCTGCTAAGTGATGAGGACTACTCTCTCTGTCCCACAGCTATTTACCTCCCAATAAAGAATTCTCTAGATTGAGAATCTTAGAACTGGAAGGGCTATTAATGTCATAGGTTGTCAGCAAAAGTTATTCTGAGAGGAGCCCTACTCAATAAGACTGGCTGCAAGTGATAGACCCAGGGCTACAATGCTGTATCTGTCTTCTGTTCTGGGAATCTGAAAACCCCTCAAAAGCCAAAGAAGTACATTTAAAGCTAGCAAAGAAAGCAGAATAGAAGAAAGGTATGTTTACTAATCCAAAGACACATAATATAGGACACACTGAAAAGGTTTGGGGTCCAGAGCGTTTTTATAAAACGCCAGACAGGAGCACCTGGGTGGCTCAGCTGGTTAAGCATCTGACTTCGGCTCAAGTCATGATCGCAGTGTTTGTGGGTTCGAGCCCCATGTCGGGCTCTGTGCTGACAGCTAGCTCAGAGCCTGGAGCCTGCTTCGGATTCTGTGTCTCCCTCTCTCTGACCCTCCCCTGCTCACTCTGCCCCTCTCTCTCTCTCAGAAATAAACAAAACATTTTTTTTAACTTTTAAATAAATAAATAAAATGCCAGACAGAATTCAAGCGAAACCGTTCTTCTCACAAACGAGAATTCTGAGAAGTAATATTGTGATAGTTTCTGACAAGAGGACAATTTTCTATTTTTCTGATAGAAAAGGAAGGATATCTGTGGTGATGGGCGTGGGGAGAATGGAGGTGGAGGAGAGAGGCTCCAAGGAGTTAGATAATGCTAAGGTTTCACTGTTTCCGTGAGCCTTAACTGACTTTGGTTACATTGAACCTGTCACAGGCCCCTGACCAGCCTCCCTCTCTGTCTACAGAATTCACAGTAAAAGCAAGACACATCTCTTCACCTCCTCCAGAGCTTAAGCAAAAGGCGGGTGTGAGAACCCAGAGACATGCTCTTCTTGGGAATGAGAACAGTCCTGGGGCGCTCCTGCCCGATTCTTCCACTTGTATTGCTTGCCTGGTCCCTGGGAGGAAGCGGATTTTGAAAACTCTGCCCTGCGATCATTGCTCAGTCTCCCCTGTCCCCCTGCAACACTCAGTCAGCCTCCCGTCCTTCAGTCAGACCTGATACAGATACCTGGACCGTAGCCCAGGTCCTCATTACCTCAGCTCTTCCTACCTGCAGATTTTCTCCTCAAGTCTTTTGATCTAATGAATTGCGACTGAAATGTTACCACTCTCCGTGGCACATAAATTTTTTTTTAAATCCTTAGACCTGCAGTCAGGACTCTCCATAGTCCAGCTCTGTTACTACCTATTCAGTCTTCCCACTGCTGCTCCTTTATATGGCACCTCCGCTCGTCCACGTTGTGTATCAATGGGCCATTGAGAGGGGCCCAAAAGGGAGTAAAAGGAAGAGCTCAGTCTTAGGAATCCTACTAAGATTCCTGACTAAGTCCTGACTCTGTCACGTTCTGAATATGTTCCTTTCAATCCATTCTTTTAACCTTTGGAGGCAGGGGAGCCTTCATTTCTTCATCTGTGAAAGGAGGTACCTACCTCATAGGCTGTTGATTTTCCTGGGGATTCAATGAAATAGGTAAGATGCCTAATCCAGTATCTGTCACATAGTAGGTATTCAAGAAATATCAATCTCCTCTTCCTTTAAACATGTCTCAGCTACTCCTATGTGTTCACCTTGGCGTCCACTGGGGTCTTTGTTTGAAATTCTCTTTTCTCTGTTTAAATTGTGCCCATCTTCCCTTGCTCTGAACATGTACTGTACTCACTGTCTGGGCCCCTTCTTTGGGATCTTGGGAGCAGGTACCAATGCTCACTAGCAATTTCTGTCAAACGTATTTAATCCCACCTAATCCTAAATGGTCTTGAGGTGCCTCATTAAAGTGATACATAAATATAGTTAGGAAAATAGAATTGAAAGAAAGGAAAGAAATTCAGCGAAAAGGGAGACAACAGACACACCAACCCCAAGGGGACCTAGACTATTGGCCTTCCTAGGAGCTGGCGTTTACTTAGCACAGTCTTCAGGACGCAGAACCTTTTGAAATTTGGAGTTCCTAGAGAGAAAACACACAGAAAGGATCCCTTGGTGGCTGAGAATCACTTATTGAAAACTCCTTCGATTAATCTGTTGATTAGTTCTGTAATTGGGCAGTGGAATCTGAGTAGTAATTTTATTCAATCTCCTGTCCCTCAAACCCAGAACAAAATGGATTTTAAAAGCATATCTGACTGAGCTATGGTTGTGAGAAGTTAGCTGTCTAGGCTGAGCCTTATGTCCAAACCCAAGCACCTTTCCCAGGCTATTGAGATTCTTGCTTATGCTAAGTTTATCCAGGGTATAAGGACATTTCCTGTTGGAGGTATTTTTTTATGCCCACCATAAAGTTCCTGGGCTGTAATTTGTAATGATTCATACAAGGCAAGAAGTAATATTTTACAGCTAATAATGTTTCTTAATTTATCCATTTATAAAAGAGAACCCAGACCATTTTCATTATGAATTTTGGATAGTTGATCATCTTTCCTGCAGGTGATCTAACCAGGATTTCCAAACTTTTTTGATTGGCCACCACTGTTGGCAAAATGGCTTGAGGACTCCCCCATTATATTTTTATATATAACAATTTATTAACAAACTATAATTAGATGTTGAATAGCTACAAAAGGATAGTCCCACACATATACCGCACCCCCCCCCACTACAGTTTAAAAGATAGCACGTTATCATTGCCTTCAAAAGTCGGCTTGTGTATTTGCCCATGTGAGTGTACACACACATTGCTCTCATTACTATTTCAAGGCACAAATGTGCTTAGGCTGAGTAAAGTTCATTACTCACAATAGTGGATACAAATCATATTTTAAACAGCCTTTTTAATAATTTCAAATTTGGACGGCTGCTTTATCAAATCCGACTAGCTCATCATTGTGTTTACTTTATACCATGGATGAGAAAGGGCTTGCACATGATACAGAGACTTGTGAGCTTTGCCATTTCCTTGATGTTTGCTTATACTTACATTGTTAATATTCTCTTCAATCCGTAGTATCCTTGCAGGGGGCTGGGGCTTAAACCACTTACTCATTTTGGCCAGAGGGGGAGGGTATTTACTTAAAAACCCAACAGCACGGTCCCTAATCCACTTACCTAAGAACCTTGAACAATCACAGTGTGCCAAAGGAGAATGAACACTGGCCCATGGCTCCTACCTCCTTCTCTCACATTTGTGGCAGCAACTCCATCCAAAACCCACACCCGCCTGCCTTCCCCACCCCAACAGGGGTCACCTTTGGGTGACGCCCACGGATGTCAGCCCGTGGAAGAGGCTTTCCATCCTCCCCTTGAACATGTATGTATGGTATGGTTATTCCCACCCAGCATGATAATAGGTTTTCACTCTGCCCCTGCAGCAGGATAGATGCTGTCATCGATGAGAAATAGCCTCACAGGACAGTCTCTGACAAAGGAATGCTTGGTGTTGGCATTTTTATTTGGGAGTCTCCCCCCAGGCACCAGCTGATGACAATGGGAAAGCCTGAAGCCTCCCTGTCTTTCTTTTTCTCTTTACCAAGGTAGTCTCAGAGGTGAAAAGTTTAGATAGCAAACCTATAAACTCACATTTATGAGGCAAATAAATATTTCTCAGAGTGACGTTCCGTTTCAGGGGAAGCTGCTGACGTGCAGTTGGTCTCTGATAAAGAGCTTAATGAAGCCTCCATCCGCCTGGCGGCGGGGCCGGAGGCAGGGCAGGGGACGACACGGCCAACACTCGCCCCTTCTGCCCTCACTCAACCAGGGAAAAAAGAGCAAGAGGTCAGCCCTTTCTGGAAAACCCAGAAGCCAGCCTACTGAGTGGCCATTGTCTCTAAAGTCAAGTATTAGCCAGGTTCCTTTAACCTATAGAGACCCAGAGAAATTTGTCACCTGTCTCCGCTGCAGTCCCACAGCCTGTAGAAAATCCCACGGGCTTCCTCTGACTTCTGTGAATCCCTAGCTAGATACCTCCAGTCTTCTCTCCCGGGCTCGCATTTCCACAGGGCCGATGTGCAGGTTTCTAGGTGCGAAATTCAGCCTCTTTGAGTTCACCAAAAAACAAATAACTTACTCACCCAAACAATTGAGAGCAGAGTAGATTTGTCTAAAGATTAGAATTGAGCACATGGACTGTTAGGGGAGATTCCTACCCCATACTACACAGCAAACAGCTTTGGAATAGTCACTTATCAGACATCCCAGCTCATCAGAGTTGTTTGGGACCATTATAGCAACAGGGATTTCCTTCCTAGCCGTTCTCACACATACTAGTTAAGTTTCCTCTCTTTAGATTAGCCCATTGCCTCTCAAGAACCAAAGTAACAATTTTTTTCTCTCTTCTCTACTACATGTCTTGGCAAAATGGGGATCTTACAAAGCAAAATACAGACATGTTTCTCCGCCCTAAAAGAATTCCGATGCCAGATGTTAAGATAACGAAGTTTTTGCCACCTTTTTATAATCAGAAGAGTCTCCATGAAGCCAGTTTCTTTCTGTCTTCTCTTTAATTTAGTAGATATTAAACATCTCACATCTGAGACAATGTCAGAGCACACTGCCCTCCCTGGCCTGGATCTAAAGACCACTTTTTCTGTAAAGGACCGGATAGATAAGATTTTAAATTTTTCAGGCCATGTGGTCTGTCACAACTACTTAACTCAGCTATTAAAACACTAAGCAGTCATAGATAATGTTAGCCAATGAACATGGCTGTGTTCCAATAAACCTTTATTTACATAAACAAATGGTGACTGTAGTTTTCCATCCCTTGATCTAGAAGAAAGCAGATAGCAGCTTTGATTGAAAACAAGGAGAGAAGCCTCTAGGCTAAACCTCAACCTTCTGTAGCTTATGAGGCCATGTATCACTTGCTCCTTTGTCCTCGTTGTCCTAAGGTGATCCCCACCTACCTGGCTCAGGCATAGATGCTCTTCTTCTGAGCTTTCTTTGCACTCTGTTAGAGTTCCTGGGAGAGTGCTCACATCATTCTGTATCTGTTATTTAACCAGCCTGAGTTCCTCGAGACTTGAGGTATCTTCTTCATCCTTTCAGAAGAATGCCTGATACATTGTTGATACTCAATTTGTGTTTGTTAAAATAATTCCTGCTTTCTACTGCATTTGCTCAGTGTCATGAAGTGCCCCGAGGGTACGTGGAAGGCACGCAGACACTCTCTGAATGAATGTGGCCCAGCCCCAGGGATAGGGAGTTGCGGGAGATCTTGGGCAGTGAGCCCAAATGCGTCAGTAGTCAATTCCATGCTCCTTACTGGACTTTTCCCAGTCATTCCCTTGATCTGCCCTCAGCTGTTGACAGCGGGTGTTACAATTCCATATTGGAAGGAGAAAAGAGGTTTATTGGCTTAACTGGGGTCACATCGTCAGTCAGGGAACCCCTCGCCTGAGGCTCTTTGGTGCTGTGCTAACCTTCCTCCTAAAAGGCACCTGTGCATCACTGATTATGAAAAATATCTTATAATGATGCAACTGGTTTCATCCTGTCCAAGGCAGGGAGTACCCGGAAGAAACTTTGCCTGGCTTAGTGTTCTGTATGTTATAATTCTCTTGAGTAAGTTTACTATACTTCATGTAGCAGCCATGTTCTGAAGAGGTAGCATATTTAGAATTTGGTCAGTTAGATTATATGTTAAATTTCCCAGAGGAGCATGTTATTTGGAGTCATTTGGTAGTCTCCCCTCTCATGGAGAATTCCCCCAGAATATATGTAAAGTGCAAAATCAGGGTTTTGTACATCAGGTTTACTTCACAGACACACCTGCTTTGGGAGCAAAACTCTCTAGAAGACTCAGTGTGCCTGTTCAAGAGAAAACATGTAAAGAAAAGCACCCCCAGGGGAAAGAGGTGTGGCTGTTGTCAGTGTATCTTTGTAGCTGTGTCTGTCTGTGTGTACTTTGGCTCCTACGATCCTTTACTCCCGTGGATTCTTTGCAGACATTCTGGGAAAAGAGAAGGCTCTCTCTAATATGAGGTAGAGCCCATGCTGCCCACTCGGAGCCAGCCTAGATGTCACCTTGGAGCCAAACATCTGCTGTGTTCTCATTCAGTCCCTACAGGTATCTTCCTCTGGAAACTTGGAACCACAGACCCACAGCTGGGTTCCCACTCACCTGTCATAGGTATTCTCTCTCCTGTTTGATGTTTCCTTCTTCCTCGAACTCAACTGCCCTTCCAAGTGCTGGTCAAGAGAACCTTAGGGTTGGTCCATTTGGAACATTTGTTGTGAAAAACACATATCATAATTCTGTTTCATCATCTAGCCAATATTGTTCCTATAAAATGCTAATTCACCGATTTTAATTCCATGTAACATGTCTTTGCTGACTATCTGCTGGGAATCTAACTGCTGACTATCTGCTGGTCCATACTGTGGAGTAGTGAGAAGGAGAAAACATGATCCCCCTCCTTAGCAAGCTTCCCATCTACATGGGAGATGAGGCTCAGACCACAGAATTAGCAGTGAAGGGAAAAGTATATAAAACACTTCTCTTCTTCAAAAGTAGGCATGATATGAATTGGTTTAGTCCAGTAGTGAGAACAAGCAGGGCATTCTTCACCAGCCTCTTCATTCTTTACTTTCTGAGCTCATTGGGTATTCCTTTCTGCCTATGAGAACACAGGGCACCATCAGAATTGTCTGCTTAAATATTAGTCTTACTTGAAGATTTCCTTCTACTCCTTTACCATGCAGAACCCATTCGTTCAGATTACTTGTATATTTTCTGCTGGATAAGCGTGTATGCTGGTATGCACTAACCAAGATCAACAGAGTCTTACTTTGTCTTAATAATCATTCCAAAAGTCTTTTCTGGAAGTTGGCATTTGTTCTGCTATCATAATGCTATCTGTGCTTTGTCGAGTTAACTTACTCTGTGGCCTTAGACTAGTTTTCACTTTGAGTCATTTGGATTGTTCTAGACTTTCTCAGCTACCACTGCAAAAAAGAAAGTGTTCAGAAGTTTGACCTAGCCTCAGTCATGCACCCAACCCAGAGCCTGGATCAATGAGAATTTTTTAAAAATAAACAGCTCTGGCATCTTGGGGAGTGTAAGCCATCAAGCCAGCTCTACCACTTGTCTACTTGTGTGCTTCGTGATTTTCAGCAACTTGCCTCTCCTTTCTGGGTCTTGGTCCCCCCCGAGTCCTAATCAGACATGGGAGTGTTCTGAAATCACTAAGAAATATAGTAGAGACAGCTTTAGAACTGCTAAAGCCCTAGTTAAAAGTCACACTGAAAAATATAATAATAAAAGACAGATCAGAAGTCATAGAGGAGTCAAAAAAAGAGTCCATCATAATAGCTGCTTAGTATAATATGATTCAAATGTCTTTCCTTGTCCTCTCCTTTCCCACTTATACATAACTTTTGTATAACAACCAATAATGATGTAATTTACAATTTTTGTTAACCTATGTAGCTTATAAAATGTCACATCAACTGCTACACTACTTTAGTTGTCCTCTCCTGATAAACAAATAACTGTGTTTTCAGTCAAAGCATCATTAATGATTGGTTGAGTTTGCTTGTGATCGAAGTAGCCCTAACATACATTGGAATGTCCTACTCCGCAAATACCAAACACTCTCCTGTGCCACCAGTTTAATGATAAAAGTGCCCCAAAACATAAGGTCTGGCCTGTCCCTTGAAAAATGACTTACCTGGTTTACAAAAACAGCATTTGTATGAGTAAATCGAGAATATGATCATTAGTAAAGAATTAGCATTTAGGGAAGGAGTTCTAGGACATATCATTAAGTGAAAAAAGCAAAGAACAAGAGTATCTATGGTAAGTTACCCTTCAAGTGAGAAAGAAAATGATATAGGAAAATGCGTATATATATTTTCATTTGTACAAAAGTAATGAAAGAAGGATAAACCAGAAACTCAATTGGTTACGTGCAATGCGTGGATAGGAAAGATGTAGAAAGAAATGGAGAGACTAAAACAGGTTAGTTGGGATGAGGAGGGAGTGATACTTCTGAGTATAATTTTTATACAGCTCTGACTCATTCTCCAAAATAAATAAATAATAAAAATCACCCAGAATGTGAGAGAAATCCAAAATGGAACACAGCAGTGAAAAATAAGTCTAACTGAATTATGAAAGAGTAATATAGCCACAATGAAGTTGGGGTGGAGGGGAGGGCGGGGAGGAGAACAAACCCAAGTAATTTAAAAACCAATACTTTGAGAGGAAATTATAAGCCTAAAGACAAAAAGAACTATATACAGATACGGTACTCTAGTTAGTAAATTTGTTTCAGGGGCATGAATTAGGAATTCTGAAATACTTTATACTAGAATTGAACAAATAAATAAAATATATTATAGATAATGAGAACCAGATTCCTCACCGTCTGAGAAAGAAGTGACGAGGAAAGAGGGAAGGCTAACATGAACCCCATGGCGTTGGGCTGCAATCGGAGACATCAGATAGGAGCTCATGATGTTAGTATAAATGCATAAACAGACACAGAAATATAGCTGTGTTTGTATGTGCACGTTAGTAAACACACATATATTTCCTAGCTCTGTCCACTGTGATGACCTAGAAGCAGTAACACCCCATAGAAATAAGCGTGCTAATTGCCCAGATCTTGGCTTCTAAAAACCATTCTCCAGTAAAAGGAACATAGCTTCTTGGAAAAGTGACATTTCAGAGCAGGGGCCGGGAAGGTACAAGATGAGCTTGGAACAAACATCTCAGTGCCAGAAAGTAAGCAAGTGTTGAGAAAAGAGTAGGGCTGGTTGAAAACACACTGGAGAGCCATTCTGAAGGAATTCCTCATGACCAACGCTGGAATAATTTGAACAACAAAGTAAATAATGATCGTATTCGATTATAACCCATGAAATAAAATAAATATTCATGAGGTAACACTAATATAAATAATTGGACAAATAAATAAATGGAGGAGAAGGGACAGTACTTTTCCTCACAGAAGAGTTCCAATTAATAACTTACAAAAGGAGAGAGAGAAATAGCCAACCACCATGGTAAATATTGTTGCAGGCAGGACCCACCAAGTTGGTGGACGAAAGTTTGAGGGAAAACAGGATATTTGCATAGTCGTTGTATTAATTACAAAGGTAAAAATAGTAACTTTACAGTGGAGAAACTCATCAGACACCACCTTAACCAAGTGATTGAGCAAGCTTGATATCGCAAGTAATGAGATGTGGCCATCACGTACGCCTGGTATTGATGCACTGAAAAGGGCACAGTATCACTTCTGTAGTATTTTTGTAAAAAAAAAAAAAAAAATGCATAATCTTGACCCAGAGCTTCTTAACCTCAACACTAATGACATTTTGTGTTGTGTAATTCTTTGTTGTGGGGGCTGTCCTGAGCATAGTAGATTTTTTTTAACAGCATCCCTGGGTTCTAGCCTCTAGAAGCAGCATCACCAACCCCCCCCCCACCATCTCCAGCCTTATTACAACGAAAAATGTCTCCAAACATTGCCAGATGTCCCCTGGGAGGCAAGATTCCCCCACCGCCCCAGCTGAGAACTACTGTCCTAATCTAACCATAAGAAACTATTGGGCAATAAGAAACTATTGGGCAAACCCATAAAATAAATGACCAACATAACTATTCATAAGTATCAAGGTCTTTAAAGATAAGAATGAGGAGCTATAACACACTGGAAGAGAGAAAGGAGACATGGGAAGTAAATTCAGTGTGGGATTCTGGAGTGGATCATAAAAGGGACATTAGTGGAAAATCTGCTGAAAATAGAACAAAGTCGTAGTTTAGTTAATAGTATTGTACGAATGCTAATTTCTTGGTTCAGATCATTATAATAGTATGGCAGTGGAATATGTGAACATTGGGGAAGCTGGGTGAATGGCACAGAGGAACTGTCTATACTATTTTTGCAACTTTACATGAGCCTAAAATTATTTCAGAACAATTTTTATTTACACCACTGATGTTAGTAAAATGCAGGCAAATTTCCATATTGAGCACTATGACAGGGATATAAGCGTGACGGGTACTTAATATTGCTGAGATGATTCCCATCACTTCTAAGGCAGTGTGAGTGTGTGTGTGTGTGTGTGTGTGTGTGTGTGTGTTATTTGCACCACACTTTATATTTGCTGTTTAAATTTTGTTATAAGTGAACATTTTGCAAAATGTTCCATTGTTAGTTCAAGAAGGAGGACTAGTCAGTATGTCATTTTATAGCGTTTCACTCATTTGGCTTGGATTACAGTTATTCATGCTTTTCTTTTATTCTCCTAGATGAGGGTAAACCATTTATTTTAATGGCACTTGAAAGGCCCAGCCCTGTTCTTTGCACATAGTGAATACTTTAAAAACATTGGCCACATTCAGTGGGTTTACCTCTTCATTAAGAACATCTGAGATAAGCACGTATGTTTTATTATTACTGTTTCAAATCCTATAGGTATTAGAAGGGGTTACTTCATTTGAATTTTTTCAACTTTAGAAGGTTAATAATTTTTATACAACACTTAAGAAGCATAGAGGCTGTGGGGGGGAGGAGGGATGGGCACTGAGTGTTATGTGGAAACTAATTTGACAATAAACTATTTGTAAAAAAAAAAAAAAAAAAGAAGCATAGAGGCTCCTGGCTGGTTTAGTTGGTAGAGCATGCAGCTCTTGATCTCAGGGCTATACATGTGAGCCCCATTGCTGTGTATAAAGGTTACTTAAAAATAAAATCTTTAAAAAGTAGGGGCAGTGGTTAACCGTCTGACTTTGGCTCAGGTCATGATCTCACAATTCATGAGTTTAAACCCTACATCAGGCTCTATGCTGACAGCTCAAAGCCTGGAGCCTGCTTCGGATTCTGTGTCTCCCTGTCTATCTGCCCCTCCCCTGCTCGCTCATCCTCTCTCTCTCTCTCTCTCTCTCTCTCTCTCTCTCTCTCTCTCTCTCAAAAGTAAATAAAACGTTTTAAAAAATTCCTTCTAGGGGCACCTGTATGGCTCAGTCAGTTAAGCATCTGACTTCGGCTCAGGTCATGATCTCACAGTTCGTGGGTTCGAGCCCCATGTCAGGCTCTGTGCTGACAGCCAGCTCAGAGCCTGGAGCCTGCTTCATATTCTGTGTCTCCCTCTCTCTCTGACCCTCCCCTGCTCATTTACTCATTCGCCCTCTCTGTCTCAGAAATAAATATAACAACATTAAAATTTTTTAATTCCTTCTAAAAAATCTTTAAAAAATAGAAGTTAAGAAAAAAGAAAAAAAAACTCCTAAGAAATATAAGTAGAATGAACACAGTACAGGTCCAAATTGTGGTTCTATAAATTCTATCAAAAATCATCTTGTACAGAACCAGGAATTTTAACAATGTTCTGATGCAAAAGTAAGAACTCATCAAAAGCCAACAATAGAAAAGCCACTAACTAAGGAAGATACCTGGTTATGAGAAAAATGAACTATCCTTGGGGTTATGTTAGCAAGTTTTCCAGCCCATCCGGCTTCCTGGGCCTCCTCAGCCAAAGCGGACCCTTGGCTATGGACCCTCTTGCCCAGCCCCGGACACAGAAGGCATGCATAAGAAATCCCTGCTCTTCCTTCATGATGAGACAGACACTTGGCTGAAACTTCAGTTATAAGTGCTTCTTTGTACACACAGACCACTTAACTCTGTTCCAGGCACACAGGCATCACCAAACTCTTGGCTGAAGTCACAAACTAAACCCTAGTTATGACGGAATGCTCGAGGGACAGAAGACATCACGGTACTCAAGAGCCAGGTGTAGATAGTACCCAGATGCACCATTAAACACTAAATCATGTTGTCAGGAAGCCACTCCCTTGTAGTCTTCGTGCAGACAAACAGAGTGTCTCATTGTGGTGCCAGTACTTGAGTCGTCTTCTAATTCGTGGCAAGTAAGAATGCTTTCCCACTTGTGATAGTGACATAAAGTGTTCTTTTACATTTTTCTTATAACCAAAGCAGGAATCGACACGAAGAACAAATGTTAAGTAAATAATAACAGATGCAGCATGAGGATAGGGTAAAAATGGCAAGGTGATGTTCAAACTATAAAGATTGTGGAACAGCGATCTTCAGTTCGGCCTTCCACCTCTGGCCCTCCTCTTTCTTCTTCTCCATCCACCGCCTACTTACAAATGTCAAGAAATAAGAGTTCTTAAAATGCATTTTTAATATGCTACTTTCTGTGAAAGAGAGAAAGAAAAATAAGAAGGCAGTGCCTCTGCCTATCTTTACAAATAGAGGCGGAGGGAGGACAGGTCCAGAAACGATGGAGTTGGTTACCAGCGAGGCATGGGAAATTTGGGGTAAAAGAGATACAGCAAGGGAAGGATGCACACTTCTCTGAGTTAGCTTAGTTTTGACTGTTGGATGCATGTTAATGTCCTACATATTTAAAAATTGAATTGTCACGGATGGCAGAAAGGATCCTAAAACTAAAAGCAAGTGGAAACAAAAGAACCCAGTTGCATGTAGACGCATATCATAACTAGACCCAAGGGAAAATTAAGAACTAACCCAAGTGACTTAGGGACACAGTATTTGTGCACTCAGTCTTGAATTGGGATGGCAAATTTTAAATTTTTCTCTAGTGGTATGTACAAATAACTCTGAACCTATTTTAGACATACGATAGGATTGAGCAAATTCATAAAGGAGATGATGTTCTTGAGAGCCAGAATTCTCATTATGGAAGAAAGCACATACAGAATAGAGGAAGGTGAGAAAGAACTCTGTGAAAATGATTAGACTGGAGGGATTAGTGTAAACTCGTGATTTCTAAAATATGTATGTGTACATGATTATAGAAGCACGCATGTATATGTGTGTGCGCGCACACGTGTATGTATATGTATGTTTACATGCAAGTATTTCCTAGCTCTGCTGAAAGGGCTTAACTGCCCGCAGATCACCCCCCAGAACAAAGATACGACAGTAGCAGTGGGCATACTTAGCGCCCAAATCTTGGTCTCTGTAACATCCCCACTAAAAGAAACCACGGCCTCTCAGAGAAATGGCTGATGGTTGGGGCACGGCAGATACAAGACAAGCCTGCAACACCTTATTATGTCAGAAGGTAAGGAAGTATGACAGGGACGCAGGGAGCTCAAAGGGCTCCCACTTACAAATCTGGGACAGTTGGAGCATCAGAGTAATTACTTAGGTATAGTAATGAATATAAGCCATTGGAAAAATGGGAACTCATGAATCCATGTGATAAAGAAATGCATAAGTCAGTGAGGGAGAAATGCTGAGTGACACCTGATAAAGTGTGGAGGGAAGAGTGGAGTTGGAACACCATCATTTTGCAACCATCATGGTACAGGTGAATCAGAAAAGCATCTTCAATGGATGCTAAATCTGAGGGGAAATTTTAATCAGGAGCTATATAGGTGCATGGTCTTAGAATGTCTCCTCCGTTGCTGACTAGTTGCAAAGGGAGAAATCTAGACAGCATCTTGACAGGGTGATCAAAATTCGTATCACCAGTGAGAGAGAGATGAACAGTGTATACCTCCAGATGTGATCCCCTGAGGAGGAGTACACAGCATCACTTAGACCATATTCTGACCAGAAATTTGGGTCTTGAATCTTACTGTAAGAAAGCACCAGAAAACACCAAGTAGGGAAAAGGAGGCAGGGGACTATATTCTTCAAAAATGTCAATATGAAAAAGGCTGTGGGAATAGTCCAGATTAAAGGAGACTAACCAGACAACTGAATGTAATACCTAATCCTAAACTGTATGGTATAGTGGAGCAAAAAAACAAAAACAAAAGTCTGTACAATATATTATTGGATCGATTTATAAAATTAGAAGACAGTAGTAATATGAAATTTACTGCAGTTGAAAACTACTGTGATTCTGTAAGAGGATATCCCTAACACTTAGGAACGCTGAAACACTGGGGAGAAAGGGCCATGGTACATGCAGTTTACTGTCAAGAGACTCGGAAAAGAAATATCATGTGTGCCCAAGTGTGTAAAGAGAGAAAGGGCATTCAAAAGCTGGAGCATATGGGGTGAAATGTTGGTAATGGAGAGATCTGGGTGGAAGGTATTTGATGTTCTTTCTACTATGCTTATTCCTGCAACTTTGCGATAAGTTTGAAATTATTTCCTAATGAAAAATTGTACAAATTAAAAAGAATGGGATCATTAGTGGTGACTGAATGTTCTGCCATCCCCGAGAGAGATTTCACTGAGATCTCACAAGGCTGGAAGGGCCTGGTTCACCTTTGAAAGTCAGTCTGGAATCAAAGGGCTGTACTGCCAATAGGCCTGCTGGGTCTCTTGGCCTCTTATTCTTTTTTGTTTGTTTATTTCTGAGAGAGAGCAAGAGAGAATGCCAGTGGGGGAGGGGCAGAGAGAGGGAGACACACAATCCGAAGCAGGCTCCAGGCTCTGAGCTGTCAGCACAGACATCGACGCGGGGCTCAAACCCACGAACCACGAGATTATGACTTGAGCCAAAGTCAGACGCTTAACTGACTGAGCCACCCAGGCGCCCCTCTTGGCCTCTTATTCTAACACTTCCATGGAATCCAGCGGAACTGTGCCCCGTGCAGCCAACTTGGTTAGGTACGCCCCAGACTCCAGTCTGTCCATCTCTCAGAGGAGGCCATAGACCTGGGCACCAGCCCCCTAACGGACTGTGGAGAACAACACAGACCCAGAGTATGATCGACAGCTCATACTGGTTGAGTTAATAGAGTTGTGTAGCTTTCATGCCCAGAGCGGGATAAATTAAGTAGCTTGTCATCCCAGAGCTTTTAGGCTCAGTACTGGCATTGAGAGACTTTGGCAGGAAGATGAAAATAGAAAACTGTAGAGCTGAATCATGAACCACCCTCGCCACCCCACTGAGGTTTGCCCAGGCATCCTCAGCCAGAAAGACATGGCATTCTGTGCAGTAAATCAGAAAATACTGATAACGTTAATTCCATTACAGAAATTAGGAATTCATTAACAGAGAAGGTAGTTTTGTTAAATGCACATATGTATACGCGTCTGAAAATACCTAAAATACTTTTAAGAAACCAGGTTTTCAAAATTTTCCAGTCCACCTTGTTATTCATTCACTTTTTTATATTAGTTCCCTGGTGTTCAAACAGTAACGGGCTCCCCAAGGTCTTTTACATTTTTCCGAGAAGAAATTTTAATTAAGAGAATGCTATCTTTTTTCATAATAGTTTTCCCTGGGATTTAGGGGGGAAGCATAATTGTATTTTAAAGCACATTACTGGGGGACTATAGAAGAATGTCTACCGCACTCCTAGGAGCAGGTAAAGAGGAACTCTCTTGCATGGTCCCTGGGCACTATAGGACAGAAATAGCACAGTTAGAGTAGCAAGTCAGGGAAAATTCTCTTCTAAAGCAGAGCTCTGTGAGGCCTTGGGGCAGTGAAAGGAAGTGGTAGAAGCCCTTTTACTTGCCAACTAAAATAGGCCTGACCTGAAAGGGGCCTGAGAGGGCCCTTTGGGGCCAGGCCAGCCTAGGCCAGACTCACTGACTTGTCTGCTCATCTCTGTCCCCATCTCCTCTCATCTTTCATATCCCTTTCTTGGCTGAGGGTGTAGGGGTTTTCCTCAGTTTTAGGCTTGGGACTTCAGCCAATTCCTGACCTGCCTAAGGAAGTTTATAACAACTATTCTAAAAGAATGGATGGAAGAGGAGGCCTGGCCACCAGTGCCTGTTTGCCCAGCTGCACTGTGAAGACAGACAGGGAAGGAAGGTGTGCCTGGAGCCCAGGCTCTGGCATTGGATTTGACTCTAGGCCTCTCTTGTCTTTGCTCTGCACAGAGAGACAGCCACCCCCTTGTCTCCATCATCAGTTAACCTCTCGGAAAGGGAGAAGTAGGGACATGCCCTGAGTCCAAAGGCCTTTACATGAACCTCATTGCTGGAGAGACTGCTTAGAGGGCCCTCCTTCTGTGCAGCAGTGTGAGAACAGGACTTTATCCCCTCTAGAAGCTTAGAGAGGGGAGCCAACTGTTTCCCTTTCGTCACTCCTACCTTTGAAAGGAATGATTCCTTTTTTGGCTTTACTAAGTTGCAGTTTTTAAATATTTGCTAGGGTGATAACCTGAGGCTAAATCTGGCTGGGAAGGAAAGCCTTCAACAAATTTCATGTAAGCTTCTCTAAGTCAGAATCTCTCCCAGACTCAGAACTCAGTTTACCCTCAGAGTGCTCTCATTGTCTTCTTACACACATCTAGTTCTTGGCACTTGTAACTCCTTGGCACTCCACTTGAACGCTCCCGACCCCAGTGCCAGATTCTGTGTCCTCAGTCTTGGACTAAGCCTGTTTTTTCAGTCCTGACCTATCGTGGCCCTGGGTTCTGTCTGCTCAGCCAGTATCCACATAGATGCAACATGGGTTGCCTCACATAATGCTGCGTGATCCACTTATACCTTGGTTCAGTGTTTCTGTGTTGTCTCTGTGTCCTGTTTACACACTATAGGCATGTGTGTATATGTCTGTGTCTGTAAAGGAAAAACTCCCGTTTTTTGCTTTCTATGTAGGGAAAACCCCAGTTCTTTCCTAGTGTGTTTCTCCTCTGAGTCTCCTTTACTATTCACACAAAACACTTCATTTCTGACACTTCTGGTCACCAAATGCGTGGTTTGTCTCCATATCAAGCAATTCGCTGCAACACCAGCTGGGTGCCCTACAATTTTACTCAATTCTAACACTGTCTACCCACAGACAGCATCAAATCCCACAAGTTAAAGGCTCGGTTCCTCAAGACACTCCCCACAATTCAGACACCAGCCACCTGGTTGTCACCGTGGGCTTCTAACCAACCGCTGTAGAGGGCTGCTTCCCTTGACCCCCACCTTGGGTTCGTTGAATTTACTGGAGTGGCTCCCAGAACTTACTACATCACAGGTATCTTAGAAAAGGCTATAACTTAGGGACACCCAGGTGGAAGAGGTGTGGTATGCTATGATATAGTTATAGGGAAAAGGGTGTGAAGGAACTTCCATGCTCTCGGCGTACCACCCTCCCCAGATCTCCACATGTTCACCAACCTGGAAGCTCTCCCAAACCCTGTACTTTTGGGATTTTATGGAAAGTTCATCACATAGACATGATATATCATTAACTCTGTTCTTAGCCTTTCTCCCTTCTTAAGAGAGTGACTGGTGGGGCGGAAAATTCCAAGCTTCTAATCATGGCATGATCTTTCTAGTGACCAGCCCTTATCCAGGAAGCCCCCCCAGGGTCACCTCATTAGAACAAAAGACACTCCTATCACCCAGGAAATTACATGGGTTTCAGGAGATCTGTGTCAAGAACAGAGGTCAAAGGCCAATATTGGGACAAGAGATGCCCATAGTGTTCTTATCATTGAGGAAATTACAAAGGGTTCAGGAGCTCTATACCAGTAACCAGGGCCAGAGACCAACATATATTTTCTATTATCTCACAGTGTCAACTGAGTAACTTGGGCAAAACTAGTGCAGGAAGTCATGAAACTGGTTATTGAACCCACACCTTTTTAGCCTCAAAGCTTATACAATTGCATATGTGGCCCTCTAAGCAGTCTCTCTAGCAATGAGATTCATGTGGAACCTTTTTTCTTCATTGTTGAGTTCTGAGCTCTTGCAATGGTACTTGACATGTGGAAAGCAATTGTTAAGTATTTATTAAATTAATAAGTGGATGGTTGTTATGATAGCCTTCTGGAGTTTTTTGTTTTTGCTAAGTTTATTTATTTTGAGAGAGTGAGAGAGAACACAAATGGGAGACGGGCAGAGAGAGAGAATTACACGTAGACTCTGCACTGTCAGCATAAAGCCTGATGCAGGGCTCAGTTTTACAAACCATGAGATCATGACCTGAGCTGAAATCAAGAGCCAGATGCTTACCCGACTGAACCACCCGGGTGCCCCAATAGTCTCGTGTTTTGATTCAGTCTCAGGCCTGCCTCTGAGAGCTAAGTGCTGGCATGTCATCTTAGCAACATTACAGCGCTTATAGTCGAGGTGACTCTGCCTTCCAATGATTACTCATTTATTTTCTTAGTTGCTTTACAGTCTTTATCCATGCTTTCTCTTACTGCATTTTTATTTTTATTTTCCAAGTCTACTGTTAGCTGGCAGTAAAGGGAAGGATGGTAGGGGTTGCTGAGATCCTGGTTTGTCTTGTCTGATTAATCCCTGGGGTGGGATTTGAATATTTTACAGCTTTTGGATCTCTTCATCCAGTGGGATTGGTCAACCTACCTTGCTGACTATGGTCAGCCCACCTGCAAGTACCTCCGGGTGAACCCAGTGACAGCTCTGACCCTGCTTGAGAAGTGAGTACCCAGTCCAGTGGTCTCTGTTGGGAGGTGGAAGTTGGTATCGGGGATAATTTTCTCTTTGCCAAAACCTTCAAAAGACAGCAGAGAGGCCCTCTCCTTCAAGTTGCCGTGAGTGCTACTAGCAGTCCCCCATCCTTGTGTTTGGCAGGCTGGCCTTGTAGCCTCTTTCATTCCTGAGCTCCCAACAAGTGAAGCCAAGTATAGGTCACGTGGACTCTGGCATTACCTTGGAGCTTAATGGGGCATCATCTCTTTAACTGGAGATGACAAGGGAAGAAAGAAAGATGCCTTGGCTTGCTCAGAGGCCGCCTGGGGAACAGAGGGAGACTGGCCCCAGTCATCTGGGCAGGACAGCCCATAGAAGACGGCTTCTCTGGTTTCTAGCAGAGAAGTTCTCAGAATTACTGAAACCTTCACCAGCAGCCTCTCCCACTCCCTGCCAGACCGAGCCTTACTGTGCTGACTGTCCCAAGAAGGCTGTTTGGGAGAAGATGTGTCATTCTCGCTCTGGGCAGTCCCTGGCCGACAGAGGCACTACCACTGAGACCGGGTTAGCCATCTCTGGAACATCCTGTGGCTAACCAGGATATCCCCCAGATGCTGGGATCTGCTCTGCAACCTGGTTCTGGCTTTTGCTAACCTAGTTGAGAGCTGACTGGCCAGAGATCAAGCTCCAAGGAAAGGGGAAGCTTTTTCCTGTCATCACAGTCATTAACTCCCAGGGTCCTTGAAGCTTCTTAGAAGGGTACCCTGCATCTAAGGAGCATAACAAGTACCTATATGGCCATATGTGAACTTGGATACATGGCTCAGCATCCAGGAGGTCAGAGTGGAGCCTTAAGCAGAAGAAAAGACTAAGGTGTATCCTCCCTACTGTGTGGGGTGATAGGAAGACAAGGGGAGGAGACGGAGAGTAGGCAAGAGCAGGATGCAGAGGAATGTGTTTGGAGCCAGGAAACTAAGAGCCCAGAGTGCAGCTTTCTCCAGACCAAGACAGACTGATGTTTCCATTTTAACTTTGTTTCCCATGATTCTCTCTCCCAATGACCTTCCTCCCTAGGATATCTAGAGAGTAAGTATATTATTCACTTGGGCCTTTTCCATCACTTTGAGGCAAGTCCTTCTGGTTTCCTCATTGACACTAATGACTACACTAAAATCCCTACCCTGTGAGTTGTCCCCACCCTGACATACTAATCTACTAAACTAGCCCAGTGCCAACTGGCTGGCTGCCTCCTCGATCCTTGGTCCTCAGAGTGACCCTTGGCATGCCAATTCCTATGGGGCTGGAGGCCGCAGCAGGGATTTTGCCCCACTGGCGCCAGGTAGAGGGCTGTTCCCACTCAGCTTCCTGGCACACTCAGTACTCTTGCTAGTGCAGGGCTGGAAACTCAGCCCTGACGGAGGAGCTCCTCAGCAGTCTGCCCCACCTCCTGGTGGTTGAAGCCCACAGCATTAAGATCCAGAGCCTATGCCTCCCATGGAAAATTTTTTATTAGGGGCAAGGCCTAATCCCAGCTGAATTGGGGGCATTTTGGCCTTTCGTTTGGTGTTTAGATGTCATATTCACTATGTGTCCAAATGGGCTGTGGGATTCCCTTCCAGTTCCTTCTCTCAACAGTCCTATACTTGTCTGCTCCTGAGAATCTCTAGCTCTAAGAGGTATTGCCTCATCCACTTTCTGCAGATCAAGAGTCTAAAATCATCAGCCCCTCCGTAGCATTCTGGAGGCCTAACAGGAACAAAGCCTTGTGCTTAGCCTTAGCAGTCAGCAGGGTTTAAAAGCTTCCTTCCAAATCCAGTAGGGCCACAGGCCACCTCGATCACTAAAATCCCTATTTCCCAGCCTCATAGGAATCAGTCCCTTTCCCTGGCCCTTTCCTGCTTTCTGCACAGCCAGATATACCACCAGAGCTTGACAATCTCCGCTTTTCAACCTGGCACTTCTTGGCAGGGCAAGATATGAAAAGACCCAAAGACCTGCTGAGGACATTCAGGAAAGAGAAGAGGCGCCTATGTCCTTGAGAGGTGGCCATTGCCAAAGTAGATCAGAATCCTGAGGAGGGTTCCCCTCTGGCTTTGGAGCATTCCAGGGCACAAACCAGCATGCCACTTGAGTTTATCTTTTGAGTAATCCCAACTCCAGGCCTTAATGGCCAAGAACTTCTAGCCTCTGAGGCTCAGGGGTCTTCTTCCTCCCTTTCTCCTATCTTATTATAAGAGCTTCCTATGGGAGCTGAAAGCCAACTCTGGTCCCCATCTCTGGGCAGCTTGGAGGAGTCCTGAAATTAATGATTACATAGGATGTTAAATTAAATATCCCATAGGGAGTGTTTTTTCATCCTTCTTTTTTACTTTTTTGTTTTGTGTTGTTTTCACTCAGATCTATAGCATATACGGCAAAACAAAAGGAATCCTTCCCTGGGATGTAGAATCTAAATCCAGGCAGTTCCATAAATGTAATGGTATAATTAATGTGTAAGGGACCAAATACAGTGCTCATCATAGCCCTGAGACCCATGTGCTTTCTTTTCAACCAATCTCCATCACCTCTCCTTCTTCCTCACCTCCAAGCACAGGCCTGCACATGTGGGTGGGTGTACCTTATACTCAGTGTTCTGAGTTTGCTCGAGCAGTTCCAGCCTTAAGGTGCTTAAGCTTAGATCTGTGAGAGAAGTCTCCATTCATTTGTGGCCATCAGTGTCAGCCAGAAGCACACAGCTTTGGTCCTCATCTCAACCTCCTGACCTCATTTATATGCCCTTGTGGGATCTCTGGTCTTTTAACCCACTGGCCCCAAATCTGCCCCTCTGCACAAGGGCCACCCCACAGGAAAAAATGGGCCAGGACTGGTGATAGGCCAAAGGCCTTTGGAAGTTTACTTGGGGGTTGATCAGTAGGGTTGCCAGGTTCCTCCCCCTACTTCTTCTGACCTATCTCCCTGCAGCCTAGGGAGCTGTGAAGTCAGAGAGCTGGCCTAGCTCCTGGCAGGTGGTAATGAAGACCACCTACCTCTACCCTAAGGAGAAATTGCTCTAACACCAGAACTAGCTATGGGCTGGAGGTCCAGTGTGCAGAGACAGAGGCCAGAGTTAACAGTCAGATGGCAGAGGTTGTGGACTCTCTGCAGGGAATAGCAGATTTCTACCTTCTACCACAATGGCTTATTCAGACCTGGGCGTTTCTGTAAAACCACAGCTTGGCCTTGACTTTATCCGTGCTTCCTGGTTAGGTCTCTCCAGCCAACCACAGCTGTTGGCCAGACCTGCCCATGGTTTGTACTCCAGGACTATTCCATCTCTGGAGCTTTAGCAGGACCCAGTAATTGAAAGCCCTGCAAAGGCCCGAGGTCTGAGGATATAGACAGACATGGAGTCCTTAGGGGCTTCTCTTGCCCTAAGTTCTGGTTCATTGAGTGAAAGGATGGCCCACCTGCTGTCCTCAGCACCACACACTTAGCCCCCTCACCACCTCTGGGTCCTTCCTCTGAGACAAAAAAAAAGAGATCAGTCAAGCCCTTAGTTTTGTTAGGAATGGGATAGAGTGACCAGCGTGTGAAGTTCAGAAATACACAATTGCTTTCGGTTATTCATGCCCTCTTGGAATTACTAGTTGAGAGTACGTTTTTGCCCTGTCTTTCAAATACCAGCTTTAAGGCCCCAGCAGGATCTCATAGGCTTATGAGATGGTAAGTGGATCCTAGATATCCCGTAAGAGCCTGTGGAGCACCAGGGCTTTAGCATGCCTGAGATACCTATAACAGGTGCACGCCTAGAGATAGAAGGGACAGAAATAGGTAGGGTGGGTATAGATGACCAGGGAGTTGGCTCTTCCATAGCTGGCTTTTGACTTTTGATTCCAAAGCTGACCGAAGTTGGGAGGGCTATGGACAGCTTCCTGAACAGTAGGTAAGTATGGGCCTGACAGTGGAGATATTCTGCACTCTCTCAACTCTGGGTAGAGGTTAATATAACCTCCTGCCAGTTCTCTTTCTACCATTGTCTCCTCAAACACTTGGCTCTCTCTTTCCTTCTGTGTTTAGGATGAAGGACACCAGCCGCAAGAACAACGTGTTTGCACAGTTTCGGAAAAATGAGCGAGACAAGCAGAAATTGATTGACACTGTGGCCAAGCAGCTCCGGGGACTCATCAGCAGCCACCACTCGTGAAGGCTGGCCTCAGGCCCACAGAGGCTGCTCCCTATAGCCCCGTGGTCTGGGACCCAGCCCAGGCTGGCCCTGCATTTGTGCATTCTTCTTCAAAGAGAGCAAATGTATTTTTTTAATAACCTATGTACAGTATTCGCATAACCTTTCCCTATAGTAAAAGAGGCACAAGGAAAAGCAAGTACATGAGATGTTGCTAGGCTGGGCTCAGAGGAAGTTATACTATACTGTCTGTATTATCCTAGAGATGGTGATGTCCCCAGTCCCAGTATGATGAGCCACCTTTCAGCGTGGCTCTCGAGCCTAGGTCTGGGGCTCAGAAGTGACACTAACAAAATGGGTACTTGGCCCTGAGAGGTAAGGTGAGTAGGCGAATGGGTAACAACGTATCCTGTTCACTCCCGGGTGCCCCAGTCACCACATAGGTGAGGTTGATTCTTCATGATGCAAAGGGACGACGTAGAAAACATTACCGTTTAGTGCATGGGAGACCAGCACACTGTTCTGGAAGTTCATATCTCCTCAGCCCACCCACTGTCACTGGCTGGGAAACAAGCATGGCATGTGGCCAGATGACAGCTTCGCTTCAGTTCCCCAAGGATGGCAGTTTCTTTAGCCCAGATCTGACCCAGTCTTTTATTGATAATTTCTCTAGGGCAAGACAGAGCTGAGTATACAGTGGTACTAATTGGACCCCATGACTAACTGCAGGTTGCTTCACACCAAGAGGAGTTTTATTAGCTCTTGAAAACCAGCATGAATGGAATCAGAGCCTCCATCCATTCCCCGTTCTTCTCCTTTTCTTCTTTCAGGGTCAGGGAACTCAGTTCAGAACACAGATCAACAGTTATTTGCACAGATCTTCACGGAGACTTGGCCTCCTTCAGTAGGTGTCATTGAGAGAAGCCAGATTCCAGAAGCCTGGAAATGGCCCCTCCTTCACTCTTAGGTAAAACCTGAAGATGACTTGGGAGTGTTCCTTGTGTTGTAAAACCAGCACCCTGGCCACCATCTTTAAAAGAAATATTATGAGCTCTACACACTGGGGCAGCTGCCACTGGACAGGATGCCTCTAGGGATAGGGACGCTGTCAGCATGAAGCAGACAGGGCCAAGCATGGCTAATAGTTGGTTGCCTCTGGCCCAGTTGTCCCTTACTAAGTCACATCCTAGATATGAAGCTCTTCTTACTCAAGCCTAAGCCTTCCATCCTCTCCTGAGAGCCCCAGAGCCGTCTTTTGGCCTCATCTGAGAAAGATTGTCTGTAATCCTATCCCACAAATGACTAGCTAGCTCGGAGGCTGGGTCCGCTTGTCCCGGATGGCCTTCCAACACGAGGCCTCACCTGCTGTGAGGTCAGTCAGAGGAACCTGGATGTTAAGACTCTTCCAGAAGATGCTACTGTGGCTACTGGCAAGAGTATACTTGTGCATCGCCAAACAATGACAAATAAGCCACACAGGCCTTTCCAGCTTGGATTAGTGGGTGGAGAGACTCATCAAGCAGAATTCTTCACTACCTTTGTCAGCTACTAAGTTGCTTCTGGGGAGGGCAGTACTTCCTATTTCATTCCCCACCCCCCAAGCCCCTGTATTCCATCACAACTTGAAAACCAAGGGGAAGAGATTTCACACACAGACAGGCAGGCTTCCTCAAAGATGGAGACATGAGGCTACGTATAAGGCCTGAGAATCTTTCTGAAGCTCACCTTGAGACCTAGGTGGTTAGCCAAGGGTCTTAGGGTGAGGGTCAAGGTGAATGCTGCCACCCAGAATTTCAAAAGGCAAGGGATGGCAGGGGGCCATGGGAATGAGACCTCAGATGCCATCTCCCAAGCCGTGGGCTTGATTGAAAAAGAACAAGAAATGTTTACACTAATCTAAAGTCCTATTGCTTACGAAAGGCCCCCCAATATACTCCTTTTATTAGTCCCCGGTTTGCAGCAAGATTCCTTCAGCTTTGAGTACTGAGACTTGGACATGGAATGGAGAGAACCTTAAGCATGTCATACTTTTTGTCTTTTTTGAGTCGTCACTGCTGGTCGGGTCTCAAACCTGTACCCTGGAGACTGCTATAGAGAAAAGGCAAGCACGGCGGAAGAATGGGGGTGCCTCTGCACCTCGTACATGGAAGTCCCTCTAAAGAAAACACTCTCTCAAGCTCAAGACACATTAGGGAGGACCCCTTGGTAGCTCTTCTCTTCCCTTTCAGTCCGCCTTCAGTCTTCTCTGCCGAAACCAGCATGCCGCTGCTAAGTTGTCTGTAGAGTCTTTTGGTGGGCAGGGGAGGGTCAGAAAACAGGGACCAGCAATGTCCAAGTTGTTTGAATTGGTGAAGTAAGACTTTTCAGTTTTGTCTCTAGGCCTCTAGCTGGGCCAGCCCTTGAGAGGACTTACACACGTGTGCCCATGCCCGTCAGAGTCCTAAGATCTGGTCTCAAATGCCCAGAGATAGACAGGTAGGTGTCCTAGTGGGCCTCAGCAAGAGGGCAAGAATACGGGTGGCTAGAAGCCTCTCGGCCTTCTAGTTAATATGACCCTTGGCCAAGTTCTTGGAAAAACCAGGTCCATGTTCCTAGAAGGATGTTCTGGTTTGGGACCCCAGTGGGTTTCAGTAGTGCAGGCAAGCTTGTATAGTTTTAACATTCATGGGACATTTCTTTGAGTGAACTGTAAATGAAGCTGTTGGGGGTGGGGAAGAGCAGGACCCACAGATTGGAACCAGCAGAGTCCCTGCTGACAGAAGACATGTCCAACGTCCAGGGAGTACTCCCCAGTGTCTCCGACGCACACGAGGCCTAACGGTCCCTCAGGCCTCAAAGCCAGCCTAGCTTCAGCGCACACTTGGCAAGTGCTTATGCAGCAAGCCCCAGACCCAGAGCCCTTTATCCCCAAGATTGGCAGTGGCCATGACCTTCCTCGTAAAACCTCTCAACACTCCCTGGGGCCTGCTACAGAAATCCCCCTACCTTAGCCTCCCTTCTCCCGGACTCTCCTCCTGGCTGCTTCAGCTGCCTTTTTTTTTCTCTTTGCCTGTGTCCGCAATTACTTTTCACTGATGTGTTGGAAATGGCCTTTTTATTTTGCACAAATAGTTGCACATTTACGGAGGAAATTTAGGAGAGTCCATTTTTAACTCTAAAGGGAACTTGTTTCTTTAAAACTCACTAGTAAAGCTACGGATGCGGATGGGCCTCGTGGTGAGTGGGAGCCTCCTGTGTGGAAAGAGCATGTTTATTCCTCCTGTACATTCTCCTCTCTTAACTGCTATTAAACAAGAGAGTCTATGTACCTGTTTAAAAAGCCACGGTGTCGTCTCATGGTTTGTTTTTGGGTTTTTTGGGGGTTTTTTTTGTTTTTGTTTTTTTTTTTGCTCTTCTGCCCCTTTCACACAGTGCAGCTCTGGTTGGTGATCTGGATGGCAGCCATTGCACCCCCTCAACGGAACTGAGGACTAGAGTGGGCAGTAGCCTGCTGGGGGAAGAAAGCCTGCCAGACAAGGGCAAGGAGCCTTTGGAAACATCCCGAACTACTGAGTTAGCTCTTCCTGTCTGTATAGTTAACACTGGCATCATCACCATCAAGAGGAGTAGCTTTCGAAGTGCCTGATTTGTGTGGAGCACCTAATGTGTATTGAACACCAACCCGGCAACGGAAAGGCTCCCAGTCAAGACGGGAAGATGTCAGATTATCCAGAACAAAGCCAGGCTGGGAGAAGGGGAGAAAGGAGCCTGTGTTAGAGCTCGGTGTGGTAGAAGGGCAGGCATCGAGGCCTGCTATGGGAATGGGTCCGGTCAGGGAAGACAGCAGAGAGAAAGCAGGATGTTAAGTAGCTGGGCCTTGAAGGACTAGAATTCGAACTGTGTTAAGCTGTGCGAGTATCTGAGGTGCAGACCACATTAGAGTAAAAAGCTGGCCTGAGTCTGGCATGTGCTGGGAGGTTCCCTGTGGAAGTACGTGGAATAAGGCCAGAAATGGTGTAACGGCACCAGCCTGCGTGCCCCCTCAGAAGCCATGAGAACAGGATGGAAAGAATTTTTCTTCAGTAACAATCTAACTACTGCAGCCAGGTTTCAGTCCCTGCTGTGCCACTTACTAGCTGACCGGCCTTGACCAGTTACCTCCCTAAATCTCATAATCCTCATAGGTGATACAGAATAGTAGTCCTGATGTACAGTGTGGTTCTCAAGTGTGAAGGAGTTATGGATGGTCAAAATGCTTAGCCAGTACCTAGCCATGGCACGTGCACCATTTAAGGCCTTTCCCTCCTTCCTCTCCAATTCCACAACATTCCTCATGGCTGAGCACTGGACAGAAGCGTCCAGAGTCTCTCTGCCTGCTGGCTTCTCCCCAAGGCCAGCACGGCATTAATGGCCGTGAGGCCTCCCGAGCTCCCATACATGAAATAGGTGCCAAGCCCTTCAAGTCAGCCAACCGTGTGACTCAGGGTAAAGCCAGCCCTTCAGATGGAATCTGCCCCCTCACCAACACCTAGAACATCCTCTGCTCTCTCTTTGGTGCCAAAGTTTACACTTGGTCCTAAGATTCAGGAGTTCTTAACCAGGAGTCCGTGAATCCTTGGAATATGTGTGTGTGTGTGAGTGTACATGTATGTGCACGTGTGTGCACCAGCTTGCATTCACCCGTGTTCTCTGGATAGAAAGTGCATGGCTTCCATCAATGTCAGAAGAACGATTCAAGACTAAAATACTGAACGATAACCAAATCTCTTTGGAAATACAGATCTCCCGAGGGAAAGACAGACGCCCTGAGCAGTTAGTTCCTCTCCCTGCCTCATAGAATTCTGGCAGATTTTTCAAGACCTACAGTTCTGCCACTTACCTTTTCCAGGAGCCCCCACGTGAACCGCAGGTCATACCTAAAAACCCGTAGAGCCACAATTCCTGGCTTTTTGTATGCAGCCAGGTTAGGGTACTGAGGTGGGCGTGAGGACCTTGCATTTCTGAGAATACGGAGACTTCCAGCTGGTTGGGAAGATTGCAAACAAGAGGGCCCAGTATAGGTATATGGGCCCTCAAAGCCAAACTGAACCTGACTCACCCAGAACATTCCCTATAGCTTCTGAGCACGCACTGGTGCATTNAAGAGAACAGCAGCCATGGTGGGGTTTCCAGGGTAGGATGGGAGGTGGGGACCCTGGGACAGATGTGAGGCAGTCACCAGCTTGCCCCTTTTCTCACAGCTGGGCTTATCTGCGCACCAGCAGGTGAGGATGGAGAACAGCTAGTGGGGATAAGGGGAGGGAGAGAAAGTGCCAGACCCTTTCCCCAGAGGCCTCAGTTTTGAATTTAATGGGCAGTGTTTGCTGGAATGAGAGAGCCTCACAACCCAAGGGACCAGAAGACAAAAGCTCTGGAGGAAGTGCAAGGAGGAGGAGGAGAGGAGTGGGGGCCTGGGTATTGTGTGGGAGAGCCACCCCTCTATCTGTTTCAATCACTGCCGGGTTAGGGTTACCCTCCACTTGGGGCCCCCCGCTGCTTTGTGGGGTCTGTGACATCAGCCCTTGTGATGGTAATGGAGGGGCCTCTCTCACAGGGGGCTCCCCTTCCCCAGCCAGCCCACGTCAACTCCCAGAGAGGATTGAAGCTCCTATTCCCTCGGGG
>NW_027530368.1:3196047-3197083 GCF_008692635.1 Crocuta crocuta
CCCTCCCTGTGCCGGGGGGGGGGGGGGGGCAGGATGTGGGCCCAGAATGGGACCCAAGACAACAGGCCCCCTCCCAGTCTGAACCCACGGCTAAGTGTTATCTTCCAAGCCCAAGCTATGACCTTCCTCTCCCCAAAGCTCCAGAAAAGGAATGGAATCTGAACATTGAGACGCTTTTCTGGCCCTAAACAATCCTTCCATTCTCTAGGCTCAATGATGGGTCTATTTCCTCCTGTAAATGGGTCTCGTAATCTTCAACTTTTACCTTTGCTTCTAAGGGTAATTAATTGGATCTCCCTCTTGTTCTCCCTACACACTCCCCTCTCTGTTACAAGGCTCAGGTTAAGCCGGGTGGATGGCTTTTCTTTCTTTCTATTGCATGGAGTGCTCATTTTTAAAGCCGATGGAGTAAGGGCTTGCCCTCTCCAGTGAACCTCTTCTCCAGAGAAGCCTGCTAGGGAAACACCACTTCCTCGGGCCCAGGAAAGCGGCCTCTGCCCAGCTAAAGGCTTTTCAGAGAGCCAGTTCTGAACAACCGTTTCACTTTTTCTTCCCAGGTATGTTTCCAAGGTTTTAGGGAAGGGGGGTTCGGGCTGTCAATCTCAGGAGCAAAGTGAAGGGTTAAGGGTTGATCTGGACCTTGGAGGGGAAGGGAGGCAAAGGTGGGCACGGGAGAAGTAAGATAAAACAATCAGTTTCCTTTCTTTCCCAAAGTCTGAGGAGAAACAGGCCTCAGGTGCAGGGCAGCAGGAAGGCATCAAGTGGGGAAGAGTGAGGCTAGACCCCCATCCGGACAGCGGGAGGAGAAGCTGCTATGGTGAGGCAGGTCATGGGGGCAGGAAGTTGAGCCCCGGAGACACCGATGATTTCTAGGAACTGTGAGCTGGTCTGATGCTCCGACTTGATAACGAGCTCTTCGAAGGCAGGAATGACTTCATATGCCTGTCTGAATCCTTTGCAGCACCTTGCCCAGCAAATGGCACCTGGGCACTCATGACCAGATGAGTCACACTTGCAGTGGGGACAGTCACTACCG
>NW_027530368.1:3197155-3218747 GCF_008692635.1 Crocuta crocuta
CAGGCCCTCCGGGGGGGGGGGGGGGGGGGAGGAGGGATGTGGCTGGGGAAGCAGCCCTCCCTGCAGGGAGAAATATCTTGTGGCCCACACTGTTTCAGAAGGGGATTGAGAATGAAAAGCAAACTAGATTTCAGTCAGTTTTGTTACAGTTTTAAAATTCTCTACAACCATGTACTAGCCCACTCTTGGTGTGCCGTGGAGTAAGGAACAGGTTGAAAAGAGACTGAGTCAGGTGAGAAACCAAAACAACAGTTTAATTCCTGACAGGCAGGGTGTGGTCCTGGTGGTGATGGTGGTGGTGGTGGTGGCGGTGAAGGAGTGTGCCCGTGGATGTGTGGATGGGTGGATGAGTATCTTTTAAACACAGAGACCTAATCCCATTTCCCACAATCACTGTTAATTCTATGGTGACGTTCTTTCAGATCATTTGAATATGTGTATACTTTTTTCACAAGAAAATAGAATCATGGTATATTATATTACAGGTTTCTTTCCCACTTAATGTATCTTAAACATCTTTCATGGCAGCGTAATAGGATTTCTTCCTTTCTGAAGCCCATGAATGCTTCCACTGCATGGATATACCTGGGGTTTATTTAATTCTGAGTTGGTGAATATCTGGGATGTTTCCAGTATTTCACTATTGCGAATAATATCGCAAAACTTTTGTATACATGCTTGCCTTCTTGCATAGTATAAAATTTCAGGAGTAAAACTGATTGGCTAACGGTTGTAAGTATTACAAATCTTAATAGGAATTGTGTATGACTTTTGAAAATCACCAATTTATACTCCTTCCAACAGGAGAATGTGGCAGGGACCCACCCAGCTCCCCCCCCCCGCAAAATGGCTGACAGGTTGTCCCACAGCATCACTGATTAACTTGTTAATATCATCTTTATCTTATATTAAATTCCCATTTATCCTTGGGCCTATTTCTGGACTTTATTGACTGTTCCGTGATCATTTCCATTTCTGAGACATTACCATATTGTTTTAGTTACCATATCTTTTTTTCATCTGTTTTAATACCTACTAATCCCTTCCTACATCATGCATTTCTCTTTCAGATTTTTCCTGAATATTTGGATAATTATTCTTCCAGAGTAATTTTATAATTCTTTTTCTCAAGTTTCAAAAGTTCTATTGTGATTTTGACTGGAATTGCACTGAATTTATAAAATAATTTGCAGATACATAGCATCTTTATAACACTGTCAGTGCGTTGATGAAAAATATCTGTCCTTTTATTCATCATATCTAGATCCCTCTAACAGTTTTGACATTTTCTGCACTTGGAATCTTCACATTTCTTATTTAGCACAACCATGGATATTGAATGTTTTCATTACTGTTGTAAGTGAGAGCTCTCCTTCCATATTCTACGTTTTCTGGTTTGTTTTACTTACGGAAGTAATGTGTAAACATCTATCAGATTGGCAAAGTCATGCAGTCTGATATTAACAAATGTTGATGAGGATAGGGAGAAAGAGCGGTGGGAAGATACATTAATGCAACTACTTTCTAAAGCAGTTTTGTGCTGCAGATTCAAATCCCCTATTGCAATTCAAAAAGAAAAAAAAAAAAACTGAAACCTGGAAGTTCTTAACATATTTGGTGGCAAAACCTGACTTGATGGGAGGCTATTTATGGTCTTCATTTATCACACGTAACGTGGGTATTTTTACTTTTCACCACAGAAAAAGTCATGTATTTGATTATGGAATACTTCTCCCGAGCCCTACAAGGTAACGCTATACGGCACATGTACCACGCTGCCCTTCTAAGATCCAAACAGTTCTTATTATGAAACACATTTGGCTCCAACAGTTTTGAACAAGGTATTGTGGGTGTGTGTCTGGTGAAGTTAAAGATGTGCATAACCTAAGACTCCGCAACTCCGCTTCTGAGAACATTCCCCAGAGAAACCAATCCATGGGGAGACGCGTTTCAGACTGCACATTCTAGTATTGTTTATGATGATGGAAGAGTAGAAATAACCTAAATGTGGGGCACCTGGGTGTCTCAGTAAGTTGACCATCTGAATTCAGCTCAGGCCATGATCTCACGGTTTGTGAGTTCCAGTCTTCCTTCTCTCTGCCCCTCCCCACTCACTTGCTCTGTGTCTCTCGGCATAAATAAACACAAGGGGGAAAAAAAAAGGAATAACCTAGATGTCCACCAAGGGGAGAATAGGTTAATTGTGATATACTCATCTAATAGAGACCATATAGCAGTTAACAGCTACATGTGCCAACACGAACACTTTTTAAAATTTCTTGATTAAAAATGCAGGTTGCAGAATGGTAACAGCACAATAGAACTTTAAGTTTGAAAATATGCATGAGAATGACAGACACCAAATTCAGTGTGGTAAACATCTCTGNCCTTTTGCTTTATCTATAAAGTCTTAGCTCTCTCTTTTTTTTAATGTTTATTTATCTGTGAGAGAACACAAACGGTGGGGGGAGGGATGAGAGGGGGACAGAAGATCCTAAACGGGCTCTGCGCTGGCAGCAGCAAGCCCGATGTGGGGCTTGAACTCACTAACCATGAGATCATGACTTGAGCTGAAGTCAGACACTCAGCTGAGCCACCCAGGTGCCCCAAAGTCTAATCTCTCTCTCTCTTTTTTTTTTAATCGGAAATGACTCTGGCAAAATGTTGAGATGTTTTTACAAATGCATAGATTTGTATTCTACATAATAGTCCCAATCCTAAGAATTCTGGAGGGGGAAGCGTAAGCAGACGGAACTAGAGCAGCCGAGCAGCAGAGACCCAGGCATTTTGTGTCTTTCCGTTCTGTCGGGCTTAGCAGGCTGAGCATTTCACAGGCACAGAACAGCTGTGTCACCTTCAGGCGGGAGGCAGGGAGAAGGAGGAAGAAGGAAAGGCGAGGAGATGAAGGCCTGCGTGGGCCAAATCTGTTCTGTTCCTTCCTCAGGAGACCATGATTTCTTTCCGTCTTTCTTTAGATTTACAGATTTGCTTCCCTAAAATTATGTTAAGTATTCTCAAAAGTACTTGAACTTACATTACTATTTAAAATGATCTCTTTATATTACAACCTCTTACATCTTATTGGGCAGAAGTGAGCCACGTGGCCACCCCCAAAACCAATCACAGCCAAAGGGAGGAAAATGACCACATTTGGTTTAGACCAACTATGGTCATTCCCTGTAAGCTCCATGAAAACAGTGTTTTGTTCACAGCTTTATCCTGAGTGCCTACAAGAGTTTCTCTTGCATAGACTATGCTTATTAAATTGTATGGAAAGACCCAGCAGTATGTTTGAATGAGAAGATAAATGGAGCTGGGATGGGGGCAGGAGATCAAGAGATCTGCACCACCGTTTGAGCCAGTCTGAGTCCTGTCAGCCGTGAATCAGGGGGCAATGAGTTGTCAGGAGATCGGGTTTGTCACAATACCCTTGACCCACTGAGCCACGTGATGCAAACTATGTATTTGTTACAGATGAACAAACATGTTTTCCTAGCCTTTCACTTAATTTTTTAAATAAGCTTTTTATTTTGCAATAATCTTAGGTTTATAGAGTTCTACAAACTGATCCGGAGTTCTACAGCCCTCACCCAAGTGTCCTCTCCTGTTAACATCTTATATCACCACGTACATTTGTGAAAGTGTTAAAACCCCACATTGGTAAATCAGTATGAACTAAACTCAGATCTCAGAGGGCTAGCCCCAGCTTTTCTGTTCTGGGATTCAATCTAGGACACCGTGGTGCGTTTAGTTGCTACGGCTCCTCGGTATCCTCTGGTCTCCGACAGTTTTTCCATCTTTCTTTATTTTTCATGACCTTAACGGTTTTAGGAGTGCTGGTTAGGCATTTTACAGAATGTCCTCCAATTGGCATTTGTCTGATATTTTTCTCTTGAACAGACAGGGGTTCTGAGCTTTTTGAAAGAATGCCACAGAGGCGAAGCATCCTCATTACGTATCAGAAATTACATGACATGGCAATGAGAAAGAATGGAATCTGGCCATGTGTAGCAACATGGATGGACCTTGAGGGTGTTATGCTGAGCGAAATAAGTCAGGCAGAGAAGGACAAATATCATATGTTTGCACGTATAGGAGGATTAGGAGGAACTTGACGGAGGAACAAGGGGGAGAAGAAGGGCGGAAATGGTGGGGGAAAGGGAGAGAAGCAAACCATGAGAGACTTTTGAATGCTGACAAAAACTGAGGACTGATGGATGTGGGGGGGAGGGGGGATGGGCATGGAGGAGGACACTTGTGGGGATGAGCACTGAGTGTTATGTGGAAACTAATTTGACAATAAACTATTAAAAAAAAAAAAGAAATTACATGACATCACTGGGTGATGTGAACTTTGAATACTTGGGTATAGCAGCATCTGCCAGGCTTCTCCACTGTAAAGTGACTCTTTATCCCTTCCCGTACTCTAGCTGGTAGAAGCAAGGCACTAATTGCAGCCCACTGAGCTGTGACAGGGAGGAGTGGGGGTTAAGATTTACCTCCTAGAAAGGGTAGCTAAATAAATTATTTGGAATTCTTCTATAGGAAAGCTTTGGTTCTTCATCTTAATTTATTTAAATCCTTTATTTATCTCAGTAGGGACTTATGTACATGTTTTTGCACCTATTTTTATTTAAATGCTTTTCTCTCTCTCTCCTTGAGAGAGAGCGAGAGAGCGAGAGAGAGAGAAAGAGAGAGAGAGAGAGAGAGAGCATGTGAGCAGTGGGGGCAGACAGAGACGGAGACAGAGAATCTGAAGCAGGCTCTGTGCTGGATCTGCCCAGACAGAACTCCCCAACATGAGATCATGACCTGAGCCAAAGTCAGACACTTAACCCACTGAGTCACCCAGGCACTCCTAGGCTCTTTTCTTCTTTCTGTAATTGTGTATTGCAATATAAGTCACACAGCATAAAATTCATCATTTCGAAATAGACGATTCAGTGGATTTTTGTATACTCACAATATCCTGCAACTATCAGTATCTAATCTCAGAACATCTCTGTCACCCCAAAAGAAACTCTGTACTTATTAGCAATCACTCCCAATGCCCCTCTTGCCCAAATCTACTTTCTATCCCTACTAGTTTGCACATTTTGGACATTTCATCTAAGTGGAATCATATAGTACATGACTTTTGGTATCTGCCTTCATTCACTTAGCATAATGTTTTCAAAGTTTATCCACATATATAACATGGATCAGTCCTTCAGTCCTCTTATGGCTGAATAATACTCCACTGTATGGACATACTACACTTTGTTACCCATTCAGCTTTGATGGCCCTTTGCACCCTTTCCACTTTTTGGCTATTCTGACTAATGCCGCTATGAACACTGGTGGATATGATTTTTTAACATGTGTTTTCACTTCTCTTAGATACATACCTAGAAGTGGAATTGCTGGGTCATATGTAACTCTGTGTTTAACTTTTTGAGAAACAGCCAAACTGTTTTCCAAAGTGGCTGCACTATTTTATTTACCTTCCCACCAGCAATGTATGAATGTTCATTGCAGCCTTACCAGTACTTGGTATTTTCTGGGTTTGGGCTTGCTGTTTTTCATAATTGCCATCCTAGTGGCTGTGAGGTGATATCTCACTGTAGTTTTGTTGTGCATTTCCATAATGACTGATGATGTTGAGAATCTTTCCATGTGCTTATTGGTCACTTGTATATCATTTCTGGAGAAATGTCTATTCAAATCCCTTTGCTCTTTTTTAAAAAATCAGGTTGCCTTTTTATTGTTAAGTGGTAAGAGTTCTTTATAGAGTCTAGATACTAGTCCCCTGTCAGATACATGATTTGCAAATATTTTCTCCCATTCTGCGAACCTTTCCAGTTTTTGACAGTGTGTTTTCATGCACAGTGTTTTAAATTTTGATGAAGTCTCAGTTTATCTTTTGTTGTTGTTGTTTGTGCTTTTGGTGTGATCTAAGAAACTGTTCTTTATACAAAAGCATGAATATTTATACTTTCATTTCCTCCCAAGAGTTTTATAGTTTAAATTCTTATATTTAAGTCTTTCATCATTTTGAGTTGATTTTTGCATGTGGTGTAAGTTAGGGGTCCAAATGCATTCTTTTATATATGGAGGTTCAATCGTCCGACATCATCTGTTGAAAACACTATTGTTTTCCCCCCATTGAATGGTCTTGGCATCCTTGTTGAAATCAAGTGACAATATGGGCTGATTTATGAACTCTTAGTATTTTGGGGTTTTGGGGGTTTTTTTAAAAAATGTTTATTTTTGAGAGAGAGACAGACAGAGCATGAGTGGGGGTAGGGCCAGAGAAAGAGGGAGACAGAATTTGAAGCAGACTCCAGGCTCTGAGCTGTCAGCACAGAGCCCAACATGGGGCTCAAACTCATAAGCTGTGAGATCATGACTTGAGCCCAAGTCAGATGCTTAAGCGACTGAGCCGCGCAGGTATCCCTGAACTTTCAGTTTTTAATTCCCCTCTCAAAGCTATATGTCTAGCCTTTGGACTTCTGTATTTATTTTATACTTTGGGTTATAATCCAACACCATGTTATTTATTTCTTTGCTCAGTTTTGGCCATTGTGATGCTTTCTCAGGTTGGTTCCTGTCTACCTTTGAAAAACCTCCATCCTCTCATTTATTTTAACATTTCCTTGATTTATGGAACTATAAGATGCTCCAGGTTTATCTTGTACTTTTCCTGTTCCAGTCCTAGACTTAACTACTTCTTCATGGGGCTCTAGCTCCTTTTATGATAGAATGATATTTAGAAACCAAGATCTGGGTACTTAGAGTGCTCATTGCTACTGGGGTGGTGTTTATGGGCTCTCAGAGCTAGATACTTTTTTATATAATAACCCATGTATACACACATATCTGTATTTGTTTCTGTATCTCTACGTCTCTCTCTGTGTGTATGGTGTGTGTGGGGGGGTGTGTGGGTGTGTGTATGAGTTTATACAGGTGTTTCAAATTCTAATCCAGTACCAGAGGGACAATTCTAACCTTTCCTGTTCTCCAATGATGAGAACCTGGCTCCCACCATCTACCAGACATTTACTTATTCATTCAGGCCCACTATACAGTTTCAGAATTTCTAATTCCTATTCACCTATTGTTAATTGGTTGTACTAGCTTTGATCATACAGAATTTTGAAACTTAATGCAGTTTAATTGTCAGTCCTTTCCTTTAAGCATCTAGTTTTGTTTCTTTGTTAGAAAGGCTTTCCCAGCCATCATCAACCTCCAGATTATAAAAACATTTTAGTTTTGTTTTACTTTTAGATAATTCAATTTATCTGGAATCTATTTTGGGATTATATGAAATGCAGCTTTAAACTTTTTTTTTTCCCCTCTCAAATGGCCATCTAAAGGTCCTAAACACCTATCATTATTAGTCAGTCCTTTCCTCACTGATTTGCAATGCATGAGTCTGTTTCTAGACTCCATATCCTACTTGTCCATTTGTCTATTTCTGTGCTAATAGGAGACTTTTAATTTTTAACATCTTAAAATATGTTTTGATAGCTAGTATGGAAAGTCTCCCATCATTGATCATTTTCAAGATTCTCTTAGCTATTCTTGTATGTTTATTATCATGCATGAGCTTTAGATTAATTTGTGAAATTTCATTTATAAAATCCCATAAGGATTTTGATTGTGATTACATTGAATTTATCCAGTTCTGGAGAAACTGACATCCTAACATGGTAAGTCTCTATTTAGGTCTTCTTTCATAAAGTTTTACGCTTTCTTCCCAGAAGTCTTACGTTATTCACGAATTCACACTATTCACATTATTCATGTAAATTCCATGAATATTCACATTCATTATTTATTTTAAATTATATTTTCAAATTTATTAATGCTAACATATAAGAAAGCTATTGATTATATGTCTGTCATATATCTGAGCAAGTTACTACATGCTTTTCTTAGATCTAATAGCAGAGTAAAATGCAGTAAATAACGGTAAATATGTATTGTATACGTGCATCACCACAGTCAGAAGTAAAACAATAGAAACAATGCAACATAAATTGATCTCAAAAGTAGCATTAACTTTTCAAGAAACCTAAAACCAGATTTATAGTGCAAGATCGTTTATGTAAGTTAAAACCGCATACGTACACACGACAGCGTTATTTTCAAAGATAGTGGAGACTTCACCATGGGTATATACCTACACAGGGGCGTATGGGTCTGGGGGTGAAGTGGGGGATCCAAAGTAGGGCCGGAGGAAGGAAATCAAAGCGAAGCCTGTACTGACTGAAAGACCCAAGAACTGAAGACTTGTTTCCTCTCCCTGAGGTCCAAATAAAGGATCTAGAAGCATGAATGCCTATGGTGTGCTCTCACCACAGAGGACGCTGGCTGAGTGGAGGGAGCCCAGGACTGAGGCTGGGAGGGAAGCTGGAGTCAGAGAGCCAGGCTGGGCCCCATCCTGAGGGCAACGGGGAGCTGCTGACAGCTTTTAAGCAGGGAGGAACATTCTGTTTCAAAGGTTCCCTTCTGGTGACCTAGAGGGTAAGGAAGGACTGGAGCGGTGTAGTGTTCAGGAGACTACTTTAAAATCACGGGAGAAAGACCCAGGTCACAAGTTACATGTGTGAGTCTGTGTAAGTACCATGGTGGTCTGGAGTAAGGGGGTCTAGGGACAGTGTAGGACGTCATAATAGACCACCTCCTTTTTCACGGGGACAGTCATGGGCTTTGCTCATTTCAGTAGCTCTCTGAAGAGGTGTGAAGTCTGCCAGCCACATAGGGTCCAGTGACTGAGCCCCTCCTCTCCCAATCCCATTCCCGCCTCCATCCCTGCTTCCCTGGGCACAGAGAGCAGCAGACTCAAGGGCCAATTCCAGCTCTTCCCTCTGGTTCCAGAAGTGACCTTGCACAGGTCACATCTTCTCTCTGGCCTCACTTCCTCTCTCTTCTCTTTCCAGCCTGTACTTTCTTTGGCTTCCTATCATTCCCCTAGCAGTAGCCCCCAACAGGGAAATCTTGCCCCCTCCTGAAATCCGCCCCCTGCCCCAGTGGCTCCAAAGTCCTGACACCCTCCTTAATCTTCCAGCTCCACTGCCCCACCCTGGTGAGGAGGAGCAACAAATTGGTATCGTAATGGCCCTGCTGATTGCATTATGGGTGTCTAATGCAATATGCCCTCATGAGGACCATCCATCAGAGCAGGGCCCCTCCCCAAGTCCCTGCCACCCCAGTCACATTAGTCAGGCAGCCCATTCATCACTACCACACACCTCCATGGACACTGGCCTAGACGGATGAGGGGCCAAATCAGATTTATGGGGAGGAATCGTGGAAAAAATCAGCCCCATCCATCTCCCGGACACTGAGGAGGGAGCCCCGTGTCCCCACTCCCTCCGAGGCTCCTTAGGGATACGGGTGCTAATGGAGAAGCCAGCCAAGTTGCTTTTGTTTTCCTGAAGCTCCATTCCTGAGCCCCTGTGTTGCCTAGCACAGCTCTACAACTAGCTTCTCCAGGAGTTCATAATTTTTGGAGCAAAGCCCCTGCCGGATGGGGACACGGTGCCCAGAGTCAGCCACAACTTCTGAGAACCCAGGGAATTCATTTAACCAAATCCCTGGGTTGTGCCCGTTGCTGTGAGTGGAGGATGGGAAGGAGCAGGCACCAAGCCCAGTTCAGCAGTGAGACCCAGGGCAGCTTGCTTGGGAAAGGTGATTTCACCCCAGCCTTCCCTCTGGATGACACCTTGCCCAGGGATCATGCTAGCTCTGCCGGCCAGACTGGGCAATTCTCCTGTGCATGGAACATACTTGGAGAGGATTGAGAATGAGATGGAATGAGAAGGGGGAAAGCTACCTTTCAGGGCCCAGGATTTATGAGAACAGAAGCCTGTATCATCAGAGGGACCCTCTTTAAGAAAATAATGCAAAAATACGAATTGCTACAGCCACTCTCAGATTTTCAGAAGGAACCTGTACAAGTGAGAGACCCCAAAGTGTCAGCTTCCCCAGCCTTACCTTGAATCTGCCCCTGTTATGAGCCCATCGCTGGTTCAAACATTTATGTGGATTACCTTTTTTTAAAGCCTCACAACTGCCAACTGTCCAGAAAGGCAAGAACTTATTCTCCCCATTTGTATTTAAAAAATATTGAGACTCAGAGTGAAGTGACTTGGCCAAGACTCTAGAGCTGTAGAAGGCAGAACCGACCCTCTGGCTGGTGCTCATCCCGCCGCCCCTTGGCCTATGTTGAGTCGGCTGGTCATGCGGTGGGCAGAGAGGAGCCCCTGGCTTGAATGGCTCCTTTCCAGAAAACTCTCTAACTGTGGGCGTGGTGTCCTCTCTCTCAGCTGTCGCTCTGCACCCGAGTGCTGCAGCTGCCTTGGAGGGTCTGGGAGGGACCAGTCAGTCACAGGACAAGGAGGGTGGAAGTTCTTGCAACGTGGAGCCCTGGATCAATGATGGGCCCTCTGAGCTCGGGGCTGCCCCATCAGTAGTTAATCTTGCTTCCCCCAAACTGACCATGGCCCCATCTGAGCTGGGTCCTGGGGGAGGGAGCTCAGCAGCTGAACAGAGCTGAATCTGCTTAGGCAGAGGGCCATGCCGGATCCTTTCCCCACCCCCGCTTAAATGTTTATTTTTGAGAGAGAGAAAGAGAGCAAGCAAGGAAGGGGCGGGGGGGGGGGGGGACAGAGGATCCAAAGCAGGCTTTGTGCTGACAGCAGAGAGCCTGATGCAGAGCCTGAACTCATGGACCATGAGATCATGACCTGAGCCAAAGCCAGAAGCTCAACTGACTAAGCCACCCAAGCGCCCTCATGCAGGATTCTTTTTTTTTTTTTTAATATTTTTTTATTTATTTCTAGGAGAGAGAGAGAGAGAGAGTGAGCAGGGGAGGGTCAGAGAGAGAGGGAGTCACAGACTCCGAAATAGGCTCCAGGCTCTGAGCTGGCAGTCAGCACAGAGCCCGACGTGGGGCCCGAACCCACGAACCATGGATTCTTTGAATGTGAGTGCAGCCTTCTCTGAGAAGCCTGGCCACCCCTACTCCTTCCCTCCTCCCCACAGGCCTCCCTCCCTCTGCCCAGGCTCTGGGAAGGAAGGCGTCTCTCACACTGCAGGCCAAGCCAATCACTGCTCATCTGGGTACAAAGCTGCTGAGAATGGTGGGCAGTTCTCCTCCTGCCAGGCCAGAGGCTGCGAGGCCATGCGGTTCTGTCCCCCCACCTAGTGTCAGGAGAATGGGGAGTGGCAGGGCACGTGTGGTGTGAAGGAAGGACACATGAGTGTCCTTGAGCACATATGTGTGAGTGCAGTTAGACCATCTGTGAGAATGAGAATGGGAGCATCACCCAGCAGAGGAAGCATGAGACACCCTTCTCTGCTCACTTGCTTCTCCACGTGACGGTTGGGTCTGGTCTCTTCCTCACAGTTGCCTCTTGCCCCTGATGGCAGTGCCTCGTCTCCCCTCAGAGGGCATGCCTAGCCCGCAGGTGTCTGAGCTGGTGCTTAAATAACTAGCGTTACTGGGTAGAGAGTAAGCACCCCTATTTCCCACCCCTCCCTCACCTGTCTCCTGCCCTTCCCTCCTGCCTTCCCCCAGGCCCAGGCCCCTCCAGGTCAAGTCATGCCCCCCCCCCAACTTGCTCCTCCGGCTCCTGGACTCCCCTGCAGTGGAGAAGATAACGTGCGGAGTGATTGCACCCCCCTCTGCTGTTGGTCTGCTTCTCTTCCCATCCCCCACTCCCACACGGGTTTTGTGTGTAAGCACTACCTGTTAGGTGTGACCCTTCTTCGGGGCTCACTGGGTGCTGTCATTCCCTGCTCCCCCAGAGGTCCCCTTCCTGTCTCAACCCCGAGCACACAGCAGAAGGCTATGGAGTCTGGTTATGTCTTCCAGGAAGCTACGGTCTATGGGAGATCATAGTGCAATGAGGGTTCTCTACCTGATGAAAGACAAGCGGCCTGGACAGAGTCTCAGCCTGGGGACAGACAAGCTCATACTCACTTAGAAGGTGCACCTAAAATGTTTATGTCACTATGTAATGTGGCAAAACACCTCAGTGAAACAGACGGTTCTAAATACAATTATAAGACGCAAAGATTAACTCCTAAAAAGGAAGCTGGATAAAGAATCCTACTAATGGGTGTCCATAGGTCAGGGAGCTCTGTGTGCACGTGCACGCATGTGTGCAGGTGTGTGTGGGTGTGGGTGTGCGTCCCTAGGTTGAGTAGGGCTGAAATTGCTAAGGGGAGTTTCTCGATAACCCTGGGAGTTTAAGTGCGGAAGGGAAGCAAACAAGGTTATCAGTCTCAAGTGAAGTTAATGAGGACGTGTTATGAGCAACGGAAAGAGGTCCCTCTTTCCCAGATTCCTTTTCCTGCACTTGTACCTGGTACTCCCGGGGACTCTCTCCTGGCCTGCTCCTCTTTCTGTGTAGGCTTCTCTATCCCCACGTCTTCCATTAGCATCTGAATACAGATGATGTTCAAATCTCTCTCCAGTCCAGATCTCTCCCTTGTGCCCCAGACTTGCCATATCCAACAGCCCACCAGACAGCTCCATTTGAATAACTCTTATTCATCTGGAACCTTCCAGAGCAAAACCAGACTCATCTTGTGCCCCAAGCCTCGCCCTTCTTTGGAGTTCCTTAGCTTAGAGGATAAGATCATCATGCACCTGAAATCCTAACCCCCCTCTCCCTCATCCCTTCACCTGCATTCACTTGCCAGATCTGTCCACTTTTTGATTGAAACTCTAAATACATCTAAAGTCTGCCCACAGTTCTCTATCCTCACTACTAGTGAGGTTTAGTCCTTAGTATGCTGGCTAATGGCTCAGACAAATCCCAATTCCCAGGGTTTGAATTCCAGGAGTGATAAAGTCTAACCCCCCAAAATGCAGCAGCGTTCACTTGGGCAAGTTTTTGAACTACTTGGTACCTCAGATTCCTCCTCTGTAAAGTGGAGATAATAGTATCCACTTCCTGGGGTCACTGCGAGAATTAAATGAAATAATACATCTGAAGCACTTAAAAAAGTGCCCGGCACATAGGCAATGCTTAACCAAGTGTTACCTATTACCATTGTGCTATTGTTATCACAATTGTTAGAACTGTTACTATTACCTGAGTTATCCCCCGCCTCCTGCCTGATAGGTCTCCCTGCCCCTGCTCTCAACCACTTCTAACCCAGTTGCCTTTCCACGTTCCGGAGAAGCTCTGAGGCTCCCATGGGGAAGGTAGAGTGCTCTGTGAATAGGTGGCAGACTAGATCTGGGGTCTAGGTCTAATGGGCTCCAGAACGCTTGTTCTTAGCTACTAAGCCCCTCTGCCTATTTGCCGGTGCAAAGAACGAATGGATCTGGAAAGCCGGATTGCGAGGAAGGAATGAAACAAGTGGAGGGGAAACTAAGAAAGGCAGAGGTGCCCCAGATTTTCCATACAGGCGGCCATCAAGTTGCAGGAGGTGAGAGACCAAGGCCTGGTGCTGAACTTGATTGGAAGAGGAAGCATAGAGTTTGGGGAGTGACCCTGATGGACAGAGTGTGTTAACCAAAGTCCTCCCAAGAACTTCCTAGTACCTCCTGAGTGGTCAGGCCCAGGCATGGGGAGGAGGTGAGAGCCTGGAGGGACCGCAGGCATGGGCTAGAACAGCCCTGGCCAACAGAATAGTCAGACCATGGGCGTCTCTTGTCTTTGGCCTCCATATCTGTGTCTGAGGAGAAAACGAAGAGGAGCTGCCGCATCTTAGCCCTCAGTTAGCGTGAGCTGGGGTGGGATGGTTGCCGGCGGAAGTGTGAGAAGAGCAGTGGCAGGGGTGTGGGGGGAGGGCAGAACTCAGTGGGACAAAGCACACAGCCTCCCCACTCTGCCTCTCCGTGTCCTTCTGGCAGAATCCGCAGGAGACATGGCTTGTGCAAGAGGGATGCTTCAGGGTGCAGAGCTCTGCCAGCGAGGTTCTCAGCGAAGCTCTCTGTCTGAGCTCTCCGGGCAAGGCGCTGGCCACTCAGCCAGCCACGGGAAGGCAGGGTAGGGGCTGGGCTCAATTTGTGCACTGTCTCCAAGCTCTGGATGAGAGCGGATTTTCTGTCAGCCTTGTTCTTGTGTCTGAGGCTAGTGCCTTGGGTTGCCACCTTCCCCTCGGCCCCCAAAGAATGGAAACAAGCGGTCCAGCGCGCCCATGCCCCCCTAACCCCGTGTGCCCTGCCTAAGGCCTGAGGCTGCCCTGACAGTTCATCCTCCATCTAGCAATACTCAGAGTTCGGGGGCAGGATGGCACTTTGGAAGAGAAAAGCATGCCCCGTCCCTCTCCTAACCAGACCCCTAAAGGGAAACTGGCTGCACAGGCTGAGTTGGGGGTGGGGTGGGTGCAGAGGCCCCTGCACCTCTCTGAGCCACCTCGCCCAGAAGGCTTCTCCAGCAGCGGGGCGGGGTAGAGAGTCCTGGAAGGAGAAAGCCCCGCTCCAACTTGTCTGACTCAGCCCATGTGAAAATGAACACTGTTCCTTTTAAAAATCAACAATCTTGCAATTTCTGGGATCCGTGGGATCCGTGCAACTTAGGTCGAGGTGGGGGGGGGGAGGGGGAAGCAGTTTTTAACACCAAACCACCCGAAGGCAAATTCACTGAGAGCCACCCAACCACATCCCCTGCCTTTCATATCGGTGTTCTACCTTCCACAAAAGCTCTGGGTTCTCTGTCATGCTTTCTTTTCTCTTCCTGGATCCCAATTGTCAAGCCTTCAAGAAAATGCACTTCAGTCCTTTGTCACTGAGTGTAATTTGATAAACTGAGCAGAAACACACTGCTCTCCCCATCCTTTCAAAAACTGTTACTGCCAGAGAAAGAGGCTGAGGGAAAGAGATCTGAGGTCTTTGAATGGACGTTTAAGCACGAGCGCGCGCGCGCACACACACACACACGCGCGCGCACACACACACACACACACACACACAGAGTCTCATGCACATACCAGGACATAGAGTTGCCTGGGATGGGAGGAGGTGGAATCCCAGAGTCTGGAGCGTGGGGGCCTGGCCCTGGGGTCCTGGGGCGGATGCCCTCCCAGCTCCCAGCGACTCCCCTGGTTGCAGGCCTGGTTGCAGCCGCCCAGTGGGCGGTGCCAGGGCAGGTCTCAGGCTATAAAGGGCTCTTGGCTCCCCGGGCCAGAGGGAACGCCATCGCTGCGGCAGTGTCCGTGCCAGCCACAGCCAGCTTGGGGCACTGCCGGTGTCCCATCGCCACCAGGCAGGCTACTCTTTTCCAGGCAGTGCCGATTTGGACACAGCTGTCAGCTGCGTTCCTCGTACCTACCCCGTTCTCTCCATCGGCAAGTCCCTTTCTGGGTTGCTTTCTTCTGGGTTGGGCGTGGGGTGGGAGGAAAAGGGATGGGGATGGGGGCTTTGACAGGGGANTATTTCCATTTCTTTTTAAAATTCCTTCTGGAGCAAGTCTCTGAAGCTGAGATTTCTGGGAAGAGGTATGAGATGAGGTGCGTTCCTTATTCAGGCAAAGGAGAAAGCAGCAAACTTCTTTCCCAAGGGCCTCCCCTTCCCAGGGCCGCAAGAGGGTGGGTGAGGGGCTCCCTCCTAGCCGGGGGTCTCTGGGAGGTCGGGCGTGAGGAGCCAGGCTGTGCCTGCATCCGACACTGGCAGGGAGAGACCCTTGGACAGGGGTCATTATCTGTGAGACAAAACTAAAATTAAAAAAAAATTAAAAATCCAGACAGCCGATGATGATGGGATACCTGGGGGCGGGGCAGGAAGGAGCAATCACACCAAAGGACAAAGAAGAGAGAAGCCCTTAAGAAATAAATAACTGGAGTCCAGAATCAGCTCGGCTCCCCAGTGTCACGAGTAGCCCGATGGCGCCTCCAAAGAGGTGGGTGGGCCGGCGGGACTCCCACAGGTGGTGGTTTGGAAGGGGCCTGTTAATGTTCTAAACAACAGCCTCAGAGCCTCTGAAACCACGAGGAAGGGGGACTGACGAGGATTCAGTTCCCAGGGTCTCTAGAAAGGCAGCATTCATGGCACCAAGGTGATTTTCAAGCAGAGCCGGGCTGACTCGCCACCCCTAACCAGCCTGGACCGGAGGGTCCCCCGCCTCCTTCAAAATAGCCAGGGCACAGTCAGGGAGCGTCCTCTAAACTGTCCTTGAGGACTGGGCACTGGAGAGGCACTGCCGGCCTTGCCGTGCCTGCTCCGGAAGGAGGGCATAGAGTGGGACATGGTGGACGAGCAGGCCTCGGGGATGACTATGTGGGGCGGCAAGTTGGGACCCAGGGCCAAAGGGACACCGTTGGAGTAGCTGTTTCCGCTGCAGTTCTCGGAAGGCGGAAGGCGGTGGAGGATGTCTGCGCAGGAGCCGGTGTCCCCGGTGGGACCCCTGCTATGCAGGAAACGAAGGTTGCTTCCCCGCTGGATTTGGGGTGTTTCAGGAAAGGGGCCTTGCCACCGGCAGGCATGTACTGAGCGGTCTTAGGATGAAATGAGGACCAGCCTGCGGCCTGGAGAGGGAGAAGGGGAGTGGAGAGCTGATTTCCCAGGACTCCTGGATGCCAGCGAGACGGGATGGGGCAAAAAGCCGACAGAACTCCCTGAGGTGAAGTTCTGAGCTTTATCCCTCCGGCTAGACTACCGGGGTCCAAGCTGGGAGACCTAGAAGACTTTGCATAAACGCTGTAGACCCCTGAATGCCAGCTCTGCTTCCTGGCCCCTGTCCCCCGGTCTCTGCTCTCTGGTCACTGATAGCCTTTGGCTCTGGTTAGAGGAAGCAGAGGTAGTTTTAGGGAAAAGAAAGTAATTAAGTGTAATTTTTAAAAATTCAAGCCCGAATGATGCAAAATTGAGTGTAAAATCGACACCTCCCTCTTCTGTCAGCTTGAACGGTCAGAATGGACATTGAACAACGGGGCAGCTGCCCTGTGGGAAAGGATCTCAAGTCTCCCAGGGCTGTGTGCTTACTTGAGGGAGGACTGAGTAGGACAGCACAGTGGGGATGGGTGGAGGGACTCTGGGCCTCAGTTTTCTTATCAGTACAGAAAGTAATATGTGTATCTCATATCTAAAAATAGCATTATCTCACGGGGCTCTATGGAGATGAAATAAAAGAGTGCCACAGAAGAGATCTGTGGGCTCTGTGGGCTGCAAACATATAAGAGGGCTTTGAAAGGTGCAATGCCTCCATCCCTTTGGGCATAGAAAGTCCAGGACATTCCTGGGGCGCTCTGTGCTCTGATGAGGAGCAGGCCTCGGGACAGATTTTCCCCCGGGGATGGGTGGTTTCTGAGCCCGAGGTGAGGGCTTGTCTTGCCCACGGTCTGCGTGTTCCAAGAGTGCCCGCAGCCTGAGCTCCCCCACCCCTCCTGCCAGCCGTTGCAAAGTCCATCCATGCAGAGCTCCTTCTGAACCCGCATCGCCATGACTGATTTTTGGCGTCCCGTCTTTTCCACTGATTTCCAGGTGCCTGAAGGCTACAGGGATATGAGACACAAGCTGTGAGCCAAGGCTTCAGAGGACTGCAGGCAATAGCCCGTACCCTGGGGTGTGCCCCGGGGAAAAGGATGGTAGATGGGGTGGGGGTGGGGGAGTCTACAGGCGTTTCTGTGATACTGGCAGCAGCCAGCCTGGAGGGAGAGGGACACTTATGGGGTAATAGGCAGATCAGTCACAGGCCAGAGTGAGAAAAATATTCTGTCTGATAGCCCACTCCTGCTCCCTGAGCCTCAACCCTGGTGGGTTGAGCTGTGACCCACCTTTGGGGCAGTCCGCAAGGGGCCAGCCACATTCCTTTGGCCAAAGGAGGGGTTGGGTGATGTTCGAGAGGACAGGGGTTCAGTCTGGGGCCAGGGGCAGGGTGCATCTGTGACCAGGATCAAGGGTCAATTTGGAATTAGGCTCAGGGGCTTGTTTTAGGTCAGGGTGATGGGTCAGACTGAGGTCTGGGGCCAGGGTCGGAAGTCCATCTGAGGTGGATGAAGGAATGTCCCCTGATGGAATCCGACTGCTGAAGATGGTAGCTGACCCTTCTCTGTCCTGACCGCTCCGAGCAAGCCTGCTGCACAGACCTAGCGTTCCTACTTTCCCCAGCATCTCTGGCCTGTCCTAGAAAATCACACCACCATGGCTTTTCTTCTCTTTTGTCCTAAGTGCTTGGTGGGATTTGAGCAAAGAGATGGTTCCAATTAGGAAATCCAGCAACTATTGTTGTGGGGCCGTGCTGTCTCTGTGGACATTCCCCAGGACCCCACTTGGTGGCTGAGCAAAGAGGACTCGGAATGACTTCCCCAGGCCCCCTCCCAACTCCCGCTCTGCCCCTGAACGGGAGGGGAGGATGAAAGTGCATGAAAGCCATCTCCAGGAGTATGGGCAGGGACAGGGAAGACAATGGCTTCTGGGGCTGTGTTCCTGGCAGAGCAAGACACCTTTGTGGACCTCTGAGGTTGGTGGCTGGGAGGTGGGGGTTGTGTGAATGTGTTGACTATGATTCTCTGAGTGTATGTGCCTTCCTCTTGTGTGTGTGCACTCACCATTTGCCTGTGCCGCAGTTTGTATCTCGATAAGACCATGTGTCCATCGTTTCACAGGTGTGTGTGTGTGTGTGTGTGTGTGTGTGTGTGTGTGTGTATCCATCTTTCAGAGACAGATGTCTTCACGGGTGGGTTCCCTATGGTCATCTTGCCCATTTTACCTTGGGGCCAGTGCTGTGTCTCGGCGGCAGGCTAGGTTCTTAGGGGCTTCCAAAACAGTAGGGTCTCAACAACCTCACTGAGCTTCAACCCCACGTGGGGAGCCAGGTGGGGCTGGCCTCACCACTCTTGGGTGCCCAGGCCACTTGGCTGTCCTGTGAAATCTCCCTGTCCTGAGGGTGTGCCCCAGCTCTGTTATTTCTGGGGCTACAGTGGTCCTCACAGGAGCTTTGTGAGTATCTGGGCCCCAAGCCGTCTGGGGCGGAAGCGTGAGAGCACTAGGGTGGGAGAGGAGCCCTCTGGGAGCCCACACGCAGGCTCTTCTGGGCTAATCTTCCACAAGGAAGGGAGATGGAGGGCCCGAGGAACAGAAATTGCTTCCCCCTGAATCTGTAGTACTACAACTGTCCACCAGGTGGGGTTCCAAGGCAGAGAGTGAGAGTCGAGATGACAGAGCTCTAGAAGCCAGAGACTAGCTTTCAAATCTCCGCCACCACTTCAACCTCCGAAGCGCTCTTACAGGGAGGGACAGCACATATGCTCGCACCTTAGACGCTCACACACATTTTCTTCGAGTGAACTCTAAAATAGAACACGTACTGGGTGCAGGGGAGGTGTTAAGAGGGGAGTCTAGTTTCGTTTACACACACACCACCCTAAACTGAAGGTGGGATATCAAGACTTCTGCTCTGGGAGTGCGAGAGTGAACGGCAGANGAGGGCGAGCCAGGCACTAGCTAGACGGTGCCGGGCTTGGCACGCGTAGCTCCATGTATCACAGACACGCAGGAGGAGAGGCCAGATGACAGACGGATGCACAGACACGCATATAGCTCCACAGAGAACACACGAACCCGCAGACACACCACCCAGCTCCACAGATGTCAGGCCGACCCAAGGACACACACGCGCGCACACAGGTGCGGCCCCGGGCCACACGCACACCTCGCGCACGCACGAGCGCCGGGCCCTCTGCGGCGGGCTCCGAGAAGGTGGCCGCGCTCACCCAGCTTGTTTATTTACTCATTTGTATCAATGAACGTTTGTACCCGACTCCTCCCGCCTCCGGGTGCCCGGGCTGCCGCATTTGTCCTCGGCGCGGGACACTCACCCGGACCAGCACCCAGGGTTCCTCCGACGCTGCGGGGGGCGGAAGGCACTACAAAGTTAGGGGGTCCGAGAGGAAGGGCTGCGTCGTGAGCGGTCCAGGACGCGGACTGAGAGAGGGAAACATTGGCGTCTCCTAGGATGAGAGACATATGAGNCTGGACAAAGTTTTCCAAAGTTTTCCGAGTGTGATGGTTGCGGGAAGAGCTAATCCACCAGCTTGATTCACGGCTTCATCTCAACCACCCTCGAGCAGTCCCCAAGCCCGCTATAAGGGAACAAACAAACAAACAAACAAACAAAGTTACACTCCGAGTCTCCTCGTGTCTCCTCTCTCTCTTCTTTTAGGCAATTTTTCTCCTCCCTCTCTCCGCTCCCCTCGCAGCCTCCACTCCCCTTCCCTTGGCCCCTTCCTCCTTCTCGTTTTCTGCTGGAGNCGGCCCTCCCCTCCCCCGCCGCGGCCGGCACAGCCAATCCCCCGAGCGGCCGCCAACATGCTCTTTGAGGGCTTTGAGCTGGTGTCGGCGCTGGCCACCCTCGCCGCGTGCCTGGTGTCGGTGACGCTGCTGCTGGCCGTGTCGCAGCAGCTGTGGCAGCTCCGCTGGGCTGCCACCCGCGACAAGAGCTGCAAGCTGCCCATCCCCAAGGGCTCCATGGGCTTCCCGCTCATCGGAGAGACCGGCCACTGGCTGCTACAGGTAAGGGCGCGCTCGCTCCGATGCTCTCCGGGGTCCGCTAGCGGTGAGCGCGGGGCGGAGGGAGCCGCGCGGGCGGGCCAGGGGGCGCCGGGAGCTTGAGAGCACGGGTCCCCGCCCCGCCCCTTCACTCCTCATCGAGGGTGCCCTCCGGGCTGCTTCTGCCCGCCCGCGGCGCGGTTCGGAGCCCACTGGCACCCGGTGCGCAAATTCTGGGAATCTGATACGAGAGGTCCTCGGACCTGAGAGGGCCCCCAAAGATTGACTTCCCCCAGTCTCTGGCGACCCAGCAGGGGTCTAGTGGGCTCCCGGCGCGATGCGGGCCAGAAGGGGCGTCGGGTCGTGAGCCGCTTTCGCCTCCCCTTCGTGTCCCAAGTCCCTGTCGCCGTAGGCTTCCGGGGCTCTGGCGGGGTCCTTGGGACCCGAAAACTGAGTCGGGGAGAGGAAGGAGTCAATGGCCCCCAGAATTGCCCCTTTAAGACCCCGGCTGTGTTCCCCAACGCGTCGTCGGCTGCGCTAGGCACAACTGCCCTGGTCCAAGGTCTGAGAAAGTCTGTGTATTTTGTGGTGGGGAAGGAAGGAGGTAACCCAAGGAAGATGAAAAGCCTGAGACTCGAGGGTTCTTGGCTTTTAAGGAAAAGGGTCTATTTACTTATTGGGTGGGGACACTGTAGCAGGGGAGAGGAACCTGGGATTGGTGTGTGAGATCCATAGAGTGTGTGCATGTTTGTCGCCAGACGCAGCAAGACCGCACACTGCTGGTGATAATAGGGGTGGGCGCGTCGGGGACCAGACTCAGGTAAGGTAATGGGGAGATTAACCTGGAATTAACCTCGTCAAGTGCTAGACAAACGCTTTTGCAAGTGGATACACACAGGATTTTTTTCTTTTGGGTGGGGGGCGGTGAGAGACGCCTCTGGTTAACCGCGGGAAGTGTGTTGCGTTCGCGTGTGCACCGGGGTTGGTCCGGAGGATGCTGATGGCAGTTAAGAGAAGGATGAGTGTCCTGAAGACAACCCGGCAAGGGAGAAGTGGGGCGGGAGGCGAACGCATAGACCGGCGGGGTTAGAAGTGCGAAAGCAAGGCTTGAAATTCACAGACGCGTGCAATCCGCGCGCGCACATACTTCCACCCTTTCCG
>NW_027530368.1:3218860-3222597 GCF_008692635.1 Crocuta crocuta
GAGGAGGACGCGCGGTTCCTCCGCGGTGTGGTCTTCCCAAGTCCCAGAATCGGCCCATCTCTTTTGGGGTCGTTCATGCAGTGGGGAGGGGTTCGCTTTAACCAATAGGGCTACCCTCCGTAAAGAAATCCCCAGAGCTTCTCCCAAGCCGCCACACTTAAAGAGTTAACTGCGGCGGTGGTCTAGGCTTTTGGCCGAGAATTTAGGAAATAAAGTAACTCATAAGGGCATCGGTTCCTGTCTTGTTAGAGCCAATCTGCGGAATCCGTGGTCAGTCCCCATACCCTTTTCCTGACCTTTCTCTGCCACCCAATGTCCCCCCCGACCTTTTCTCTGAATCCCACAAGGGCCCTTGCGGCTCCGCGTCCAACCCGCACAGAAGATAGGAAAAGGGAAGCGGGCCTACGCGTCCCCTCCATCAGCCCGCGGGGCCCTGGACTCCACCGTGGGAGGGAAATGGGGGATGCCTGTAGAAGAGCGCCGAAGGGGTTAATGGGAGCCCTCTGAATCCCAGCTTTATTTTTTTGGAGTCATTTATCAGATTTTACGGGGGGACCTCCAAGGGCTCTCCGTTTCCACCGTGCGCCATCTAAACAGAGCCTAGGGCTAAAAATACAACATTTTTGTATAAATTGGACTCGCGGCCCGAGCGGCCGCCCCTATGAAAGTCCTCTTTGTGAAGACCGTGGAAACGGCGGACAAATAACTCTTTATTAATGCCACAAAAAACGCACTTTAATTATAGTTAGGCAGATCAGAGGCGGGAGGGGGGCGGCGGGAGAGAGGCGGCGGCGACCTCGGAAAATTCANNNNAAAATTCACAACCCAACTTTTGTGTCGAAAGAAAAGAAAAACAGAGGAAAAGAAGGAGAGGAGAGACGGAGAGTCAGACGGAGCGAGCGAGACGGGTATAGCAGACGGAGGGAGGGAATCCCGCTCCTCAACCCCCCTTGGTCGCACCTCCACCCTCGCCTAGAATTCTCTTAAAGGGGTAGACGCGGTCTAGAGCTGCGGCGGGGTCCGGGAGGTCTCCCCTCCCCGCCAACCCGGGAGTGGAGTGGCGTCCCCCCGCGGCCCAGCCCCCCTCCTGGAGGCGCGGGCGCTCTGGGCTCGCTCCCTGTCGCGCGCCGGGGCCGGAGGCGCATGTGGAAAAGTGATTAGAGATCCGGGTTCTGCAGAGTCACTTTTCGACTGTGCTGGGGTGTGTACACATTTAGTTGGAGAATACTTTTCCGTAAAAGAAAGGAAAGTGAGGAGAGGGACCGACCTGGGAAAAGGGGACCGCCGAGGTGTCCCTTCGGGGGTGCGTGACTCGGTAAGTCTGGAGTCCGCATCCGCACGGGCGGCCCAGCGCCACGGCCGGACAGGTGGCGCCGCTCCCCTTCCCACCCGGTGCTGCCCCGGCGGGAGAAGGGTTAATGTGGGGTGGGGTGGCGAGTGCCTACGTCAAAGGTGAGCGGGACGCCCCTGCCCCCGCCCCTCGGAGGTCCCCTCGGCTTCCGGTACCCGCGCGGGGGCCGGCTCAGCCTGCTCCTCGGAGAGCCCGGCCCGGGCCGGGGCCCAGGCGTCCTGGGCTCGCGCCGCCGCTGCCGCCGCCGGGGATCCGGTTACCTGTGACGGCCACCCCGCCCTGCCCCGCCCCGCGGGAAGCGCCTTCCTCGCAGCTCCCGTTCCAAACTCCTGGGCGGCGACGAAAATCCTCCTCAGTTATTCCCACGGCACGTTGCATTAGGAAAGTCGCGGTTCTCGGCCCGTGACCCTACCTTGCAGATCCCTCAGAGGGCCGCCGGGTCCCTTCGCGGCCCACCCCTGAGAACGGAGGAAACCCCAACCCCCTTCTGTAGTGACTGCCTCCGGGCACCGACCGCTCACCGCTATAAATAATCTTTGGCCTGCGGCCACCCCGCGGGGTCTCGCCAGCCCGTGGCCGAGAGCCTGGAAATATTTATTCCGAGAGGCTCCGAAGCGTGAGGCGGGGGAGCGAGGGGGAGGGAGGCGGAGGCTCTAGCTTCGGGTCCCGCCGTCCGGGATACCATTTTCCTCCCGCAAGTCATTACTAAAAAACACCCTCCCGAGGGGTGCCCCGGGCCTCCCGCCTCCTTGCATTATTTATTATCCTCTAGGCCCTACTTTCCAGTTCTTGTGCATGCTATGAAAAATAAAACCTTCGTGCGTGTTTGTGTGTGTGTTAGGGGGGTGGCAGGGGACTGGTGGCCCAAACGGGGTCCTCCGGCCCTCCCCCGCGGGCCCTTGAGACTGGGCCTCCGGGACCTCTCATCTGGAGATGTACGCTCTGAGAGAGGTGTTTTTTTTTCTTCCCGTGGCTCCCGCAGGGTTCCGACTTCCAGTCCTCGAGGAGGGAGAAGTATGGCAACGTGTTCAAGACGCACTTGCTGGGGCGGCCGCTGATCCGTGTGACGGGTGCAGAAAACGTGCGCAAGATCCTCATGGGCGAGCACCACCTAGTAAGCACTGAATGGCCACGCAGCACGCGCATGCTGCTGGGCCCAAACACAGTGGCCAACTCCATCGGGGACATCCACCGCAACAAACGCAAGGTAAGAGCTCTGGGTTCAGAACCCCGCAACCCTGCTCTGACCCTCTTCTTCTCTGCCCTGGCCCCAGGGGTAAGGAGATCACAGAGCCCCGGGGCCGCCCCCACTCGAATCTGCGCCCCCATTTGTACACTAGAGGAGCCCGCAGTTCCGTGCCTAGAAGTCTGCAGTCTCGGATGGAGAGCCTGCAGGCCTCCTCTGGGTCTTCCCCTTTGTTGGTCAGCTATGCCTTTCCCACTACCAGGCCCAACGGGTGGTTGGGGTGAGGGAAGTGATTTAGAGAGACCTTGAACGTTCAGGGACTAAGGCGACCAACGCCTGTCCTCGCGGTGCTCCGCAAACCTGAAAAAAGAAGAGGGCAGATGGTGGTCCACGCTCCCGAGGCCTGGAAACGGATCTTTCTAAAACCAAACCTAGCCTTTCTGCCCCTGGTTGCTTAAGGCGGACGCGGGCAAGTGCTGGGACCCGAGCACCGCCGCGCGCAACGGTTGCAGAGCCTCGCCCGGGAGGGGCGAGATGAAATTTGGGCCACTGCGCGAACCAGTGTGCATGGTGGAGGAAGGGCGAGGGATGGGAGGGCGGCGGAGGCGCTGCGGGGGATCCAAGTGCACCTACCCCCTCCCATAAAGAGGAAGAGAAAGTGGGTGTTTATCCTGTGGATTTCCCGAGCGCCAGCAAGAGGCGCGGAGGAGGCGAGCCGGCGCGCACGGAGCGAGCCTCCCCGCCCCCTCACAGGGCTGCGCCGCCGCCGCCGCGGCTCGGAGCGCGGGCGGCACGTGCTGTTTGAACTGCAGTAACCCGAAAGCNGAGGACTCATCCAGGTTTGAAACCTGGAGGAAAGAGGCAGCCTCTGATCTTCCAGGAGGAGTGGCAGCGTCTGGGGGCGTGGGGGTGGGGCGGGCAACGGTGAACAGCCCTCTCCGCCAGAAACCTATGTGAAGTGGTCTTTGTGAACATAGGAATTAATCTTGTAGTATTTGGTGTCCTCTGAACTGCTTACGAAGAGTAGTGCTCCATAGCAGACAGGCAGACAAAAGGAGGCAAAATCTGATGGAGGAGACAGCTCCCCCTACTCCCCCCATAAAGCACGTACTGGAAAGGGGCTCCTGAAGGAGTCTTCCCCATCTGCCTCACTGGAGCAGGAAGCAGCTAACAATTCCAGGGGGCAGATGAGGAGTGACT
>NW_027530368.1:3222607-3222912 GCF_008692635.1 Crocuta crocuta
TAAAATTTTCTGGACACTATTTTTTCCTTAGTCTTTATGACTCCACCCAAAGCCCGTTCCAAAGAGTGAGGTGACATCCTGAGATACAGAAACCCAGCTCCAAGGAATTGGTCTGCTTCCTCATTTTTTCTTTATAGAGGCTTTGACAAGAAAATAGTTACCCCCTTCGTACAGAAAGGGACACTGAGGTTCGGCGAGTTTGAGAGACTTGAACCAGGTCAGGAAGCAAAGAAAAGGCAGGACAGGGCGTGCAACACAAGCATCCATGAGCTGAGTTGTTTCTGGGCCACCAAGCAGAACCCAAC